>NC_092717.1:114459461-114775877 GCF_047496885.1 Scyliorhinus torazame
CGATCCATTCCCTGTCGCCGTGGCATCCGCCGTCACCCTGAGCGTGCCATCACCGAGGCCGCGACACCACCCATCCGGAGCAAGGTCTGGCATGCGCGAATCAGAGTCGGCGCTTGGCTGCTCCCCATCTGGAGTCCGGTCTGCCTTCCGTCGATGCTCCCCGTTCGGAGTCCCAACAGGTTCACTGGGGGCAGCCGAGATTCCCTGAAGCTGCACTTCTGGAGTCGGAACATGCAGGAATGCATCGACCAGTGGAGAGGCTCGAGCCATCGAGGGTGGAAGCGGTGCACCGCCACCGCAGTCGTCAGTGGTCCCACCGTGATCGTCGAGTGCCTCGGTACGCACTAGGCGAGGTCTGTCACCTTGCACCTTTTGCATGGGAAGTGGGATGCTGTCGTCACTCGTCTCACATCCCGTGGATAGATCCTCATTAGCAGCTTGCTGTTCACTAGGGTTGGGTGAATTGTCAGAGTTTTCATCTGGTGGTGCACACCATGTCGGTGGACTGTCATTGTCTTGCCGTTGTCCTTCATTTGGTCTTTTCTTCTTTGGAATTTTAAATCTTCCCCCAGACATTGCAGAACCTTGTTTATTACCCCCAAATTCTCCCATATGTATGGTCTCGAATATAGGATCCAATGTTTCTATCGACATTGTACTATTTTCCAAAGAACATTCCGTTTCACTTTTCTTCTCAGGTACCTCATATGTATCTTTGTCTAATGTACATGCCTTCATGGTCTCTGGGTCTGATTTTGCTGGGACTGGCATGGTCACAGTCTCTCTTTTACTGTTCTCAATTGCCCACATTATACTCCCCATACATAACTGCTTAATCACTGGGGTTAGTGTGGTACAATGGATAATCGGGTCGACCTTATCTGCATCTTCACCATTAGTGGAAAGCACACTTGGTTCACTTGAAACTGCTGCGGGTTTTAAATTCGTTATCTGGCTACTCGATGTCGGTGTCCTTGGGATTCTTGCTCCAATGTTCTGCTCATTGATCAGTGGAGTGTGTTTAGATGCAATGCAGTTAATGTTCCCCTCAAGGTTTGAAGAGTCATTACTGACTAACTGCTGGCCTCCGAAGTTGGGACTCTGCGGTGTTGAGTTGAAGGGAGACATTTGTCCCTGCTGTAGGTATGATTCAGGTTGTGTTATTTCCATTAACTGAGGATCAATGTCTTGTCCATTTTTTTTTTTCGTACTAAAACACTGGCAATTCTCAGTCTGCTCCTTGCAAGTTAAACATACAAGTAATTTCTTTAGCAAATCCTCAGTATCCTTCTGTGACCGTGCAGCATTATTAATCTCTGTTCGGCTACAATGATTCTGAAGGTCAGCGCATGAACCTTTTTCCTTCGGGCTTGGAAGAGGAGATTCCTTTGGCTTGTCTTCAGTTGGGCTTGAACAGTCTTCAGCGCTGTGCCCTTCATTGTAGCATGAGAGACCGTCATGGTCATGCTGCTGTGCAGTGGAGCGTGGTAGGCTGTCATAGCCTTCGCGCTGTTCATGTGAGCATGGCAGACTTGCATCGTCTGCCGCTGGTTGGTCAGGAGAGGATGCTAGACCCTCATGGTCTTGTTCCTGCAAGGACTGCGCATCGGAGTCAAGCGTTTTTTCTTTTGTGGAGTCTGTCCACGAGCTTGCTGTGGAGGCTTGTGACTCTGGAGTCACTTCTTGTTCATGCAAGGACTGCACTCTGGAGTCTTGCATGTCTTCTTTCATAGAGTCGGGAACGCTGAGCGGGACGTGGACCACGCTCTGTGTGGCAGCAGGGCGGTCTCCGTGTGCTTGCACCGCTCCCTGTCTGTTAATGTCAGGCTGCAGCAACATCCGGCACTGATAAGTTGGGACGTCATATCTGCTGGATTGAAGATCTTCAAATCCGAAAAATGAATCCGCATCTGCGTCGGATTCAATGTGGGGGCCGCCAATGTGCAGCACGAAAGGTTCGTCCGAGTCATAGTCGTTTAGGACCACGGAGCTATCATTGGGCTCGCGAGGTCCCGAAACACTGTAAAGATCGTCATCGAAGTATTCGAGGTCGGAATCATCGGCTTGTGCGTAGGTAACTGCTTGTCGGAGGGTTCTTCGGAGGTCAAATTCATCTCCTGGGTCAATTTGCGGCAATGTGCTGTCATTCCAGGTGAGGGAAGGTTGTTTTACAGCTTTAACAGATTTTTGTTTTTGTGATTTGGGACGTTTCCCTTTTAAATTGGATTTGGGACGTTTCCCCTTTAAATTGGTGCGGTCTGGGGCCTCTGACACCCTGACGCTCGGTATGTAGCACGTAGGAAGCGACTGCGCATGCTCAGATCGCTGTTCCTTTACCGATGGCCGTTTTCTTGACTGCGCATGCGCAGCATCTCGCGCATGCGCAAACGAAACTTCCGGTTCTGCGCACTGCTCGCACAACTGTGCTAGCGTGATACCTTTAGCAAGATGGCCGCCGACCTCGACCCAGCCCTCTCTCAGGCCCGGGATTTCGGCCTCTGGGGATTCGGGCTCCGGGATCCCGGCCACGAGGTGAGTACTGCCATTTTTCTTACCTTTACTTGCCGATTGGAATGCGTTTTCTTCACAGTACTTGGAGAATTTGTCCAGGACTGCCCGGTAATCGTACCTTTGCTGCCTCCTGAAGAACCTGAATGTTGTGAATATTTCTCTTGCCCTTGCACCGCCGATGGTGAGGAGAAATTCAATATTTTCGCTAGCACCAGGTCTTGGAGTTCAGCTGCCACCAGGAACAATTCGAACACTTGCCGGAATCGCCGCCAGTTTTCGCGGAGATCGCCGTGGCACTGGAGTGGCTGCGGAACCGGGAGCTGTAACATTTTGCCTGGGCACTGCTGGTTGTCTGTGTACACTGAGGTATGCCGGCAGGTATCGATCCACTCCTGTACCATGTGGTGTTGGGTGCTCTGGTGCACAGATGAGCCAACACAGTTGTATGTGGTACAACTCTTTTATTTTAACTCTTATATACAGTTTGTTCTGGATACTCTGCACGTGCTGTCTCCCTGAGTGTGTCGTGTAGCAGGTCTGTCCTTGTCCTCGTTTCCAGCTAATACTGTCCACCAGGTGTCGTGTTTGTGCTTTTGTATGTTTCCTGTCTTTGTCTGTGATTGGTTGTGGTATTGTGTGTTCTGATTTGTCTGTTGGTGTGTCTATCATGATGTGTGCGTTTGAATATCATGACAACCCCACTCCTCTCTCTCCCCCCACTCCTCTCTCCCCCCCCTCCTCTCTCCACCCCCCCACTCCTCTCTCTCCCCCCACCTCTCTCTCCCCCCACTCCTCTCCCCCACTCCTCTCCCCCCACTCCTCTCCCCCCCACTCCTCTCTCTCCCCCCCACCTCTCTCTACCCCCCCCACTCCTCTCCCCCACTCCTCTCCCCCCACTCCTCTCCCCCCACTCCTCTCCCCCCCACTCCTCTCCCCACCACTCCTCCCCCCACTCGTCCCTCTCCCCCCCACTCCTCTCTCTCCCCCCCCACTCCACCCCCCAGTCCTCTCTGCCCCCCCACTCCTCTCTCCCCCCCACTCCTCTCTCTCCCCCCCACTCCTCACTCTCCCCCCCACTCCTCTCTCCCCCCTCCTCTCTCACCCCCCACTCCTCTCTCTCCCCCCCACTCCTCTCTCTCCCCCCTCCTCTCTCTCCCCCCTCCTCTCTCTCCACCCCCACGCCTCTCTCTCCCCCCTCCTCTCTCTCCCCCCTCCTCTCTCTCCACCCCCACGCCTCTCTCTCCCCCTACTCTTCTCTCTCCCCCACTCCTCTCTCTCCCCCCCACTCCTCTCTCTTCCCCCCACTCCTCTCTCTCCCCCCCCACTCCTCTCTCTCCCCCCCTCCTCTCCCCCCTCGCCCCCCCTCCCCCTTCCCTCCCCCCTCCCCTCCCCCCTCTTCCCTCCCCCCTCCCCTTCACCCTCTTCCCTCCCCTCCCCCCTCTCCCCTCCCCCTCCTCTCTCTCCCCCCTCCTCTCTCTCCCCTCTCCCCTCCCCCTCTCTCTCCCCCCTCCTCTCTCTCCCCCCTCTCTCTCCCCCCTCTCTCTTCCCCCCTCCTCTCTCTCCCCCCACTCCTTTCTCCCCCACTCCTCTCTCTCCCCCCCACTCCTCTCTCTCCCCCCATTCCTCTCTCTCCCCCCTCCTCTCTCTCCCCCCCACTCCTCTCTCTCCCCCCACTCCTCTCTCTCCCCCCCACTCCTCTCTCTCCCCCCACTCCTCTCTCTACCCCCCACTCCTCTCTTTCCCCCCTCCTCTCGCTCCCCCCACTCCTCTCTCTCTCCCCCCACTCCTCTCTCTCCCCCCCCACTCCTCTCTCTCTTCCCCCCCCCACTCCTCTCTCTCCCCCCCCACTCCTCTCTCTCTCCCCCCCCCACTCCTCTCTCTCTCCCCCCACTCCTCTCTCTCTCCCCCCCCCCCACTCCTCTCTCTCTCTCTCCCCCCCCCACTCCTCTCTCTCACTCTCCCCCCCGCTCCTCTCTCTCTCCCCCCCCTACTCCACTCTCTCTCTCCCCATCCCCACTCCTCTCCCTTTAAGGCTTCTTTCACCACTTTATATGCACTTTCACATTCTTCTGTCCAGTGCCATACCTGTTCGGCACATTAAGTGTTTAGAGGATTCAATTGCGTTGCTTACTGTAATAAATGATCAATCCCAGAAACAACCTCAGTTGTGTCACATTTTGAGGACCGACGTGCTTCTCAGATAGCTGACATCTTTTTTGGACCCTTATGCAAGCCACCTGTATGGTGATGTGATCCAGGTAGTTTATGGATGTCTTGAAAAAGTCACATTTTTCCTTTTTAACTCAGAGATTATGGTTTTGTAAATGTTTCAGTGCACCTTCCAAGTTTTTCAAGTGCTCTTGTTCATTTGAACTGGTGACGAGAAGTCATCGAGATAACGTTGCACCCCATTTAGCCCACTCAGAATTTCCTGTAGGGACCTCTGAAAAAGCACAGGAGCAGATGTTATCCCAAATGGAAGTCCCCGGTAATGAAAATGATCCTTGTCGGTCACGATAGTGAGTAGCAGCTGTGAATGTCCAACTCCTGTACATCAATGACATGGTTGTACCCTTGCAGACTTGTTTCTATTGGTCTCCATCTTGTGGGTCTTCACTCCAGCTCCTATCTGTGAAGCCTCTTTTGTTGCTAGCTCCTTCAATGTGGCAACTTCTACAGCAGATTTGAGAGTTAAGTTGCTTACAGTAATTAGCTTCCTCTGAATAGCTTAATTGTAGAGTCTACATACCAGCATATCACAAAGGGTGTCGCTTAGTATTGTAGCAAACTCGGAGTATTTTGCTATCCTTTTTAAGGTCGCCACAAATTATAAGATGTTTTCATCTTCTTCCTGACCATTGCGCTGGAACCGAAAACTTTCAGCAATTAAAAGCCGTCACAATGAGAAATGCCCTTCTAAAATCTTCATTAATTCATTATAGGCTTTGTGGAGTTCCATGACAGCAAAACTGGCGCCACATCTGGACTGATTCAGCGGCTGTTATGGGGCTAGCACTGGCGCCACATGGAACACAATCGATTCCAATGGGCTGGATTCTTTGTCGGCTGACGGCATAATCGGGAAACGCGATTAGGCGGAGAATCGGTTTTGTCGGCAAGATCGTGATGGGCGCCACTTTCACGCCATATCGCAAATCTCCGGTGCCTCGACAGCAGTGTCAACGCGTTCCACTCTGCACGTGCAGTATCATTAGCGATGATCAAAATCATGAAACAGGTGCCGTGGCTGCTGAGGGAGAGAGATGGGGCGGGATTCTCTCAGCCCACGCCGGGCCAGGCGCGAATCGTGCGCCGACGCCAGTCCGCCGATTTACTGGAGAGCGAACAATCGGCACCATTGGTGCCGGCGCGGTCGGCGCAGCGCTGGTCGGGGGCCGCTTTACGCAGCCCCCCTGGCGATTCTCCGCCCGCGATGGGCCGAGCTGCCGCATAAAAAATCCGAGTCCCGCCGGCGCCGTCCACGCGTGGTCTTACCCGGCGGGACTTTGCCGTGCATCCATCTGGGGGCGGCCTGGTAGGGGGGGAGGGGGTGTCCGAACCCGGGGGGGGGCCCGCCGCTGTGGCTTGGCCCGCGATCAGTGGCCTGGCCTCTCGGGCTGGGGACCACTTTTGCTCCACACCGGCCCCTGTAGCCCTGCGCATGAAAGGAGCCACTGCGCATGCGCGCAATCGGGCCGGTCGCATTGCACCTGCACACATTGGCGCCGGTCGCAGCGCACATACGCAGACCAGCGGCACCTATTTGACTCCGGTATCGGCAGCTGGAGAGGCATGGGTCGCTCCAGTGCCTTGCTGGCCCCCCATAGGGGTCAGAATTGCTGCTCCTGGGGGTATGTTGACGCCGTCGAGAAGCGCGACGGCATTTATGACTGCGTCAACATTCAGCCTCAGGATCAGAAAATCCCGCACATGGAGTACAGAAAGTGTCCAACATCGCCATAGTTTGGTGACAGTCATGCCGCTGGCCTGGAGGCTTCTCTCAGGGCAGGAGGGAGTAGTGAGGGGTGGCCAGGAGGTGGGCTGTGGGGTTGGGGTGGATGGGCACAGAGCACCATCATCGCGGCCTGTAAGGCAGCCATGCAGCTGGGCATGCCACTTACTGCCCACTGTCCCCCCAGGCCACCTCCCCCCCACCCCAGGTGCCGTCCAGTGGGATGTACCAATCAGTGGGATGCGCACGCTGCAGCGCAACCAGTGCCATCTTGTTGGCTGGGATGGTGTGTGTGGGGAGTGAAGTGTATATATGCTGCTGCAGTTTGTCAACCTCCTAAGTGCCAATAAGGAATCCGGCACCTTGTCTCATTGGAATCGATTGTGTTCCATGTGGCGCCGGTGCTAGCCCCTTAACAGTTGCTGAATCGGTCTAGGTGTGGAGCCAGTTTTGCTGTTGTGGAACTCCATGAATCCTGCCCCAGCGACCACACTTAATCTCAGGAATGGAGAATCCCATTGCCTATCTCCAGCTTTGCTGGATGAACTAAATTTTAGGTGACATAAATGCTTCATGCCCCACCGAAAGAAGGGAAGGAGCTTGGCCAAGAGTGTTTTGGAATCATCAAATCTAGAGATACCAAATGCATCATTGAGGTCTTCAGGAGCAGATGAGCTGAGTCAGGGGTTGAGTCGGGAAATAATACGGAGGTGGTAATGGGTTGTCTTAACAATGGTTGGAAGTTTACCTCAGGATAACCTCAGAGAGTTGCCAGGTAAAAGGCTGTAATTGATAACTAGGCAACAGAGTTTGTCGTGGGAACTGAAGACAGTAGAATTTTATATGGGACATGAAAGTTCCTTGCTGGGGCCAAAAGTGAGAGGCAACCATGTTTCAGCAAGCATCGGGGCACCGGGGCAGAAACTGGAAGGTGGTGGCCAATTATGACCACATGAGCAGGGGTAAAATAAAACTCCTTGTTGAAATCTGACCATATCAGCATTTTATGAAGGATTTCAAAGTTGATGGAATTTTATTCA
This sequence comes from Scyliorhinus torazame, assembly GCF_047496885.1. Lineage (NCBI taxonomy): Eukaryota > Metazoa > Chordata > Chondrichthyes > Carcharhiniformes > Scyliorhinidae > Scyliorhinus > Scyliorhinus torazame. The sequence continues at coordinate 114,466,965 of NC_092717.1, forward strand.
ATGTCTGTGTTTGACCATTTACATGCTGACTGCAAAGAAACAAGTCCGGCAGGCTTTCGTGAATTTTGAGGCAAAAAAGGGGCAATTTTTTACTGAGTTGAGAACCTACCCAGTTAAAGATAGAAAAACATTTGGAAGGTAATCCTGAGCATTTCAACCTTTGCCCACATACACACACATACAAGCATGCAAAATTTACAAGTTATACTCAAGACAGTTACTTCTTTAGCTAAATTAAAATTCAATTCTGGGAAGTAGTACAAAATAAGCGATCATGGTTTATGAGCCCTTTGCTCATCACTGTGGCTCTAGCAGTAAATTTTTCAGGTCTGCCATTAGATTTTAGGAGTCGAGTTGAAGTCTATGTAATTGCAATTGCTGAAGATGTAATCTGTCTTTTCCAAAAGTCGATGAGGTTTTCACTGGAAGTTCCCTATCTCTGTGCTGGACTTCTAAACTGTAAGAAATTTGGCGCGATTCAGTGGACTCAAGTTAAAGTCCGCCGAAAGGCATATTTAGTGGGGTGTTTCTCGACACCTGCAGTGCCGAGAAAGGCCCCACTATTCCATGGCACTTGCCAATTTTTTGGGCCTTGGTGAGGACCTCCCTGTCAAGGCCACTCTTTAAGTCATTTCCTGCACTGGTGAGCTCAGCTCGTCAGTGCAGGATGACTACTTGTAGATCGAGGTGCCATTTTTAAAGGCAGCTCCCCCACTGCAGCCTCAGCACCCCCACACCTCACACAATGTACTTCTTCCAGGGTCCTAGAGCCCTACCTCATCCTACCTCTTACGGGCAAGGCCGCACCCCCTCCCCCCCCCCAAGAACTGACCCCTGGTACAAACAACCTGCCATTGAGCACTGTATGCACTGTACTGATCTCTTCACACATCTTCTCTACTGAGTAGTACTACACTCCGTATCCTCACCCGATTCCTGTGCCTATATATTTACATTGTGTATTTATGTATGTCCCATGTTTTTTTTCATGTATGGAATGATTTGTCTGGACGTACGTAGAACAATACTTTTCACTGTACCTCGGTACACGTGACAATAAAACAAATCCAATCCAATCCATCCCGACACCATGTCGGGCGTGACGAATTGTGCCCAGGGCCTTAACTTCAGGCAGGAGAGAAGGGAGAGTATTACTGCTCCATTGGCAGCTTTTCTGGACTACTCCTTATTGCAGCATCTTTAATGCTGTATTAAAGAGATTTCAAAACATTTACTTCAGTCTCATGACCCCAAACTCCCCATAATAATTTCAGATAGGATTTGTTTATCTGGTGTCTGACCGACTGACCATTTCCCCATGGCTTTTAATGTCGCAGTGATTATCGTCTGACAGATTCAGTGTCTATCTTGATAACCCCTCCCATGTAACCATTGTCCTGTGGAATTTTAGTCTCCACTTGAAAGGTAGCTCAATAGAATGCAAAATATCAATCCAGTGCAGTTTCAGTTAATTCCTTTTGAAGTAGTTCTTGACATTTTCTTTTCTTTTCGGGGCAGCACGGTAGAACAAGTGGGTAGCACTGTGGCTTCACAGTGCGAGGGTCCCAGGTTCGATTCCCCGCTGGGTCACTGTCTGTGCAGAGTCTGCACGTTCTCCCCGTGTTTGCGTGGGTTTTCTCCGGGTCCTCCGGTTTCCTCCCACAGTCCAAAGACGTGCAGGGAAGGTGGATTGGCCATGATAAATTGCCCTTAGTGACCAAAAGATAGGATAGGAGGGTTATTGGGTTACAGGGATAGGATGGAAGTGAGTGGGTCGGTGCAGACTCGAAGGGCCGAATGGCCTCCTTCTGCACTGTATATTCTATGTTCCGATATTCCACCCGGAGAAGGCCCACGCAGACACAGGGAGAAGGTGCAAACTCCACACAGGCAGTGACCCAAGGTGGGAATTGAACCCGTGCCCCCGGCGCTGTGAGGCAGCAGTGCTTACCACTGCGTCCCCCATGACAGCACCTTCACTCCAAGGCAGCCATTGCCACCAGGGGCTACTCCATAGGTCCTGGAGTGCCGATCAAGGACTACTGCTGGAACTTGCTCGGAGGTTGCCAGGATTTACATGGCAGCCTCCGCACTTGGCAGTGGGTCCTCACAACATGGGCAAAATGGCCCGTAATTTGCCACTTAAGAAGTTCAATTTGCCATTTCTGGCAGTAAGCCACAGCAGCCGGAAGACCTTGGGTGCCACTCCCAATGCCTTTCCTTGCCACATTGCCACGCTCCTGCCTCCTAGCCCATTAATTGGCTGGGAAAACTCAGCCCAGTGGCTTTAATTATCCAAAAGGTTAATTGGAGAAAGTTTCGACACATTCAGCACTGGATTTTGGATAAGTAATCTGATAATTTAGATACTGGAAAGTCACGAGAGATGCTGGTGAGGTAGAGCTGGATTTCAATATAACATGGTCAAACTGATTCGGTCCTCGGTGATGGACCTGAGGAAGGAGCAACGCTCCAAAAGCTTGTGATTTCAAATAAACCTGTTGGACTTTAACCTGGTGTTGTGAGACTTCTTACTGTGCCCACATAAGTCCAGCGCCGGCATCTCCATATCATAATTAAATAAATAATAATGGACTCAAGTGAGTGCAGTCCCACTCAGTTGGATGATGGTGAGGAAGGATTGGAGGAGGATGGTTTGGTCAATCATGTCAAACAGTATAGATAATGCATTTGCACTGGTGACCACCTCCTTTGGAAGAGTGGCCAACCTCAAGGAGATTCAACCATGATACACTTTGGCTGCCCGTCTACAGAAGATCAAACAAAGCCTTGCCTTGATGGCTGACTGTCCCACTGACATGCTGCAAACTGGTATCTCACTCTCTGCGAGCAGGGAAGTGCGGATGGCGACAAATGGAAGGAAGGAAAAGGGCACATTAAGTGGGAGATGCTCCGTGCTCTGTACCCTTGACCCCTCCCCCCACCATCTCCTCAGATAGAGATGTACATGCAGCCTCCTGTCACAATGACTGAATCTACCGTGACACAAGTGAAGGTAGGCAGTCTTTGTATGGGCTCTCGCAGGCTCCAGAATTTAAAGGATGCCCACCAGCAAGGTAAGCAAGACCAAAGAGAATCCAGAAGACTTCCAGAGAGTTGGTCCTGTGCTGTAAATCAGGGAAGTCATGCTCTCAAGACAAGTGTTGAATGTACTAGCCTTTCGTACTGACATTGCTGTTTCTCAAATTATTCACTTTCCAGCATATCAGTTCCACACACAACTAAGGTCATCCCCTCCTTGACGGATAGAATTCTGCCCCTGCTCACTGTTTGAACTACTGCTAAATTTGCTGGGAGAATTAAACATTTATACTCTCCGTTGTCATTCGCTCGAATGAAGCAAGTCTTTTCTATGGACACAGATTATTTTAGCTGTAGGTAATGGAAGGAGCAATTGTGAATGGGTAGACTGGAAATAGAAAATCTAAAAGACACATTTGCAGTTAATAAGCCAAAGATAAATGAATGCACACAATAATAAAGATAAAAATGCATTTCATTTTTCTTTCCAGATACAAGCAACACAATTCATCTAAATTTTGTTGTCTAAAAGCGCTGAAGCTATTAGTAATTCAAGTTGTGGAATAAATCATGCCATAAATCTTTTTGTAACACTCGTGGCATCACACTAGATCTCTGTTGTTTATTTTAGCAAATGCATTATGGAGTAGCTTACAGCAGTGGAGTTGGTGAGGACATTATTATGTGAAAACTGCACTAAACGACAAGATGAAAGAAACTATCCATCCGGGTAAACATGACATCCAACAAAGTGGAAAAATAACCTGTGGTGGGAATTTTAACTCAGAGTGGGTCAGCCACTCCCTTTGAACACTGGCTAAGCTACTTCGAATCTTACATTGATTCCTCCGCCGCCGCCGTCGCTGAGACCCACAAGCTGCGAGTCCTCAACTCCCAGGTGAGCCTGCAAGTTTTCCTTCTTATCAGAGATGCTGCCTCGTATGAGGATGCGATAACGCTGTTGAAGTGGCAGTATGGTAAGGAAGTCAACGAGGTGTACGCTAGGCATCTCCTTGCCATGAGGCGACAGCGCCCCGGAGAATCGCAAGCTGAATTTCTGCGCGCCTTGCGGGTACTCGGCCGGAACTGCAGTTGTAAGGGGGTATCGGCTGTCAAGCACACCGAATTGCTGATCCGGGACGCCTATGTCGCAGGCATAAAATCTAATTATCATAGATTATCATAGAATTTACAGTGCAGAAGGAGGCCATTCGGCCCATCGAGTCTGCACCGGCTCTTGGAAAGAGCGCCCTACCCAAGGTCAACACCGCCACCCTATCCCCATAACCCAGTAACCCCACCCAACACTAAGGGCAATTTTGGACACTAAGGGCAATTTATCATGGCCAATCCACCTAACCTGCACATCTTTGGACTGTGGGAGGAAACCGGAGCACCCGGAGGAAACCCACGCACACACGGGGAGGACGTGCAGACTCCGCACAGACAGTGACCCAAGCCGGAATCGAACCCGGGACCCTGGAGCTGTGAAGCAATTGTGCTATCCACAAGGCCACCGTGCTGCCCGTAATTACATCCGCCAACGCTACTAGAAGGGGGTACACTCGACCTCCAAGACACAGTACAACTCTCGGACTCGTTGGAAGTGGCCTTCCATAACATGGATGCCTACACCTCTGACCACGTGGCACCCTCGTGGACGTCGTGGGCACTGCCATCACCCGACCCAGGGGTGCCGCAATCCTGTGCCGCACAGCGACCCGCCAACTCCGGAGGCCCGAAATGTTACATCTGTGGCGAGGGTAAGCACCCCAGGCAACGCTGCCCAGCGAGGAACGCAATCTGCAACGGGTGCGGAAAGAAGGGCCACTTCTCTAAAGTCTGCCAGGCCCGACCTGTTCTAAACCCAGCAGCACTGCGTGTAGCCCGCGGGGACCACCCCCATCTTCCACGTCATCCGCCACGTGCGACCCGTGGGGGCCACCATCTTGGCCGCCATCTTCAATGCCATCCGCCACGTGCAACCCGTGGGGGCCGCCATCTTCTATGCCATCCGCCGCGTGCGACCCATGGGGGCCGCCATCTTGGAATCATCCCTCTGCCTCCCAGAACCCCTGCTCACCAGATCATACGCTGGTCTCTGCTACCCTTGATCAGCCCACCCACCTTCCGAAGCTCGCCTCCATCACACTCGACCAATCTCGACCTCATCACCTCACTAAATCCATGATGGCCGTCCGGATCAACGGCCACGAGACGGCCTGCCTCTTCGACTCCAGGGGCACAGAGAGTCTCATTCACCCAGATACGGTACGGCGCTGCTCCCTCCTAATTTTACCCGCGACCCAGAAAATATCCCTGACTTCCGAATCACATTCCGTGGAAGTCCGTGGGTACTGTGTCGCAACCCTTACAGTACGGGGCGTTGAGTACAAAAATGTCAAGCTCTACGTCCTCCCCTAACTCTGCGTTGCCCTACTACTCGGTTTAGATTTCCAATGCCACCTCAAAAGTCTTACCTTGGAGTTCGATGGACCCCTACCCCCTCTCACCGTCTGTAGCCTCTCGACCCTTAAGGTCGCCCCAACCGCTCTTTGCTAACCTCACCCCGGACTGTAAGCCCGCCGCCACTAGGAGCAGACAATACAGTGCTTGGGACAAAGCCTTTATCAGGTCGGAGGTCCAGCGACTCCTGCGGGAAGGGATCATAGAGGCCAGTACTCGTCCCTGGAGAGCCCAAGTGGTGGTCGTCAAAACTGGGGAGAAGCACCAGATGGTCATCGACTACAGTCAGACCATCAACCGGTACACGCAGCTCGATGCGTACCCTCTCCCCCGCATACCTGACATGGTCAATCAGATTGCGCAGTACCGAGTCTTCTCCACTATTAACTTGAAGTCCGCGTACCACCAGCTCCCTATCCGCCCGGAGGACCGCCAATACACTGCCTTTGAGGCAGATGGCCACCTCTACCACTTCCTCAGGGTCCCCTTCGGCGTCACCAATGGGGTCTCGGTCTTCCAACGGGAGATGGATCGAATGGTTGACCAGTACGGGCTGCGGGACACGTTCCCGTATCTGGCTAATGTCACCATCTGCGGCCATGACCAGCAGGACCATGACACTAACCTCCAACATTTCCTCCACACCGCCAAGCTCCTTAACCTGACATACAATAAGGAGAAATGTGTTTTCCGCACAACCCGCCTAGCCATCCTTGGCTATGTTGTGGAAAACGGAGTCCTAGGGCCCGATCCTGACCACATGCACCCCCTCCTGGAACTTCCACTCCCCAACTGCCCCAAGGCCCTGAAGAGATGCCTGGGGTTCTTCTCTTACTATGCCCAGTGGGTCTCCAATTATGCGGACAAGGCCTGTCCACTCATTAAATCCACCATTTTTCCCCTGATGGCTGAGGCCCACCAGGCCTTCAACATCAAAACAGATATTGCAAAAGCCACAATGCACGCAGTAGACGAGTCCATCCCATTCCAGGTGGAGATCGATGCGTCTGACTTTGCTCTGGCCTTTACCCTCAACTAGGCGGGCAGGCCCGTGGCCTTCCGTCTCCCATACCCTCCAGGGCTCCGAAATTCAACACTCCTCCATCGAAAAGGAAGCCCAGGCCATTGTGGAAGCTGTGCGACATTGGAGGCATTACATGGCCGGCAGGCGATTCACTCTCCTTACTGACCAACGGTCGGTTGCCTTCATGTTTAACAATACGCAGCGGGGCAAGATCAAGAATGACAAGATCCTAAGGTGGAGGATCAAACTCTCCACCTATAATTATGATATCTTGTATCGACCTGGGAAGTTCAATGAGCCCCCAGATGCCCTATCCCGCGGTACATGTGCCAGCGCACAAGTAGACCGACTTAGGGCTCTCTACAATGACCTTTGTCACCCGGGGGTCACCCGATTTTTTTCATTTCATCAAGGCCCGCAACCTACCTTACTTATCGAGGAGGTCAGGACCATGACCAGGGACTGCCAGGTCTGCGCGGAGTGCAAACCGCACTTCTATCGGCCGGATAGAGCACACCTGGTAAAGGCCTCTCGCCCCTTTGAGCGCCTCAGCATTGATTTCAAAGGGCCCCTCCCCTCCACTGACCGTAATGTGTATTTTCTCAACATCATTGATGAGCACTCATGTTTCCATTTCGCCATCCCGTGCCCTGACATGACATCTGCCACAGTCATCAAGGCCCTGCATGGCCTCTTCACGTTGTTCGGTTTCCCCAGTTACATCCATAGCGATCGGGTTTTCTCCTTCATGAGTGATGAGCTGCGTCAGTTCCTGCTTAGCAAGGGCATCGCCTCAAGCAGGACTACCAGCTACAACCCCCGGGGAAACAGACAAGTGGAGAGGGAGAACGTGACGGTCTGGAAGGCCGTCCTTCTTGCCCTATGGTCTAGAAGTCTCCCTGTCTCCCGCTGGCAGGAGGTCCTTCCCGATGCGCTCCACTCCATCCGGTCACTCCTGTGCACCGCCACCAATGCGACACCTCACGAGAGAATGTTTGTCTTCCCAGGAGGTCCACCTCAAGGGTCTCGCTCCCGTCCTAGCTGATGGTTCCAGGGCCCGTCCTCCTCCGGAACCACGTGAGGAATCACGGGCGAAATTCTCCTGAAACGGCGCGATGCCCGCCGGCTGGAGCCCAAAACGGCGCCAATCAGACGGGCATCGCGCCGCCCCAAAGGTGCGGAATGCTCCGCATCTTTGGGGGCCGAGCCCCAACTTTGAGGGGCTAGGCCGACGCCGGAGGAATTTCCGCCCCGCCAGCTGGCGGAAACGGCCTTTGTTGCCCCGCCAGCTGGCGCGGAAATGACATCTCGGGGCGGCGCATGCGCGGAAGCATCAGCGGCCGCTGAAAGTTTCCCGCGCATGCGCAGTGGAGGGAGTCTCTTCCGCCTCCGCCATGGTGGAGACCGTGGCGGAGGCAGAAGGGAAAGAGTGCCCCCACGGCACAGGCCCGCCCGCAGATCGGTGGGCCCCGATCGCGGGCCAGGCCACCTTGGGGGCACCCCCTGGGGCCTGATCGCCCCGCGCCCCCCCCCCCCCAGGACCCCGGACCCCGCCCACGCCGCCTTGTCCCGCCGGTAAGGTAGGTGATTTAATTTACGCCGGCGGGACAGGCAATTTATCGGCGGGACTTCGGCCCATCCGGGCCAGAGAATCGAGCGGGGGGGGGGGGGGCCGCCAACTGGCGCGGCCCGATTCCAGCCCCCACCGAATCTCTGGTGCCAGAGACTTCGGCAACCAGCAGGGGCGGGATTCACGCCAGCCCCCGGCGATTCTCCGACCCAGCGGGGGGTCGGAGAATGTCGCCCCACAAGTCGGATCCCCTGGTCAAACGGGTCCTTCTCCTCCATGCTAACCCCCAATATGCCTACGTGGCACACCATGACGGGCGGGCGGACACAGTCTCCCTTCTGGACTTGGCACCCGCAGGTTCCCCAGTGACCATCACCACTACCCCCGACTCCACACTGTCTCCCTCCAATGCTACTCACAACTCCACACCGTCTCCCTCCGTTGCTACTTATCCGGAAGACGACACGCTCCTGGATACGCAGGCCTCAACACTTCATCCGACACTAGTATCCTCACCACAGCCGGGACTGAGGCGATCACAGTGGAAGGTCAAAGCCCCCGACAGACTCGATCCCTAATTCAACCCGTCCACTTCACCCCGCCGGACTCTTTTTTTAACAGGGGGTGAATGTGGTGAACCACTGTATTATATTGTACTTACTGTTCTTACTTATTATGCTTACTGTTCTTACTGTTTGTTACATGTCTGGGTTTGTCCCTGCTGGCTCCGCCCCTCGGACTCAAGTATAAAGGTAGCTAACCTCCAGCCCTGCCTTCAGTCTGGGGACCGGTTGCAGCAGGTATCTTTTAGGTAATTAAAGCCACAGTTTACTCTTCCGACTCTCGTCTGTCGTCATTGATGGTACATGAATGGGAAACATGGCTGCCACTAAAGAAGACAATAGTCTCTTAGCAGTAGTCTCCTGATGTTGGTGAGTGTTTTTTGAGAGAATCTCACAAGACTGAAGACGAAAGTCCAGGCCAGGGTCCGGGCCTTTCCTTGTGGCCTGGAGGAAAAGGGGTTATTTTCCTGGAAGATTCAGAGATCATGAAAAGTGCCATATCAATGCAAGTCTGTCTTTTTACTGATTGTTATGGGCAGGAATGAAAGAGAACGACTGCAACTGGAGCTCCTTTCCCTTACCATCAGTAATCATTATGCCTTTGAAAGGGAATGTATGTGTACTTCTTAACCTTCACTGTGTGGTCAATTTGAATGACCAGCACCCAGAATTTTGTGGGTTTAAATATAGAGGATTATTTATTTACACATTCACCTCAAAGGTCTAACACTGCGCTACTCACTCACCACACACACACACGAAAACGCACAGAAAAATACAGTTAAAGAGAATACTAGAAATAAAAGTAATAGTTTGAAATTCACGTGATTTGGGAAACGCATGCGTTGCATGCCTGCTGAGGAAGGCATTTTTACCCCTGCAGTGTAGTCTAGGTGATTTCAATAACAGAAGCCATTGCAGGATTGCCTTGAAGAGATGGATCTTCAGCAGGTCACAAAGTTAGTTAGTTGCAGTTTTGTTACCAGGGGGTCAGTTTTCTGTGCTGGTGGACTTGAAGAGGAATAGGCTTAAGATGTCCTCAGTTTCTAAAGGTGCAGATGTTGCTGCCCTTTCTGCTGCTGCTGCTGTCTTTGCTGCAGTTGTTCTGCAGAGAGCATTTAGGAGTCTTCTTTCAAAGAGATGGTCAAGGGAGCCCTTGTGGTCCTTCACAGCTCCCTTCCAAATGTTGGGCTTCAGTTAATTAGCCACAACCTTGGTCTTTGTGTGTAGACATTGAGCCTGCAGTCAGACGATCACTGTCTATGTTTCTGAAAAAGATCCAACATCAGGAAATCTTTTCATTTAAAAAAATAAATTTAGAGTACCCAATTCATTTTTTTACAATTAAGGGGCAATTTATTGTTGCCAATCCAACCCTGCACATCTTTGGGTTGTGGGGGTGAAACCCACGCAAACACGGGGAGATTGTGCAAACTCCACATGGACAGTGACCCAGAGCCGGGATCAAACCTGGGACCTCAGCGCCGTGAGGCAGCAATGCTAACCACTGCGCCATCGTGTTGCCCAGGATCTCTTTTCTGATTGGTCTCAGGATGTGGGTATTGACATTTCTTAGTCTCAAAGGTGCCCTTTTGTCATTTCAACGCAGGGTGGTCGTTAGAATCTGTTGTGGGGTGTTGGTTACAGTTCGGTAAGTCTGAAAATGTATTTGTAGGTCTTTATTCACTTTTAGAATTATTTCAAAATATACAGATTAGGGTAGAAGCTCGGAGCTGTCTCCATACGTGGGTCTGCATGCATCTCTGTGCAACAGCACACTGACACTGGCTGTGAGTCTTGTGCTCTCTTACATCACTGTGTGGGTGTTACTGTACTCAGTCCCACATTAACCCTATACGTCCCAGACCCTTATAGACCGCCTCTCCTGGAGTCTTTATCCTATGTATTTAGTGTTATAATAGTTTACTTCATATCTCACATTGTCAATGCTACATTATCACTATTACTACATTATCACTACCCCATCTCCCGCCTTAAGTCCTTGAATATAAATGTCCAGGTTGTCTGGAAGCCTTAATAACCCTTCCATGTCTCTTTTGTGGTTCTATCAGGAGTGATAGGCTCTGTTCTTGCTGGTTCTTCCTGTTGATCTGGAGGTTAAGCTGCCATCTGGATATGCTTTCAATATTTTTTTCCATTTCTTCATGTTGAACCCCACTTGGTCAGTCTGACTGTTGCATTGATGGGTGTTTACTGCTACTCTAACTCGTTTTTTGCGTTATGGATGATCATTGCGTATGCCTCTTTGTCGCTTCTTTCACTTTTTCTGTTACCGTGTGAGTTGTCTCAATGTCCTCTGTGGCTGAGGAAAAGCGTTCCCATGATGAGAATGAGTTTTAGTGATATGCCTGCCCACCTCTGTGTTTCACTGTCGGAAATGGACGGCTGCTACCAGGTTCCAGCAAGTCTTTAGGCTTTGACATGCTGGCTGGGAGGCGCAGTATATGTCTGGTGGTTGCAGTATGGGCCTGCTGTACCATTGTGAAAACTAGAAGCTCAGACTGGTCACTCTCTTTCAGATACATCTTTGGAAGTGTCATGGTCACCTCCTGGGTGGTCTGACCATTGACATTTTTCCAGCTCCTGTAACAAGAATGGACAAATTTGCTCGACAAAGAGAGAAGACAGTTCAGAGCCAAGGCCCAGTCTGCTTTTTGTTTGATTACTCAGGACCTTGCAGTCCTGTTGGTTAACGAGAGTGGTTGTCTTGAAAGGACAAACAGGCGCCTTTGAGACTAAGAAATGCCAATACCCATATCCTGAGACCAGCCAGAAGAGATTTCCTGATGTTGTCTTAAAGTTATCTGCCGTTTTGAGGGGATCCAAAGCTATGCAGGTCTCTCAGCTCAGGAGAGAGACAGGATGGTTATGGAGGAGTTACATCAACTTGACGATCTGTTTGCCGCTACACCTCAGTGGGTCCAGGTTCCTACCAATGGCTGGAATTCGGATTCTTTTAGGTCCGTAAAGTGGTATGTCTGTTGTTCAAAGCCAGAGGTCTTTTAGCCACAGTTCTTTGTCCAACAGACTGTCATGCTGGCTTCTTTATCTAATTTAAAATTTGTTATATTTTACCGTGGGCAGCACAGTAGCACAAGTAGCTAGCACTGTGGCTTCACAGCGCCAAGGTCTCAAGTTCGATTGCCCGCTGCGTCACTGTCTGTACGGAGTCTGCACGTTCTCCCCGTGTTTGCGTGGGTTTCCTCCGGGTGCTCTGGTTTCCTCCCACAGTCCAAAGATGTGCAGGTTAGGTGGATTGGCCATGATAAATTGCCCTTAGTGACCAAAAAGGTGAGGAGGGGTTATTGGGTCACAGGGATAGGTTGGAAGTGAGGGCTTAAGTGCGTTGGTGCAGACTTGATGGGCCGAATGGCCTCCTTCTGCACTGTATGTTCTATGTTCTAATTGTCCATTGTTTGAAATGTCCACATTCCAAATGAGAAATCAAGATCTTTGACCTCACCCGGGAAGCATGGCTGTGTGACCTCTGGTTTGCAATTCTAACCTTGCCGATAATCTTTGGGCAAATGTTTCAGAGTTTTTGCCTTGCACAGTTTGCTGTAGTGTCTAATCCTACCGCACTGAGATCACTGGGTTGCACCCGCAGGACATTAATCCTGCCTGTGGAGGTGTTTTACTCCACCACATTGGCATGGTTGCTCTGCAGGTTGTCTTTGTTGTTTAATTAGCTGAACAGTAGGTTGGCCTCTGCACCACTGTTTACTCTGTCCCCTGTTCTCTGCTGCTCAGTTCTGACCATTTGCGTGACTAGGATGAAGGCCACCTGGCCCCGGTACCTGTCCATGATGGCAGGCATCTGTCCCTGCTGGCAGGGGTACTGGTGGTTGGCCCTACCCATACCGGCGGTATTCTCCATGGTCCTCCCCATCCGGTGCCCTCTATGGGGTCTACTGTGGGCATCCCCCTTGGGTGGGCTGCATGATGCCCCGCTGGTGGGTGGCACCCGGTTGGGGGGGTCAGAGGGGGTTGGTGGGGTGGAGAGGGGGTGGAGTGCGGGGGTGGTGGGGTGGGGGCACCCATAAACCGGTGTCATCCTGCGCAACCCCTGCCTGGTCGCCCCCCTGCTACTACCTCCCGGGCCTCGCAGAGGTTCTCCCCAGCCAGCCCTGCCAACAGCTGGACCAGCAGCCTACAGTCGTGCCTCTGGGAAGATGACGAACCTCCTCTCTCTCCCTCAGCAGCCACAGTGCCTGTTTCCCGATTTTCAAAACCACAAATGAAACCCACCAACGGTAATTCCTCCTGGTCTAGGAGGCGCACAGAGGAAGCCATGGAGAATACTGAGTCAGGCCAATGGCTTTTACCATACTTGAGGAGTAGAATGCACTCATGCTGCTCTTGAGGCACTGGAGCATGGCATTCCGTCGGGCGTCCGGCGCCGGTCATGATTTTCGGCTTGAGGCACGATCAATTGAACAAAGACTAGAGTTGGATACAACTGAGGCTTTATCGCTCTAAGATGTGTGGCCTCCCACAGCAGCTGGCGAAATGGCTGCTGAATGGAGGACACGCATTTTATCCTCCGCCTACTGGGCGGAGCCAGCAGGCAGGGACTACCGGCGAACATGTAGTACAGGTCCTACCTTACATCACCTAATACAGGTGTAACAGTGGTTTACCACACGGGGCTCACATGCCATTCTCCGCCTAATCATGTTTCAAACAAAGAACAAAGAACAAAGAAATGTACAGCACAGGAACAGGCCCTTCGGCCCTCCAAGCCCGTGCCAACCATGCTGCCCGACTAAACTACAATCTTCTACACTTCCTGGGTCCGTATCCTTCTATTCCCATCCTATTCATATATTTGTCAAGATGCCCCTTAAATGTCCCTATCGTCCCTGCTTCCACTACCTCCTCCGGTAGCGAGTTCCAGGCACCCACTACCCTCTGCGTAAAAAACTTGCCTCGTACATCTACTCTAAACCTTGCCCCTCTCACCTTAAACCTATGCCCCCTAGTAATTGACCCCTCTACCCTGGGGAAAAGCCTCTGACTATCCACTCTGTCTATGCCCCTCATAATTTTGTATACCTCTATCAGGTCTCCCCTCAACCTCCTTCGTTCCAGTGAGAACAAACCGAGTTTATTCAATCGCTCCTCATAGCTAATGCACTCCATACCAGGCAACATTCTGGTAAATCTCTTCTGCACCCTCTCTAAAGCCTCCACATCCTTCTGGTAGTGTGGCGACCAGAATTGAACACTATACTCCAAGTATGGCCTAACTAAGGTTCTATACAGCTGCAACATGACTTGCCAATTCTTATACTCAATGCCCCGGCCAATGAAGGCAAGCATGCCGTATGCCTTCTTGACTACCTTCTCCGCCTGTGTTGCCCCTTTCAATGACCTGTGGACCTGTACTCCTAGATCTCTTTGACTTTCAATACTCTTGAGGGTTCTACCATTCACTGTATATTCCCTATCTGCATTAGACCTTCCAAAATGCATTACCTCACATCTGTCCGGATTAAACTCCATCTGCCATCTCTCCGCCCAAGTCTCCAGACAATCTAAATCCTGCTGTATCCTCCGACAGTCCTCATCGCTATCCGCAATTCCACCAACCTTTGTGTCGTCTGCAAACTTACTAATCAGACCAGTTACATTTTCCTCCAAATCATTTATAAATACTACAAAGAGCAAAGGTCCCAGCACTGATCCCTGTGGAACACCACTGGTCACAGCCCTCCAATTAGAAAAGCATCCCTCCATTGCTACTCTCTGCCTTCTATGACCTAGCCAGTTCTGTATCCACCTTGCCAGCTCACCCCTGATCCCGTGTGACTTCACCTTTTGTACTAGTCTACCATGAGGGACCTTGTCAAAGGCCTTACTGAAGTCCATATAGACAACATCCACTGCCCTACCTGCATCAATCATCTTAGTGACCTCCTCGAAAAACTCTATCAAGTTAGTGAGACACGACCTCCCCTTCACAAAACCGTGCTGCCTCTCACTAATACATCCATTTGCTTCCAAATGGGAGTAGATCCTGTCTCGAAGAATTCTCTCCAGTAATTTCCCTACCACTGAAGTAAGGCTCACCGGCCTGTAGTTCCCGGGATTATCCTTGCTACCCTTCTTAAACAGAGGAACAACATTGGCTATTCTCCAGTCCTCCGGGACATCCCCTGAAGACAGCGAGGATCCAAAGATTTCTGTCAAGGCCTCAGCAATTTCCTCTCCAGCCTCCTTCAGTATTCTGGGGTAGATCCCATCAGGCCCTGGGGACTTATCTACCTTAATATTTTTTAAGACACCCAACACCTCGTCTTTTTGGATCACAATGTGACCCAGGCTATCTGCACCCCCTTCTCCAGACTCAACATCTACCAATTCCTTCTCTTTGGTGAATACTGATGCAAAGTATTCATTTAGTACCTCGCCCATTTCCTCTGGCTCCACACATAGATTCCCTTGCCTATCCTTCAGTGGGCCAACCCTTTCCCTGGCTACCCTCTTGCTTTTTATGTACGTGTAAAAAGCCTTGGGATTTTCCTTAACCCTATTTGCCAATGACTTTTCGTGACCCCTTCTAGCCCTCCTGACTCCTTGCTTAAGTTCCTTCCTACTTTCCTTATATTCCACGCAGGCTTCGTCTGTTCCCAGCCTTTTAGCCCTGACAAATGCCTCCTTTTTCTTTTTGACGAGGCCTACAATATCACTTGTCATCCAAGGTTCCCGAAAATTGCCGTATTTATCTTTCTTCCTCACAGGAACATGCCGGTCCTGTATTCCTTTCAACTGCCACTTGAAAGCCTCCCACATGTCAGATGTTGATTTGCCCTCAAACATCCGCCCCCAATCTATGTTCTTCAGTTCCCGCCTAATATTGTTATAATTAGCCTTCCCCCAATTTAGCACATTCGTCCTCGGACCACTCTTATCCTTGTCCACCAGTACTTTAAAACTTACTGAATTGTGGTCACTGTTACTGAAATGCTCCCCTACTGAAACATCTACCACCTGGCCGGGCTCATTCCCCAATACCAGGTCCAGTACCGCCCCTTCCCTAGTTGGACTGTCTACATATTGTTTTAAGAAGCCCTCCTGGATGCTCCTTACAAACTCCGCCCCGTCTAAGCCCCTGGCACTAAGTGAGTCCCAGTCAATATTGGGGAAGTTGAAGTCTCCCATCACCACAACCCTGTTGTTTTTACTCTTTTCCAAAATCTGTCTACCTATCTGCTCCTCTATCTCCCACGTCTCTGGACCTTCGCTAATGTTATGGAAATCTAGAATACACAACATGAATCTTTTGTCCTTGACATGTTGCCCACCCAGAAATTGGCCTGAATGAAAGGCTCAGCTTCCAGTCAGGTGTGGAGCACATCAGAGAAGGATGCAGGTCAAGGTAGGCCCGGTCACCGACCTGGAGTGGGAGCATGTATCTAATTTCGAGGGCAGTCCAATTCATGATTTCAAGAGGCGTTTGAGCCGAATTGAAGTCTGCATCCTGAGCCTTGCTGGGGTATCATCAAAAGAGGGGAACTGATTCTTAATCCCAAAGGGGGGTGTCTGATTCATGTTGCTTAGGGATTCAATCCCTGATCCTCAGAGGGGAACTTGTTAAAATTCCAAGGGGGGTGTTGTTGTGATGTTGTTTTAGTTGCTTTAATACTGATTAACATACGACTGAATATGTAAATAGTTTAATATACATCATCAGAGGAAGTGATGTATGTTAGCTTGTTAGTTGTTGGAGCAGTGTTAGTCAGCAGCGTGCACATTGATAAGCTCTCCTGAAACTTGTTATTCTTTAATAAAGAACCCTTAATTTGGTTTAACAAATATTGTTTGAGTGTTTGGTATGTTTGTGTTAAGAGCAAATAACACAACAGGTGTCTGATCCATTTTCAGGTTGTTTGTCTGTGGATAGGATGGGGGGCTGTCTGATGGTGGCGGAACTTTAGGCCTTGTGCAGGCCTTAGCCCCTGTGCGCAACATCCAATTCCCATTAACTCATAATGAGTATGAACTCCCCCAGTAATTGGGAGCGGAGCTTCCCCGACCAGGCGCCGGAATGTGGCGACTAGGGGCTTTTCACTAACTTCATTTGAAGCCTACTTGTGACAATAAGCGATTTTCATTTAAGTTTTCATTTCCCTTAACAGACAAGGCTCCACTGCGTGCAGGTCGGGGAGGGTGACCCTTCGGGTGTGGGAGTTTAATCTTAATATATCTCTTTCTTTGTATCCTACTGTACATCCTATGAGTGTTTCTTGCCAGTCGGATTCTAAGCTCACCACCAATAAACCTGCAAAACAGGTTGAATCCACAACAAGTTGAAAATTCTGACGTGCTCTGTAGGAATGCCTTTGCGGCCCATTCCCTGTCCAGACTGAATAAAACCGGAAAGTCAGCAGAGTGGAATTCCCATGGTTCTCCCAGTCTTTACCCATTTAACCATCCACTGGCACCCAACCCAGCCCATTCACCCACATTAAAATTCTCCCTTTTATGTTCACCAGAAAGAATAACCACTCCAGATAAGTACTGGAGGACTGCCAATGCTTGCGAAACAGAACTGCAGCAAGAATTAGAATTTTCGGACAGGGTCAGGTTTCGAATAATTACATGAATCGATCAATATTGGTCTCACATTATTAATAAAACTGACCAAAACAATCAGTTGCGATTCTTCTGAATTTATGAATAGAGTGTGAATTTTTTTCAATTTAACATAATTAAACAATACAACAGCATGTTAGACATAATTAAGGTATCTGTTCATTTAAAATGTTATTTATAATAAAGTATAAATTTTGCTTTATGGAGCTAGAATAATGAGTTCTCAAATTATTTCCAGTGTCTTTAAGACAGAGATAGATAGGTTTTTGATCAATAAGGGGATCAGGGGTTATGGGGAGAAGGCAGGAGAATGGGGATGAGAAAATATCAGCCATGATTGAATGGCGGAGCAGACTCGATGGGCCGAGTGGCCTAATTCTGCTCCTATGTCTTATGGTCTTATGGCCTGTACAAATGAGTCAACCAAGGTTAGCATCATAATTCCAGTTCTGATGCCAAACCGGCATCATCGTGACGCATGATGCGCACTGTTTCAACGCCGTTGCCGTGTCATCGGCCGGTTCCCCCCACGATACTCTGCCCCCGATAGGCCACGTTCCCGACAGTGCGGGCCATGTGTGCTACCAGCCATCGGGAACCGGCGTGCCAGCTGCGGACAGTGTCCAGCGCCGCCACACTCGGCCAGAATCCGTGCCGCTGGCCGGGGGCGGGGAGCCTCTGCTAGGGCTGGGGGGGCTGGTGGGGGGTGGCCAGGGGGTGGGCTGTGGGGTCGCTGTTGGCGGGTTAGGGTTTGCGCCTGGCTGGTGCCAGGTTTTACGGTGCGACCGGCGCACGTTGTCAGCCTGCGCATGCACAGCCCGGGACCGGCCATTCTCTAGCCCCTTTCAGCGTGATCCGTGGGAGTTTCACACGGCGCTGGTGCTAGCCCCTCACCGGTATCGGAATCGGTGAGGGGTTCGCGCCAATTTTCCTGTCGTGAATCTCCCACGGATTCTCCATTCGCGCCGGCACTTAGCCTCAGGAACGGAGAATCCAGCCCGTAGTCTTTCCCTCTTTGATTATTGCTCTTTTAAATGCTGGAACATTAAAGTGTTACGTTATTGCATTTCCCAAACCTCAAGATTCAGGCCAAAGGGAGCGGTAGAATTTACATAGTTCAAAGAAGAACAAATTGAAATATTCTTAAAAGACCCAGACCAAGAAGAAAGAAAAGGACAAATTTTAACTTACGTATGTTCAGCAGGTTGACAGCAGCAATGATGTATTTTCAAATGAATTGATTGCAATAAGTCACTGGAGCAACCTTTGTGTTCCTCTGCACAATTGTCCTGAGAATGTCGCTTTAAGAAATGGTTAGCTGCTCATGTTACTGCAGTGATGTCAGAGTGTGGGTGGAGCTGAGCTCTGGTTCTGCTTTTTAGTTTCACTTTGAGAAAAACTTGGGTGTGCCTGTCTTTTTGGTTTCGTTTTTCAGTGTGTTGCAGCTGAAGTCAGCCAAAGCAGCTGTATTTTTGAGCTCTCTGCCATGAAGAACTATCTCTTAATCATTTGGTGAATTCAGAAGAATTATAAACGTTTTTAGTATTGAATGTAAACTCTGATGTGCTTCCATTTAAAGGTTTGTTAAGTCTTTTGGGTGTAAAAGGACAGCATACAGGTTACTTAGTGTTGTATTCTTTGGGGGGTGTATTTGATTTACTGGTTGCAAAGATGTTCACTGTTTGTTTTAAAAAGGTTAACTTGAGTTCATAGAATAAACATTGTTTTGCTTTAAAAAATAACTTTTCAATTTCTGAAGTACTAAGCTTGTAGAGTGGGCTCTGTGCTCCCCATACCACAATCTATTAATCGTTGTGGGTCAGGTGAACTCCATGATACACTTTGGGGTTCTCTAAACCCTGACCCATACCAATTGGGGGCTTGAGGTGGATAAAACGCTATCTATTGGATTGGCTTAGTGAACATAAAGACAGTGAGGGATGAGCATATTGTGGTTGCTTTTCACGTGTGGTATTCTAGTTTCAGTAGGGTGTGTGTTGTGGACAATGGCTCTTTCAGAGGCTCTGAAGTTTTTCGGAGTGGAGACGGTCACACGCAGTACCTTACGGACAGAGACTAAAAGTAGACTGTTAGATTTGGCAAAAACATTGCAGTTAACATTACCTGGCAAAATGCGAAAAGGTGAGATAATTATGGCGGTAGCTAAGCATTTAAAGTTGCCTGAGATACAGTTTGACTCATTGGAAATGGCAAAAATTCAGTTACAACTTAAACAAATGGAACATGAGAAAGAATTAAAGCAGCTTGAATACGAAAGAGATAGAGAGGAAAAAGAAAGAGAAAGGGAGATACAAATCACGGAAAAAGATAAAGAGAGAGAGTTTGAACTTCAGAAAATGGCCATGAAACACGACAGTCAGTTAAAATTGATAGGCATAAAGGGAAACGTACAGTTGGATGATAGTGATGAGGATAGTGAGAAAGAGCGTTGAAGTCGAAGGTGTGGTGGGGATCTATTTAAATATGTCCAAGCATTGCCAAGGTTTGTCGAGAAGGAGGTAGAAGCCTTTTTCATTTCATTTGATAAAGTGGCTAAACAAATGAAATGGCCACAGGACATGTGGGTATTACTGATTCCAACAAAGCTGGTAGGTACGGCTAGTGAAGTGTTTGCATCACTACCGGAGAGGTATATGGGACATATGAGGAGGTGAAAAAATCCATCTGAGGTGCATATGAACCTGAAGCTTACAGCCAAAGGTTGAGAAATTTAATGAAATAATTTGGTCAAACATACATGGAGTTTGAAAGGCTCAAACAGAGTAATTTTGATAGGTGGATAAGGGCTTTGAAAATAGACCAAACCTATGAAGCTCTCAGAGAAATTATACTTTTGGAAGAGTTTAAAAATTCAATTCCAGATGTAGTGAGAAGTCATGTGGAACAGCAGAGGGTTAAAACTGCGAGATTAGCAGCAGAAATGTCAGATGATTATGAATTAGTTCATAAATCAAAGTTTGGTTTCCGACATCAGTTTCAGCCGGTGAGGGATAGAAACTCGGGATATGAGAAATACTCAAGTGATAGAGGTAAAGGTGATCTGATGGGAGATGATAAGGAGACTGTACCTCAGACTAAAAAAGAAATCCAGGAGGGTGGAAGAGACATGAAAAGTTTCAAATGTTTTCACTGTAATAAACTAGGCCATGTAAAGTCACAGTGTTGGTGGTTGAAGAAAAGCACTGGGGAGGCTGATGTGGTAAAACAGGATAAGACAGGGGGTTTGTTAAAGTGGTAAAGGAAAGCCCAAGTGAAGCGAAGGAGGTGCAAAAGATTGTACAGCCTGATCTAGAGGTGATTAATAAGAAGGTGCCAGATCTCTCTAAAGAATTTACTTGTGTGGGTAAAGTTTCCTCATGTGTATCAGGAGGAGCAGGTAAAGAAGTCACAATTTTAAGAGATACGGGAGCTAGTCAATCTTTAATGACAAGAGATGAGGAATTATGTAGTTTGGGAAGAATGTTGCCAGAAAAGGTGGTAATATGTGGAATTCAGGGTGAGAGGAGTAGCGTTCCATTATATAAGGTAAGGTTGGAAAGTCCCGTGAAGAGTGATGAAGTGGTAGTAGGAGTAATAAAGAAACTATCTTGTCCAGGAATACAGTTTATCTTGGGTAATGATATAGCTGGATCGCAGGTGGGAGTGATGCCTATTGTGGTTGGTAAGCCAGTGGAAAATCAGATAACTGAAGTGTTGAAGGACGAATATCCTGGGATTTTTCCAGATTGTATAGTAATAAGGTCGCAAAGTCACAGGTTAAGACAAGAGGAGAAATCAAAGAGTGAAGATGAAGTTGAAGTGCAATTATCAGAAATTATTTTTGATCAGATGGTTGAAAAAGAACAAGAACAGGTGGAGGATGAGGCGGATATTTTTAGTTCAGGAAAAGTGGTGGAGTTACAACAGAAAGATGTAGAAATAAAACGGATGTATCAGAAAGCATACACGGAAGAGGAATCTGAGTGTATATCAGAGTGTTATTAGCGTAAAAGTGATGTCTTGATGAGAAATTGGAGACCTTTATATATGCAGGTGGATGAAAAGTGGGCAGAAGTTCATCAAGTAGTATTGCCGGTAGGGTATAGAAAGGAGGTGTTGCGAGTTGCACATGAGGTACCAGTGGGAGGTCATTTGGGAATAAGGAAAACTCAAGCTAAAATCCAAAAACATTTTTATTGGCCCGGACTACATAAAGATGTAGTTAAATTTTGTCAATCATGTCACACATGTCAAGTGATAGGGAAACCTCAAGCAGTGATAAAACCAGTGCCCTTAATACCCATTCCAGCATTTGAGGAACCTTTCACAAGGGTCCAAATTGATTGATTAGGACCGCTTCCTAAAACAAAAAGTGGGAATAAATATCTTTTGACTATAATGGATGTGTCTAGTAGGTTTCCAGAGGCCATTCCAGTACGTAATATTACAGCTAAAATGATTGTGGTGGAGTTACTTAAATTCTTTACTAGATATGGACTACCCACAGAAATACAATTGGATCAAGGATCAAATTTTACCTCAAAGTTATTCAAAGAAGTTATGGATAGCTTCGGAATAAAACAATTTAAATCAACTGCGTACCATCCAGAATCGCAGGGAGCGTTAGAAAGGTGACATCAGACATTAAAGACAATGTTGAGGACTTATTGTCAAGATTATCCAGAGGATTGGGATAAAGGAATTCCGTTCGTACTGTTTGCAATTAGGGATGCACCTAATGAGTCAACCAAATGTAGTCCTTTTGAACTAATTTTTGGTCATGAGGTAAGAGGACCACTTAAATTGATTCAGGAAAAATTGGTGGGTGAGAAATCGGAAATTACGTTATTGGATTACGTGTCAAATCTTAGGGAACGATTAAATAGAGCAGGTGAATTGGCTAGACAACATTTGAAAGTTGCACAAAATGTGATGAAACGGGTCACGGACAAGAAATCCAAAGTTTGTAGTTTTGCCAGTGGAGATAAAGGTTTAGTGTTGTTACCAGTGGTAGGTGAGCCTTTAAAAGCTAGTTTTTGTGGACCTTATCAGATTGAAAGGAAATTAAGTGAGGTGAATTATGTGGTAAAAACACCAGATAGAAGGAAGACTCACCGAGTATGTCATGTGAATATGCTTAAAAAGTACTTTGAAAGGGAAGGAGAGAAAAAGGAGGAGGTTTTAATGATTCTAACTCAGAGTGGACTTGATTGAACGTTGGTGAAAAATTTTTGTAGCGTGGTTGCTCCACTGATGGACTTGCTCAAGAATCGTAACAAATTCCAGTGGACAGCGAAATGTCAACATGCATTTGACAGCCCTAAAGCTGTGATAACCAATGTTCCTGTGTTGGAGAATTGCAAGGGACTCTGTGATCAGATTGAACTAAAGTATCTGATTTTAAAGAGAAATGCCGAGGCGTAGAGAGCAATGGACGGATCGTGCAGAGACCTCCTTGTTAATCGAGAAGGATTTCAGTTGGAGGAAGAAGAAAAAAAAAATAGACTATATTATTACACCTGTTTCCGTGTGTTGTTTTTTGAAACGATAAAGTATATTTACTGTGTGCATTTCTTAAAGGATGGTGAAAAGGTGAAAAATGAAACCATCTTGAAGGTGATGGTTTATTTTTTTTTCTTGGGGGAAGGTGTCATGAGAATGTCGCTTTAAGAAATGGTTAGCTGCTCATGTTACTGCAGTGATGTCAGAGTGTGGGTGGAGCTGAGCTCTGGTTCTACTTTTTAGTTTCACTTTCAGAAAAGCTTGGCTGTGTCTCTGTCTTTTTGGTTTCGTTTTTCAGTGTGTTGCAGCTGAAGCTGTATTGTTGAGCTCTCTGCCATGAAGGACTATCTCTTAATCATTTGGTGAATTCAGAAGAATTATAAATGTTTTTGGTATTGAATGTAAACTCTGATGTGCTTCTGTTTAACGGTTTATTAAGTCTTTTGGGTGTAAAAGGACAGCATACAGGTTACTTAATGTTGCATTCTTTGGGGGGTGTATTTGACTTACTGGTTGCTAAGATGTTCACTGTTAGTTTTAAAAAGGTTAACTTGAGTTCATAGAATAAGCATTGTTTTGCTTTAAAAAATAACTTTTCCATTTCTGAAGTACTACGCTTGTAGCGTGGGCCCTGTGCTCCCCATACCACAATCTATTAATAATTGTGGGTCAGGTGAACTCCATGATACACTTTGAGGTTCTCGAAACCCTGACCCATAACACAATAAACAAAGGGTTAGGGTTAGGGTTAGTAAGTTTTTTATTTGTAAGTCCTCAGTACTAAATGGATAAACTATTTTTGATGTGTATTTCAACTAAGATGCATATTTTAACCTGTGCCGCCAGAGTAAAGATATTAGGATTAAATTAAATTAGTATGTAAAAAGCCAGATGAAACAGTGAAAAGTAAATTATATTAATCTGAAAGAAGCAGCTAACCTTCTCTGTGATCTAAAATAGCAAAACGTAATATTTTTCCAAAAATATATATATTGTAGAAATGAATGGGTTTGTGATTCACAATCTCTGCTCAGAAAAAAGACATAGGGCGGCATTCTCTCAGCCCATGCCGGGCTGGACAATCGCTGGGCCGGGCGCGAATTGCACGATGCCGCCCCGACATCGGTCCGCCAATTCTCTGGAGAGCGTCAGCACAGAGCCGGTCGGGGCCTGCGCTACACGGCCCCCCCCCCCGTCGATTCTCCGCCCGGGATGGGCTGAGTGGCCGCATAAAAAATCTGAGTCCCGCCGGCACCGTCCACGTGTGTTCTTATCCGGCGGGACCGCGGCGTGCATCCATCCGGGGGCGGCCTGTTGCTAGGAGGGGGGGTTCTGACCCCGGGGAGGGACCTCCGCTGTGGCCTGGCCCGCGATCAGGGCCTACCGATTGGCGGGCCGACCTCTCGGGCTGGCGGCCTCTTTTGCTCCGTGGCGGCCCCTGTAGCTCTACGCCATGTTGCGTCAGGGGCCGGCGCGGAGAAGGGGACCACCACGCATGATTTCATTGATTGATTTAAGTGATGTTTTTAGGTACTAATTGAGTGCATAGCTAAAAAGTGGAATTAATTAAAATGCCATGACTGTGAAAAGATAGTCATTGGGCGCGATTCTCCAAAATGGAGAGTAAGTGTTTGCGCCGTCGTGAACGCCGTCGCATTTCACGACGGTGCGAAACGGGCGCGGGGATGACCGATTCTGGCCCCCATATGGGGCCAGCACGGCGTTGGAGCGGTTCACGCCGCTCCAGCCTCCCTTCCCGGCACCAAATGGGCGCCGCGCCAACCTGCGCATGCGTGGGGGACGTCTTCAGTGCGCTGGGCCCTACGCAACAAGGCATGGGGGTTCAGGGGCCGGCCGCGCAAAAAAGTAGGCCAGGGTGGGAGAGGCCGGCCCGCCGATCAGTGGGCCCCGATCGCGGGCCAGACCCCATCGGAGGCCCCCCCCAGGGGCGGAGTTCCCCTCCCCCCCCCAAAGGCCGCCCCCGACCCTTCGCGCAGACTTCCCGCCGGCAGCGACCGGGGGTGAACGGCGACGGTGGGACTCTGCCCCTTCCTCGCAGCCATTCGGGCCGGAGAATCAGCAGCCCCACCGCGGACAGCGGCCCACGACCGGCGCCTCAGAGAATTGCGCACCGGTGTCGGGGCGGCATGGTTGCGGCGATTCTCCGGCCCGGCGCGGGGTTCTGAGAATCGCACCCAATGTTTGCGATAATGAATTAACTTTAGGGTCTTGCTTGTAGAAATTTAGACATTGTTTCAACGAATGTTTCATATAATAAATAAACTATTGTATGTTAGTGCACTTAACAATAAGAATGTATCAACTAATTAGTTATAGCAAGGTCGATGGCCAGCAGTGGCATGAGAAACCTATTCTCATGGGGCTGCTCACGTAGACACTGAATTATTCCTGATGGATACCAGTCAATCTTAAGTAATAGTCAATGCTTGATTAATAAATCATCCTCTAAGTAACAGGCATCTATTTAAACAAATCAGAACGTCCCAGCTGAGAATGAGAATCCAATGAGAGTAAATGAGGGATTATACCATCGATAAGGATTCCCTTAAAGTAAGACTTCATGGTTGAGGTCGGCCTCCTGAGTTCCTGCCTTCCTGAATTCATGAATCATCCTATTCGATGATTACAGCTCTGAGTGGCTCCAGCACCGTGGCCAAATCTCCAAAGCCTCTTCCCTCTGCTGTTGGAATTTGCCATTTAAAAACTCCGCCAGTTGCTCCGTCGACCATTGGGTGGCAGTGCTGCCCCCTTGCCCTCTGCCATCTTCACCTGTGGCGCACCACAAAAACGTCCCTGCTCCAGCTGCTCTCTCTTTCTCGTGGCACTTCTCATCCTCTGATCCATACACTGATCTCACCAGAAGAGGATTAGCTTCCCTGGGCACTCACATACCTCTTGCCCTCAAAAAAACTCCCATCCGGGTGGGGAAGGATCAACAAAATGCACCTTGAATGGGAGCCAGCAAATGTGCAACCATCCACTCCATGGCCGCCACCGGAAGTCTTCGCTTAGATTAACAGTAAAATGGAGCCCTAATCAGACCAAAGGCTTCACATCAGTTATGTCAAAATGTGTAATTACTAATCAAGTTTCAGGCTGATTGTTACTGTTGTTTAGCCCAGAGACAGATATATCTTACTATTATTAGTATGCTAATTGTGATGTTCCACACTTTAGATCGCACCTAGTTTCAAACGGAGTTGTAGAATAAAAATGTCATTGTTTCTTTCAGACAAACCTAAAGGTCAGCTGTTGATCGACTGTCAAGAGGAGACATATGTCAAACTTGAATGTCTTCAGGATCGTTAGTAACAAACATCTGTACATTTTGGCTATTTCCTTCCTTAAATTAGTTTTGACTCTTAAGTGTTATCGTATTTATAGTGAGGAAAGATTTTACTGAATTAATCCCACTTCGCTTTATGTTAAATACATGGAACCACATTGATTTTGTAACCAACATGCAGCAGTGGAAGTCAATCAGGCTAATGACGCACTATTTAATGCGTCCCCTATGGACAAGCCCTCTGTATACACAGGATCTGCTCAGACAAGGAGGAGCGTAACAGACATCTACAGACGCTGAAAGATGCCCTCGTACGAACGGGATATGGCGCTCGACTCATCGATCGACAGTTCCAATGCGCCACAGCACTCAGACAATGATTTCATCATTGGAGATGGCGACCCCAGTACCAAATCCGAACCGCAAAGAGATGTGTTCTACAGTGAAGAATCCGACACAGACACGGATGTGTTCATCGGATTTGAGGATCTTCAGCCCAGCACATATGACATCCCGACTCGTGAGTGCAGGATTATGCTGCGGCCTGACACCAAGAGACAGAGAGTGGTACAAGCCCACAGAGAGCGGCCTCCTGCCACACACAGAGTGGTCCACGCACCGTGAAGAGTCCCCGACTCCACACAGAAAGCGATGAAAGACTCCACAGCGAGACAACTGCACGTCTCCACACAAGAGGTGACTCCAGTGACAAGCCTCCACAGCGAGCTCGTGGACAGCCTCCACGATAGAAGCAATGCAAGACTCCAGAGCGCAGTCCTTGCATGAACAAGATCTGAGGGTCTAACAACCTCTTCTGAGCAACCAGCGGCAGACGATGCAAGTCTGCCATGCTCAAGTGAACAACAAGCAGACTGTGACAGTCTACCACGCTCAAGTTAACAAGAAGAAGACTCTGACAGTCTACCCAGCCCAAGTGAACAGCAAGCAGACTATGACAGTCTGCCACCCAGCTCAAGTGAACAACAAGAAAACATTGAGGCTCTACCCACTGTATGTGCGACAAGTGACGACGGCATCCCACGTCCCATACCAGATGTGCAACATGACAGACCTCAGCTAGAATGTACAGAGGCACTCGACAATCACAGTGAGACTACTGGTGACTCCAGTGACACCACGTTACTTCAAATCTCATTCGCTCGAGCCCCTCCACAAGCAAATGCATTCCTGAAACTTTTGACTCCGGAAGTGGAGCATCAAGAAGCCTCAGAAGATGCAAGTGAACCTGAAAAGATTCCGGATGGAGAGCATCAAGTAACCTCAGCTGACACAGGTGAACCAGAAAGGGTTCCAGACGGGGAGCATCGACAAGCGAAAACTGACTCAGGTGAAACAGCCCAGACTCCAGACGGGGAGCATCCACAAGCCAAAGCTGATTCAAGTAAGCCGGACATGACTCCAGATGGGGAGCGCCGCAAACTTAGTGATGGCACGCTCAAGGAAACAGCAGATGCCACAAAGCACGCTAACACGAGTAACTGTGTGAAGGACTCGTATTATCCACAGAGTGTGGTCCTTGAGCGCAGCAAACACGACAACAAAACCAACCAACACAACAATTTTACTGCTGAAGTGTTCCCCGACTGGAAGGGAACTGGTGATTGTCGCGCGGTGTCCGTTCATTCGTTGTCGCAGTGTCTGCATGGTCTCGCCAATGTACCACGCTTCGGGACATCCTTTCCTGCAGCGTATGAGGTAGACAACGTTGGCCGAGTCGCACGAGTATGTACCGCGTACCTGGTGGGATGTGTTCTCACGTGTAATGGTGCTTTTCCATGTTGATGATCTGGCACGTCTTGCAGGAATTGCCATGGCAGTTTGTGTGGTGTCGTGGTCACTGTTCTGAAGACTGGGTAGTTTGCTGCAAACAATAGTTTGTTTGAGGTTGTGCGGTTGTTTGAAGGCAAGTAGTGGGGGTGTGGGGATTTGTTTTGTTATGCTCTTGACATAGCATAAGCTGCTTCCTTGATGTGCACTCTGACAAAGGAAGGTTCAGACTTGGAGATAGCCTCTATCGCATACGCTACCTCATATTATCCACAAAGACAATAGCAAGAAGCATACCAAAGGCAACAACGTCGACAACAAGCACGACAAAAACAACACCTATGGGTCTACGACTGGTACGACATGGTACAACTCTACAAATGAGGGACACTGTTACTGCTCAGCTCAGTACAATGACATACCATGGCAGGATGATGCATCTTACCAATTCACGTTTGCTGCACTACCAACAAGCAACATGGCTTTCAGGACA
Organism: Scyliorhinus torazame; assembly: GCF_047496885.1. NCBI lineage: Eukaryota > Metazoa > Chordata > Chondrichthyes > Carcharhiniformes > Scyliorhinidae > Scyliorhinus > Scyliorhinus torazame. The sequence continues at coordinate 114,495,339 of NC_092717.1, forward strand.
GATTGAATACATCTGTACACATTGAATACAATCCGATACACAGGCATCGGAAGAAAAAAAGACTCCAAATCAGACAATGAAGTGATTTACACTGATGGCATTCACAAGGACATGACAACTCACCAACCAAACAAGAAAGACACTCAACCATAATAATTAATGGATTTTGGACTCATACGTATGATTTGGACTTAGTGTTTAAAGATCACTGTTATCATAACTTGTACAGAGTATCACTCATCTACCTAGTTTGTTCAATTTTCTTTAACACTGTACAGAAAATATGTAACACGACAAAAGGGGGATGTGGTGATATACATCACTGTAAGTACACAAAGGGTAAATGTACATACACTAAACCTAGCTAGACACTAGAGGGAACACCAGGGACATGACACACAGACAGTCAACCAATAAGTCAGTAAGATAGGACACGCCCAATGGGCAGTCACGATACACACAGAGATGACACTACCACAGGAGGGCATTACACCAACCCATATAAAAGGACACATCACACATGCTCAGGCTATTTCCAGTGGAAACACTCAGTGAGTACAGACACAAGATTGATTGAACATCAGACCCACCACGTGGATTTTAGCACACTGGTTCTCAGTCTGAGTTGCTATAGCAGAATTAACAGTAGAGTCGAATCCAAGAATTGTTAATAGTTTAATAAACGTGTTAAAGCTATCTCCAAGTCTGAATCTTCATTTGTCAGAGTACACATCAAGGAAGCAGCTTATGCTATGTCAAGAGCATAACAAAACAATCCCCACACCCCCACTACTTGCCTTCAAACAACCGCGCAACCTCAAACAAACCATTGTCTGCAGCAAACTACCCAGTCTTCAGAACAGCGACCACGATACCACACAAACTGCCATGGCAATCTCTGCAAGACGTGCCAGATCATCGACATGGATACCACCATTACAGGTGAGAACACCACCCACCAGGTACGCGGTACATACTCGTGCGACTCGGCCAATGTTGTCTACCTCATACGCTGCAGGAAAGGATGTCCCGAAGCGAGACCATGCAGATGCTGCTACAACGAATGAATGGACATCGCACGACAATCAGCAGGCAGGAATGTTCCCTTCCAGTCGGGGAACACTTCAGCAGTCAAGGGCATTCTGCCTCTGATTTCCGGGTAAGCGTTCTCCAAGGCGGCCTTCAGGACGCGCGACAACGCAGAATCGCCGAGCAGAAACTTATAGACAAGTTCCGCACACATGAGTGTGGCCTCAACTGGGACCTGGGATTCATGTTGCATTACATTCATCCCCACCATCTGGCCTGGGCTTGTGAAATCCCACCAACTGTCCTGGCTTGAGACAATTCACACCTCTTTAACCTGGGGTTACCCCTATCTCTGGATCTGTAAAGACTTAATTACCTGCAAATGCTCACATTCTAAGCATTGTCTGGCTTCTTTGAATTTGTCTACATATGTTTCTGGAACATACCTCTCCATTCACCTGAGGAAGGAGCAGCACTCTGAAAGCTAGTGATTCGAAACAAACCTGTTGAACTTTAACCTGGGGCGAAATTCTCCCGAAACGGCGCGATGTCCGCCGACTGGCGCCCAAAACGGCGCCAATCAGACGGGCATCACGCCGCCCCAAAGGTGCGGAATGCTCCACATCTTTGGGGGCTGAGCCCCAACATTGAGGGGCTAGGCCGACGCCGGAGGAATTTCCGCCCCGCCAGCTGGCGGAAACGGCCTTTGTTGCCCCGCCAGCTGGCGCGGAAATGACATGTCGGGGCGGCGCATGCGCGGGAGCGTCAGCGGCCGCTGACAATTTCCCGCGCATGCGCAGTGGAGGGAGTCTCTTCCGCCTCCGCCATGGTGGAGACCGTGGCGGAGGCGGAAGGGAAAGAGTGCCCCCACGGCACAGGCCCACCCGCGGATTGGTGGGCCCCGATCGCGGGCCAGGCCACCGTAGGGGCACCCCCTGGGGCCAGATCGGCCCGCGCCCCCCCCAGGACCCGGAGCCCGCCCGCGCCGCCTTGTCCCGCCGGTAAATAGGTGCTTTAATTTACGCCGGCGGGACAGGCAATTTATCGGCGGGACTTCAGCCCGTCCGGGCCGGAGAATCGAGCGGGGGGGGCCCGCCAACCGGTGCGGCGTAATTCCCGCCCCCGCCGAATTTCCGGTGCCGGAGACTTCGGCAACCGGCGGGGGCGGGATTCACGGCAGCCCCCGGCGATTCTCCGACCCGGCGGGGGGTCGGAGAATGACGCCCACCGTGTTGTAAGACTTCTTACTGTGCTCACCCCAGTCCAACGCCGGCATTTCCACATCATCAGCACTATCTAATGATTCAGGACATATTTTCAAAATGTGAAACTTTTTGATCAATAATATATGGTGGATTATGGGTAAAGGAAATATAGAAAAGGGAGAGAATTAATGTATGCTACCATTGTTTTGCAGAGAAAATGAAGTAAATTGTATCTGCAAACTTTTGAGGAGATATGAAATTTTAAAGTCACTTTTCGGGACAAACACTTATTGCTGCTGTACACAGGGTGCAGTAAAGGTTTTGCCATTGTAGTTACTGGGATGTGCTCTGATGACTGGATTTTACTAACAATAGGCAAAATGCAATGATTAATGCTCCTCACATGTCAAACATTTTCATGCTATGATGTGTCTATTCAGAATCCCTCGCTTTCAGGAATATGATGGCCATTCTTTCAAGGATATAATTGCAAAGTGAAATTTCATGTTTAAAGATACAAAAGTTCTTTCAATGTCCATTAAGCAGTTTAAAGTCTAAAGTTTAAGTGGTCGAGGAGTGTTTATGATACACTGAGTGTGACTCATCTAATTTCCATTAGAAAGTCTTTTAAATGGTACACCTTTCACATCATGACATCAACAACCCCACACACCTTTTCATCTTCTCAAGTTCCATAGTACTATGATTAGGGTTCCTAGAAAACAATTTATGTTCTATCTGCAGCTGCACAATTAAGTTGCTGCTTTTTATTTTTTGTAGAAACTGTAGTGACCTTTATCAGCCCGTTAAATTTACAATTATTCTCCAGAAACATTTCTCCTGATTGATCTATTAAACACACACTCATCGGTATTACTGCCATCACATTCCATTACCCGCTGTTTTCTTCAATCAGACTGTTCACCAATTTGTTTAACTGTTTTAAAAACAGAAATTGCTGGATAGACTCAGCAGGTCTGGCAGCCTCTGTGGAGAGAAAATAATGTAATGTTTCGGATCTAAATGGTCCTTCTACAGCCTGAAGAAAGGTAAAAATGTACAGAATTGTATAGTTGGAAAGGTGGGGCAGAATAGAAGACCAGGGATAGGTTGGGGGAAAGGAGGTGAGGTATTGTTCTTCCAGTTTACAATGGGCATTATTGCAGCAGGCCGAGGATGGATATGTGGGCATGAGAACCAGTTTAAGTGTTTTGGTGGCTTTCTCGTTTTTCTCCATCATTGATCTTTTGAGTGATTAGTATTCTACCATGAGAATACTGATTATGATTGAAAAAGATTATTATTCACCATACCGACCTAACGGATTTAATTTCATATCCTACCTTTGTGATGAATATAAGAAATGGTCATATTTTATTTTATATTTTTTTACAGTAATGTTATTAAAGCCTTAACAAGTATACAGACAGTATGTCTGATAGGGTGATAATAAAGGTGTCGTAAAAGTGAGATAATCATTGATTTGCAGGAGAAATGTTCTGCTAACAGATCTTGAGAAACATTTACATGTTCACAGATAGCTAGATGATGGAATATTGTTTAGGTTTGAAGAACCCCTGGGGTGTAGATAATTTATGAGGGGTATTGTGTTGGGTACTGGCTGAACAAGCCAAAGGACATCTTGAAGAAAGAGACAAAATAATGCCTTATGCTTTGGGTACAGATGATATAGTTAATGGGAGGAGCCAGGTCTGTGTGAAAAGTCAGTTGGTCCTAGAACTCTAATCTGAACAGAGGTGTTTCAGTTTGGACCTGAAAGAATCTCTCTCCAAAAAGTCTGCAGAGAAAAGCAAGTAAAACCCTGGTTGTTAACTTTATCCATGGTATTTGAAATATATTGGTTTGCTTAATTGGAAAAAAGTGGCAGGTTTAGGAAGTAAGCTAAGGTTTCTTCTTTTACTTTAGGACTGTTGTAACTGTTAAATGTAAAACTATTTTGTTGTTGCTAATATGGTTAATTCTTAACACAGTAGATACCTATGGGTCAGTGTTATCACTCCTGTGGTACAGTAGCAACTCCTTACAGTTTTATCAATATAAATAGTTGGGTTCTCAATCAGGATCCTAACACCTTTCACCTTCTGTACTGAATACATTCTAAAACACTTTCCCAGTACTGACATAAGATTATCAATAATAGCCCCTACAAAAGAACTTACAATTTATGTTAAGTAAGCACATGGCATCAAGTCTCCACGTGCCACCGAATGGTCTTGCTAAGCAAAGTTCAACCTACTATTTTGAAGGATGTTTATTAATAATAGAACTGAATAATTAAAATAATTTCCCTTGTAGAGTATTATTGCACTTTATGGGTCTTATTTTATTTATTCATTGTTCCCCAAAGCAAAGATTAGACATGATAGGCATTTCAATGTTTCTCAAGAGGAGAAGTGAAGTATTTCTTTGACCAAACTTAATTTCTTTTATGTACAATCTGCCATCCTAATTGATAAAAGTATAATTTAAACAGAATATTCTATAATTAAGAAATAAATCAAAGTTTTTCTTTTTCTTTTGCACTGCGAATCAGCTTTTGTATTTGCTGTTTTACAGTGTCGAGAATGTTAAGACTAATATCGTATTGTTGGGATAACAATTGGCAAATATTTGGAGACTTTGGGGTTCAAAGTTGTGGCAAAGTCAGATGCAATCTTAATAGATTTTTTAAAATTTTAGTGTCCACAATTCATTTATCCAGTTAGGGGGCAATTTAGCGTGGCCAATCCACCTAGCTTGCACATCTTTTAGGTTGTAGGGGTGAGACCCACTCTCCTCACGGGGAGAATGTGCAAACTCCACAGGGACAGTGACCCAGGGCCGGGATCGAACCTGGGTCCTCAGCGCTGTGAGTCAGCAGTGCCAACCACTGCAGCACTGTGCCACCGTGCCACCCTCGATGCAATGTAAATACTAGAGGCTGTTGCTTGGTATGACAACTGCTCGACCCAAGACCGTAAGAAATTACAGAGAGTTATGAACACAGCACAGTCCATCACACGAGCCAGCCTACTATCCATTGGCTCTGTCTACACCCCTCCGCTGCCTTGGGAAAGCGGGCAACAGAATCAAAGACCCCTCGCCCAGGCTATTCTCTCTTCCAACGTCTTCAACGGGCTGACAATACAAATGTTTGAGAACACGCACAAACAGATTCAAAAACAGCTTCTTCCCCACTGTTACCATACTCCTAAATGAATCTGAACAGATCTTATGGACTGAACTGATCTTTCTACACATCTTCTGTACAGTTGTAGCACTATATACCGTATACTTCACCTGCTATCTATGTTTATGTACTTGCATTCTGTATCCTCATGTATTTATTGTATGTTCCATGTTTTCATGTGTGGAGCGATCTGCCTGGACTGTACATACAGTACATGTGACAATAAATCTAAATCTAAATCTACTGCGAGGTGGTATAGTGTAAGATGATAGAAGAATGCATTTCACCATTATGTGTCTCTAAGTTATGGGGGGAAACCTTTATCATGATAATCTAATGCATATTAATATGAGGAATACACTTGGTAACATGAGAGCATTAAAAATTACTTTCAAATAAACATTTAAACTTTAGCCTGAAAGGTAACAGTGGGAAGCTCGGGAATTACAATCCGGTTAGCCTCATATTTGTTGTCAGAGATATTGAAAATGAAATGAAAGTCACCATAGTACCCGAGGACCAGAGGCTGCTCTCCCCTTTTGAGAGAGAGAATTGAGTGGTGGTGATTTCACCTGAGGGTCACCACACCTCAGACAAGGGACAAGGTTGAGAATCATAGATCATTAAAATGTCATGAACGGGTACAGAAATAACAAAAGGAAGGCTGAGAAAATCCTGGCTTTTACATCTGGAGGGCTAGAGTACAGGGTGTTATGCTAAAACTGTACAAAGCCCTGGTTAGCCCACAAATGGAGAACTATGATCAGTTCTATAAACCTTAGGAAGGATATATTGGCCTTGGAAGGATTGTAGCATTGATTTACCAGAATGATGCTTGCACTGTAAGGGTTAAGCTGTGAGGAGAGATTACACAAACTAGGCCAGGATTTCCCCATTCCGTCCACTGTGAGTTTGGGGCTGGCAGGAGCGGAGAATGTGGCAGGAGCCAAAAAGTTGGAAACCGGCCGGTGTAAAACCACATTGCAATTCTCCCAATGGTGGGTTAATGGTGGGTCTGTCTTCCCACTGTCTTGTGGCGTGAACACCGTTTGCATCTAATAATTGCTCATTAAAATAGCTGCCTGCCGGTGTCCCGTCGGGCCTTCCAACCTTCCGTCACGGCAGCAGGAAATCACGACGCTGTCAAACCCAATTCCTAAAGAATGGCATGCACAATACAATCTCAGTTGGCAAGAGACTTTGAGGTGAGTGCAACCCTGCCATAGTGCTGCACTGCTCCTGATATGCTCTTCGCCACTCTGCTGGGGCAGACTGGTTCCTGCCCTCCATCTCTGTGCCAAGCTGATCTTCATGGACAGCACCATGCTGCTGGACTCATGGACCCTCCGGAGTCACTGAGTCGGACCATTACAGCATCTGAGGTTGGGAAGTACAGGGGTCTTCTTCCCCCCTGATACCACACAACAGCATTTATTTGGACAGGACAGTGCTGCGGGACTCAGTCAGCCACCACGACAAAGGGCCGATGTTCGACTAGGGATGGAGTGTGACGTGAGGCGGAGGAGCGGGGAGCGGGGTGGGGATGGTAGATGATGAAGACAAAGGGGGTGTAATGTGGAAGGAGAGCTGTGCAAGTAGGGGGTGGGGGAAGGACAAGGGCTCACAATGTCAGGCATAGAGGGAAGAAGTTGGATAAGGAAGGTGAACAATGCAAGGCAGAGAGAAGGCCGAGGGGAGGAAACCTGAACCCTGACAAGGCTGCTTGAAAAGCTCACAAACAAGGGGCTCAAAGAGATACCCCAATATTTACTGGAAGGGGATGGATGACGACTCCAGGTGCGGTGAATAGATGTACAAATGGGGCATGGACACTTCACAGGTGATGGGTTCATGGGAGAGGGTGCCACCTGTGCGGTGTTGGCCTGGGTGGCACCCATAGTCGGCACCACCTCCTGCCCCTGCAGGTGTTTGGACTCCTCCAACTGCACCCGCAGGCGCTGGATGGTTGCTGACAACCCCTCATGCAGTCCCCGGCCCTGCGCTGATGGGACCACCCTTTCCAGAAGCTTGAGACCTATCTCGATGGCAGCTAGTCCCTAGGGTCAGACCGCCCTCTGACCACCCGCCCCCTCAGGAGTTCCTATCACCACCTGATGTACCACTGCACATGTGTGGTGCACATCAGATGGTGTGCCAGGAGTGTCTTCACTATAATGCCCAACCGAGATGAGCGTCTCTGCGATGGTGGAGACAGCTGGGACGGAGATTCAGTGTCTTCCCCGGACTGGTGCTCCGGGTTCCGCGGGCTGGCGTCCGGGGGGCTCGCGTCACTGTCCGTTGCTGCCTCATTGCTGGTATTGTAGGTTGTGGCGGGGGACACCAAAACGGCCAACCTCATTGCCAGGTGATCCTGCAAAAAATCCACAAGAAATAACGCACAGTTGGATGCTGGTTGGGGTGGTGTGGGGGCAGTGGGATGGTTTGGAGGTGGTAGAGTGGTGTAGGGGTGATGGGGTTATGTGGGGGGAGGGGGGGTTGGTGGGTGGTGTGGGGGGTGGGGGGTTGGTGTGGGGGGTGAGGTGGGGGTTGGTGGGTGGTGTGGGGGTGAGGGTGTGGGGAGTGTGGGTTGGTGTGGGGTTATGTGGGGGGGTGGGGGTTGGTGGGTGGTGTGGGGGGTGGGGGGTGGTGTGGGGGTTGGTGGGTGGTGTGCGGGGTGGGGGGTTGGTGTGGGGGGTGTGGGGTGGTGTGGGAGGTGTGGGGGTGTGGAGGTGTGTGGCTATGAGGGCGGGGATGGTGTAGGTGATGTGTGGGTGATGGGGTGGTGTGGGGCTGTGTGGGATGGTGTGGGGGTGTGTGTGTGGAGGCAGTGTGACGGTGTGTGGGGGTTGGTAGGTGGTGTGGGGGGGGGTGGTGTGGGGGTCGTGTGGGGGGTGTGCGGTGGGTTGGGTGGACGTGGTGGGGGTTGTGTTAAGCGTGTCATAGGGATACCGCAACTCAGCAGGGGCTCACTTGCTTGCCCGATGCCAATCTCCGCCTTGGCGACTGCCCTCTCTCCGTGTCCACTGACCAGGTCTAGTGCCCGCCACCTTTCGATGGTGAGGAGCCGCAGGTCCCGTGGGCCCCCTCCAGCCTTTTTCTCGCCGTACGGTTATACGCTGCAATTTCCTGGGATTGGGGGGGGGGAGACAGAAAGTACAAAGTGTTAGGCAGTCGAACGCAAGAAACACAGGGCGGGGTGGCAACTGGTGGCCTTTGTGAACAGGGCGCTTGGCCATAGTGGGCAGTTTAAGTGTTGGCATGTGATGCAGAGTGGGGTGTGAACAGACCGCCAGTGGGTGGGGTTCAGTCATCCTCCGGGATGGGTGAGAGATGGGGGAAGGATGAATGGGGGGTGGGGGGGGGGGGTGTTACAGGTGTGTGGAATGGGGGTTGGTGCAAGGGACACAGTGCTGCCTACTCACCCTGGCCGCCTTAAAGAGGTCATGCAGCTTCTTCCGGTACTGGATGTGGGGCCTACAATGCTAACGACCTCTGCCACCTGCGCCCAGGCCCGGTGTACAGCAGTGGGGAAGTAACCTCCTTTCCACCCCAGGGAACAGGATGGTGCCTCTCTTCCATGGCATCCAACAGGGTCTCGAGCTCCGCATCCATGAATTGGGGTGCTGCTCTCCGTGCTGCCATCTTATTGGCTGGGATGAGTGTGTGTGGAGACTGGACTGCTTATATGCGCCTGCAGCTTGTCAGGCTCTCAAGTGGCATTACCGCCCCGTTTGTCATTGGAATCACTCGGGTTCCATGTGGCGCCAGTGCTCGCCCGTTAACGGATCCTGAATTGCTCAGGACAGGTGCTGATTCCGTGGTTGCAGAAGTCCACCCATTCAGTCCCGGTGTCAATGATTTCTCTGAAACAGAGAACCCAGCCCATGATGTTCCAACTTGCAGGAGAAATCAGGACTAGGGGGCTGGCTTAGCACAGTGGGCTACAACAGCTGGCTTGTAATGCAGAACAAGGCCAGCAGTGCAGGTTCAATTCCCGTATCGGCCTCCCCAAAGAGGCGCCGGAATGTGGCGACTAGGGCCTTTTCACAGTAACTTCACTGAAGCCTACTTGTGACAATAAGCAATTATTATTAATATAAGGTAGTCACAAATTAATCCAATAGGGAATTTGGCAGAACCTTCTTTACCTCGAGTGTGGTTAGAGTTTCTACCACAAGAAGTAGTTGATGTGGACAGCACAGATACATTCAATGAGAGGTTAGATAATTGGTCAGCATGTGGACTGTAAACACTACTGGCTGGTACTTTGTAGCATTTTACTTATGATCAAATCATAAGGAAAGACTTGGATTTACAAAGCGCTTTTTGCAATCACTTGACATTTCGATGTGCTTTACAGTCAATTACTACTTTTTTCTAAAGTGTAGTCACTGTTGTAATGTAAGAAACACCGCAGCCAATTTGCACACAGAAAACTCCCACAAAGAGAAATGTGATATTGGCCCGACAGTATATTTTTTATGATGTTAATTGAAGGATAAATATTGGCTAGTACTCCAGGGATAACTCCCTGCTCTTCTTCAAAGCACATGGGATATTTTACATCTACCCAAGCAGGCAGATGGGGCATTAATTTTAAGGTCGCGTCTGAAATCTCTGACAGCGCAGCAATTCCCTCAGTGCTGCTGAGAGAGTCAGTATAGATTTTTGTGACCAAGTCCTGGGGTAGAATTTTATGCCGGTGGGACTTTACAGTCTGCCATAGTCAAATGGCTTTTGAATGACCCTGCCTCCCTGCGATAGGGCTGTATAATGGAATGGGAACTGAACCCCTCTGAGGCCGGAGTGTTGCAAACTAAACCACAGGTGGCGCTTAAGGGATATTCTTAATGCTGGAATTTATCAGTGATACAGACTATAAACATAACCTACACTGAGGCCCATAGATAAATCTGGAATGGGCTGGGTGAGACAATCAGGAGAGAAGCAAGGACAGGTCAATAGTTGTCCACAGTAGTTTAGTGGAGCCAGGAGGAGAATTCCTGCCCTTTTCAATTCCGCAAGTAGCTGCTCTCCAATACGTTTACAGTTCAGGGTTTTTTTTTAAACCTCCAGGAAACTATTGTTAAGATATAGAAATACTGGTCAGAGTTTGTGCAGTGCAAGCTCTTCATCAGGCTAACAGATTTGGCCATTCTGGTATGAAATGCTCTCAGGAATGGCAAAATGAGAATTATGCTCATTTTAGACAGCTGTCAATATTTGCCTCAATATAAAATTAACAGCCAATTTAGCAGTGGCCAAAATGTCTGTGCAGCTTTGTGCTGATATATTGGTTGGTGGTTATCAAACTTTGATGCATAAAATTGATGTGGCAATGTTCAATTTAGTCTTTCTCAGAGAGGTACAAGACTTTTATTTTGTACCGGGCCATCACCCTCAATGCCCATCTTAAATTAAGCACAAAAACTCTAATCTTATTTGATTTCAACAGAGAAAAATTAGAGCATTCATGCTAAATATACTGCTTGCTGCAGATGGGAGTTCAAAAAGCCACCACACTCATTAGATTTACCCAGTGAGCTGCTGATCTAAACCTCAGAAAACACCAAGGTCACTGATCTGATCCACAGCTGCATTTATTGATCTGAACTGAGGTGGAAGTAAGAATGCTAAAATAGTTTTTACAGTGTCTCTACTGTGGGGATTATGAAAATGAGGCAGAGTTTCTACTCACCGCTACTGTCCAAAGATGTGCGGATGCTGGATGAAGGCAACATTGGGCAAGATTGTGAGGTCCTGTCAAACACTGGACTGATTGTCAATGAGCAATGACCATTTGGACATGAAACAAAGCATTCCCATTAACAGTGGAGCTGTACTCCACTAAGGACACAATATCCTCAGAAAAAGGGGGAAGAGAAAATAGGCAAGGGAAAATAACCAAAGATTACATGAATGCTAGTCTGAGAACTAGTACAAATTGGTTCCAAACTGAAGTATTGCATTGAATGAGAAATAAAGGAACCTGAAGATAACAGAAATACAGAGTTGTTAAATAAGGAATATCATTACACCAGTGACCGGGTAATACTGTATACACAATAATTTTTAATAAAGCAATACAATTGCACTTTTTTATGGATGTGTATATTATTGACTTGTGCTTCCTCCATGTATTTTAGTAATTACATTTGGCCACATCTAACCCGAACAGGTCCGTTTCCTTCTTTTCAGAATTAACATGTTTGCTACAACTTTAAATCAGATCTCCATTTTTATCAAAGCAGTTAAAATGCCCACAATCACTGCTAAGGCAGATGAAACACACGTAAAGCAATCTATAGAAAGAAAGTCATGATGACAGTTTGAAATAGCCATTGGGTTGGATTTTCAGTAGCTGTCACTTAGATTCACCAACCACTTCTTTAATCTGTGTCGAAAGTTGCTCTGAGGTCTTTGGGAGTAATTCTGTGCCAAAATCAAGCATTTTACAAAAATATATTTTTAATGTTTTTTGCAGGAAACTCATGAATAAATATTCTATGACTTTTAATACAATTGTAGGGAAATGTTTTCAATGAAAAATATTTAACCCCATTCAAAGGTGTACTCAAATATAAATACCAATCTTTATATGATAATGCATGTCATGTGTGCATCTGTCCTGTATATCTCAGGTGTCATAAAAACATAAGAACTAGGAGCAGGAGTAGGCCATCTGGCCCTTCGAGCCTGCTCCGCCATTCAATGAGATCATGGCTGATCTTTTGTGGACTCAGCTCCACTCTCCGGCCCGAACCCTTCATCCCTTTATTCTTCAAAAAACTATCTATCTTTATCTTAAAAACATTAAATGAAGGAGCCTCAACTGCTTCACTGGGCAAGGAATTCCATAGATTCACAACCTTTTGGGTGAAGAAGTTCCTCCTAAGCTCAGTCCTAAATCTACTTCCCCTTATTTTGAGGCTATGCCCCCTACTTCTGCTTTCACCCGCCAGTGGAAACAACCTGCCCGCATCTATCCTATCTATACCCTTCATAACTTTATATGTTTCTATAAGATCCCCCGGCATCCTTCTAAGTTCCAACGAGTACAGTCCCAGTCTACTCAACCTCTCTTCAGAATCCAACCCCTTCAGCTCTGGGATTAACCTAGTGAATCTCCTCTGCACACCCTCCAGCACCAGTACGTCCTTTCTCAGGTAAGGAGACCAAAACTGAACACAATAATGTGGCCTCACTAATACCTTATACAATGCAGCATAACCTCCCTAGTCTTAAACTCCATCCCTCTAGAAATGAAGGACAAAACTCCATTTGCCTTCTTAATCACCTGTTGCACCTGTAAACCAACTTTTTGCGACTCATGCACCAGCACACCCAGGTCTCTCTGCACAGCAGCATGTTTTAATATTTTATCATTTAAATAATAATCCCTTTTGTTGTTATTCCTACCAAAATGGATAACCTCACATTTGTCAGCATTGTATTCCATCTGTACACCCTAGTCCATCCACGTAACCTATCCAAATCCCTTTGCAGACTTCCGGTATCCTCTGCACTTTTTGCTTTACCACTCATCTTAGTGTCGTGAGCAAACTTGGACACATTGCACTTGGACGCCAACTCCAAATCATTTATGTAAATTGTGAACAATTGTGGGCCCAACACTGATCCCTGAGGGACACCACTAGCTACTGATTGCCAACCAGAGAAACACCCAGTAATCCTCACTCTTTTCTTTCTATTAATTAACCAATCCTCTATCCATGCTACTACTTTACCCTTAATGCCATGCATCTTTATCTTATGCAGCAACCTTTTGTGTGGCACCTTGTCAAAAGCTTTCTGGAAATCCAGATATACCACATCCATTGGCTCCCCGTTATCTACCGCACTGGTAATGTCCTCAAAAAATTCCACTAAATTAGTTAGGCACGACCTGCCCTTTATGAACCCATGCTTCGTCTGCCCAATGGGACAATTTCCATCCAGATGCCTCGCTATTTCTTCCTTGATGATAGATTCCAGCATCTTCCCTACTACCGAAGTTAAGCTAACTGGCCTATAATTACCCGCTTTCTGCCTACCTCCTTTTTTAAACAATAGTGTCACGTTTGCTAATTTCCAATCCGCTGGGACCACCCCAGAGTCTCATGAATTTTGGTAAATTATCACTAGTGCATTTGCAATTTCCCTAGCCATCTCTTTTAGCACTCTGGGATGCAGTCCATCAGGGCCAGGAGACTTAAGTACCTTTAGCCCCATTAGCTTGCCCATCACTACCTCCTTTGTGATAACAATCATCTCAAGGTCCTCACCTGTCATAGCCTCATTTCCATCAGTCACTGGCATGTTATTTGTGTCTTCCACTGTGAAGACCAACCCAAAAAGCCTGTTCAGTTCCTCAGCCATTTCCTCACCTCCCATTATTAAATCTCCCGTCTCATCCTCTAAAGGACCAATATTTATCTCAGCCACTCTTTTTTGTTTTATATATTTGTAGAAACTTTTACTATCTGTTTTTATATTCTAAGCAAGTTTACTCTCAAAATCTATTTTACTCTTCTTTATAGATTTTTAGTAGCTTTCTGTTGCCCCCTAAAGATTTCCCAGTCCAGGCAGCGCCCACTCTGGAGACTGGATGTGGGGCTGCTGGTGGACGAAGAGGTTTGCGGGCGGATTAGCAGGAACATCCAGGATTACCTGGAAACAAACGATATGGTGAGGTAGCAGCAGTAACAATCTGGGAGGCTCTGAAGGCAGTTGTCAGAGGAGAGCTCATCTCAATTCGATCCCATAGGGAAAAGAGAGAAAGAGCGGAGAGGGAGAGACTGGTGGAGGAGATACTCCGAGTGGACAGGAGATACGTGGAGACCCCCGAGGCGGGGCTACTGAGGGAGCGGTGGAGTCTGCAGGCGGAGTTTGAACTGCTGACCAGAGGGAAAGCGGTAGCACAGCTGAGGAAGGCAAGGGGGGCCATCTATGAGTACGGGGAGAAAGCGAGTAGAATGCTGGCACACCAACTGCGAAAGAGGGAGGCGGCCAGGGAAATCGGGGGAGTAAAGAATAAGGAGGGTAACATGGTCTTGGATCCAGGGGGGGTGAACGGAGTCTTTAAGGAGTTCTATAGTAAACTATACGAGTCGGAGCCCCCAACTCGAGCTGAAGGGATGAGGCACATTTTGGACCAGTTGAGGTTTCCAAAGGTGGAAGAGGACCTGGTGGAGGGGCTGGGGGCCCCGATTGAATTGGAAGAGATTGTCAACGGTATAGAGGGCATGCAATCGGGTAAAGCCCCGGGGCCGGACGGTTACTAGGTAGAATTCTATAAGAAATTTTCGGAAATATTGAGCCCACTCCTGATGAGGACCTTCAATGAGGCTAGAGAAAAGGAACTCTCCTCCCAACAATGTCACAGGTGTTGCTCTCACTCATTCTTAAACGAGGGAAGGACCCGGAACATTGCGGGTCATAAAGGTCGATTTCGCTTTTAAACGTGGCTGCCAAATTGCTAGCTAAGATTCTGGCTACAAGAATTGAGGATTGCGTCCCAGGGGTGATAGAGAAAGACCAGACTGGGTTTGTTAAAGTCAGACAACTCAATACCAATGTCCGGAGACTTTTGAATATTATTATGATGCTCTCAGAGGGAGGGGTGGCGGAGGTGGTAACAGCAATGGACGCAGAGAAAGCCTTTGACCAGGTGCAGTGGGAGGACCTGTGGGAAACGCTGGGGAGGTTCGGGTTTGGTGAGGGCTTTATTGGTTGGGTGAAATTGCTGTACCAGGCGCCTGTAGTAAGTGTATGTACAAACCGGCTGAGGTCGGGGTACTCCGAGCTTCACCGGGGAACGAGGCAGGGGTGTCCCCTCTCCCTGTTACTATTTGCCCTAGCTATAGAACCGCTAGCTATGGCGCTGAGAGCCTCGAGGAACTGGCGGGGTCTGGTTCGGGGGGTGTGGAACATCGGGTCTCGCTATACGCGGATGATTTGCTCCTGTACATTTCGGACCCTGTGGAGGGGATTGGGGAGGTTCTGCGGATCCTGAGGGATTTTGGTAGTTTTTCAGGGTACAAACTGAACATGGGAAAGAGCGAGTTGTTTGTGATCCAGGCCAAGGGGCAGGAGGAGAGACTAAAAGAGCTGCCGCTCAGGATGGTAGAGAAGTTTTCGTTACCTGGGTATACAGGTGGTCAGGAAATGGGATGTTCTGCAAAGGCTCAACCTGACCCAGTTGGTTGAGCAAATGGAAGGGGACTTTAAAAAGTGGGACATGCTCCCGCTGTCACTGGCAGGGTGCAGACCGTGAAAATGACTGTCCTCCCCAGATTTTTGTTTGTCTTTCAGTGCCTCCCCATCTTCATCCCTAAGGCCTTTTTTAAGCGGGTGAGTAGGATCATTTTGGGCTTTGTGTGGGCGAATAAGACCCCGCGAGTAAGGAGATCGCTGTTGGAGCACAGTGGGGGGAGGGGGGGGGGTGTTGGCGTTGCCGAACTTTCGCAACTACTTCTGGTACTACTGGGCGGCCAATATAGCTATGATTATGAAGTGGCCGATGGGGGGGGGGGGGCAGCTGGAGGCTGCGTCATGTAAAGTCTGGGAGCTTTAATAATGGCCCCTTTGCCATTCTCGCCGACCCGTTACTCCACAAGTCCGGTGGTGGTGGCGACACTGCGGATCTGGGGACAGTGGAGGAGGTACAAGAAGGTGGAGAGAGCGTCGGTCTGGACCCCGATATATAACAACCACAGGTTTGTCCCGGGTAGGATGGATGGTGGGTTCCAGAGCTGGCAGAGGACAGGCATCAGCAGGATGGGGGATCTGTTCATAGACGGAAGCTTTCCCAGTTTGAAGGCGCTAGAGGACAAATTTAATCTGCCGCCAGGAAACGCCTTTAAATATCTGCAAGTACGAGCCTTCCGGAAAACAGGTCGTGGCCTTTCTGACGCTGCCACCACTAAGGATACAGGACAGGGTGGTCTCCGGCACCTGGGTGGGGGAGGGGAAGGTGTTGGATATCAACCAGGAACCACAGGAGGCAGAGGAAACCCCGGTGGAGGAGCTCAAGGGCAAGTGGGAGGAGGAGCTAGGTGAGGAATTGGAAGCGGGTCTGTGGGCAGAGGTCCTGGGCAGGGTTAATTCCTCATGTGCCAGGCTCAGTCTAATTCAATTTAAGGTGGTCCACACATGACGACAGCGAGAATGAGCAAGTTTTGTGGGGTAGAAGTCAGTTTAATGAGGTGCAAGGGCAGCCCTGCAAACCATGTCCACATGTTTTGGGCTAGCCCGGAGCTTAGAGAGTTCTGGCAAAGGTTTGCGAGGGCAATGTCCAAGGTGCTTGTGGTAGTTACCACTGTTGTATTGTATATACCGCATACGAGGGGTATTAAGGTAAGTGATGCCACCATCAATTACACGAAAGCAGAAGTAGAAGTAAACTGTGGCTTTAATCAACTAGAACAGTGCCTGCCTGCGACTGATTTGTTAGTGGGAGCCGCCTACAGGGCGACTGCTCTTTATACCTCCCCTCAAGGCTGGAGCCAGGGACGAAGCCCACACAGGCCCCAACATGCTACATCATAGGTAATACCTTACAATGGTCCATAGGTGGAGCCCACATGGGCAACAGCGTAATACAGATATGCACATGGTGAATTGTTACAGCAATACATTCACCACATTCACCCCCTGTTAAAAAAATGAAGTCCGGCGGGGTTGAAGGGTTCATAATGTCTGCCTGTCCGGCGCACGGATTGTGCGCTGTGATTGCCGAAGCTCTGGTATCGCAGCTGGCCCGAGCATCGAACTCAGCCATGCTGGCATCGGTAGTGAAGTCGCCGGTGCAGGCACAGACGTGGACTCCGGGAGCGTGTCTTCTGGGGCTTCATTCCTGTGGGTCGGTGAAGGGGGAATGGCGGGCGGGAATGGGTTCGGGTGCCATGTACGGGCGGGGGCGCTGGTCAGCGTAGGTTGGGCGGGGTAAGATGACGTGGCGGTGGGAGTGGAACCTGCGGGTGCCAGGTCCCGGAGGGAGACTGTATCCTGCCGACCGTCGGGGTGTTCGATGTATGCGTACTGGGATTGGAGTGCAGGAGCTGGACCCTCTCGACCAGGGGGTCGGACTTATGGCTCCTGACGTGTTTGCGGAGCAGGACGGGCCCCGGTGTCTTCAGCCAGGGTGGAAGCGAGGCCCTGGAGGTGGATTTCCTGGCGAAAACACAAATAGGCGGTCATGAGGGGTCTCATTTGTGGCCGTGCAAAGGAGGGACCTAATAGAGTGGAGTGCGTCGGGGAGGACCTCCTGCCAGTGGGGAACTGGGAGATTCCTAGACCATAGGGCCAGGGGAACGGCCTTACAGACCGTCGCGTTCTCCCTCTCCACCTGACGTTTCCCCTGGGGTTATAACTGGTAGTCCTGCTCGAGGCGATGACCTTACTGAGCAGGTACTGACGCAGTTCGTCGCTCATGAACGACGAGCCCCGGTCACTGAACGTACATGGGGAAACCAAACAGGGTGAAGACACTATGTAGGGCTTTAATGACGGTGGCTGCGGTCATGTCGGGGCAAGGGATTGCAAAGGGGAAGCGGGAGAATGCGTCAATGATGTTGAGGAAATACGTGTTGCGGTTGTTGGAGGGGAGGGGCCCTTGGAAATCGATACTGAGGCGCTCAAAGGGCCGGGATGCCTTTACCAGGTGGGCCTTATCCGGTCGATAGAAGTGCGGCTTACACTCCGCGCAGATTTGGCAGTCCCTGGTCATGGCCCTGACCTCCTCGGTGGAGTAGGGCAGGTTGCGGGCCTTGATGTAGTGGAGAAGCCGGATGACCCCCGGGTGGCAGAGGTCATCGTGGATAGCATGTAGTCGGTCATCTTGCGCGCTGGCGTATGTGCCACGGGACAGGGCATCTGGGGGCTCGTTGAGCTTCCCAGAACAAAATACTATATTGTAATTATAAGTGGAGAGTTCGATCCTCCACCTGAAGATTTTATCATTCTTGATCTTGCCCCGCAGCGTATTGTCAAACATGAAGGCAACCGATCGTTGGTCGGTGACGAGGGTAAACCTCCTAGCAGCGAGGTAGTGCCTCCAGTGCCGCACGGCTTCCACGATGGCTTGGGCTTCCTTTTCGACTGAGGAGTGTCGAATTTCGGAGGTGGTGAGGGTTCATGAAAAAACCACTACTGGTCTGCCTGCCTGATTGAGGGTAGCGGTGAGAGCGACCTCTGAGGCGTCGCTCTCCACCTGGAAGGAGATGGACTCGTCCACCGTGCGCATCGCAGCTTTGGCGATATCCACCTTGATGCAGCCTAAGGCCTGGCGGGCCTCAGCCGCCAGTGGGAAGATGGTGGCCTTGATTAGTGGGCGGGCTTTGTCTGCAAAGTTGGGGAGCCACTGGGCGTAATATGAAAAGAACCCGAGGCACCTTTTCATGGCCTTGAGGCAGTGGGGGAAGGGGGAGTTGCAGGAGGGGGCGCATATGGTCGGGGTCGGGTCCTCGAACCTGGTTTTCCACGACGTAGCCGAGGATGGCACTGCTTCACAGCTCCAGGGTCCCAGGTTCGATTCCGGCTTGGGTCACTGTCTGTGCGGAGTCTGCACATCCTCCCCGTGTGTGTGTGGGTTTCCTCCGGGTGCTCCGGTTTCCTCCCACAGTCCAAAGATGTTCAGGTTAGGTAGATTGGCCATGATAAATTGCCCTTAGTGTCCAAAATTGCCCTTAGTGTTGGATGGTGGTATTGGGTTATGGGGATAGGGTGGAGGTGTTGACCTTGGGTTGGGTGCTCTTTCCAAGAGCCGGTGCAGACTCGATGGGCCGAATGGCCTCCTGCGCTGTAAATTCTATGAAAATAACTATGGCTAGTCTGGTTGTGCGGAAAACGCATTTCTCCTTGTTGTAAGTGAGGTTAAGGGTTCGGGCGGTTTGGAGAAATCTCTGGAGGTTGGCATCGTGGTCCTGCTGATCATGGCCGCAGATGGTGACGTTGTCCAAGTACAGAAATGTGGCCCGCAGCCCATACTGGTCCACCATTCGGTCCATCGTTCCTTGGAAGACCGAGACCCCGTTTGTGATGCCGAAGGGGACCCGGAGGAAGTGGAAGAGGCGGCTGTCTTCCTCAAAAGCCGTGTAGTGGCGGTCCTCCGGGCGGATTGGGAGCTGCTGGTACGCAGACTTCAGATCCACCGTGAAGAATACCCGGTAGTGCGCGATCTGATTAACCATGTCTGCGATCCGCGGAAGGGGGTACGCATCGAGGTGTGTGCACCGGTTTATGGTTTGGCTGTAATCTACAACCATCCGGTTCTTTTCCCCGGTCCTGACAACCACCACCTGAGCTCTCCAGGGGCTATTGCTGGCCTCAATGATTCCCTCCCGCAAGAGTCGCTGGACCTTGGACCTGATAAAAGTCCTATCCCGCCTGCTTCTGGTGGTGACTGGTTTGCAGGCGGCGGTGAGATTTGCGAACAGCGGGGGCGGGTCGACCTTTAGGGTCGCGAGGCTACATACGGTGAGTGGGGGTAGGGGCCCGCCGAACCTCAGGGTTAGGTTCCTGAGGTTACATTGGAAATCCAGTCCCAATAGGAGAGGAGCGCAGAGGTCGGGGAGTACATATAATTTAAAGTTGGCGTACTCGGCGCCCTGTATTGCGAGGGTTGCGGTAGTGCACCCCCGGACCTGCACCGAGTGCGACCTGGAGACGAAGGAGATGGTTCGATTCGCTGGGAAGATTGGGAGCGAGCAGCGTCTTACCATGTCTGGATGAATGATGCTCTTTGTGCTCCCGGAGTCGAAGAGGCAGGGCGTTTCATGTCCGTTTACCTGGACGATCGTCATAAAGCTCCGGAGGTGTTAGGGTCGCGACTGATCAAGGGTGACCGCGCTGAGTTGTGGGTAGCCAGCGTGGTCGGAGTTGCTGGGACGGTTCCATGATGGCTGCCCCCGTTGGTTGCACGTGTCGGGCGGTTTTGCAGATGGCGGCCAAGATGGCGGCCCCGTTGGTCACACATGGCGGGCGGCTTTGCAGATGGCGGCCAAGATGGCAGCCCCGTCGGTTGCACGTATCGGGCGGTGAGGAAGATGGCGTCCAAGATGGCGGCCCCCATGAATCGCACGTGGCGGGCCGCGTAGGCGAGGATGGCCAAGATGGCGGCACCCGTGAGTCGCACACGTTGTGCGGACTGGAAGATGGCTGCCCCCACGGACAACACAAGGTGAATACGCGTCTGGGGGGTGGGGGGGCGGAGCCGGCAGACACGCTGCCACACTGTGGGATCGGCAGGCCTGTGAGTCTGAGGGTCGGACCTGCGATTTAGAGTTTTTGGACCTGGCCAGGCAAACTTTAGCAAAATGTCCTTTTCTCCCGCAGTCGCTGCAGTTCATGTTCCGGGCCAGGCAGCGCTGCCGGGGGTGTTGAGGCTGGCCGCAGAACTAACAGGGTAGCCCCCCATGGTGGGCGGCAGCCGCGCGGCACAGGCCTGGGGTATTCTTTGGTCGGGGGTCCACAAGGGGGTCGCATGATTGGACGGGAATGCGTTAAGTCTTTGGAATACTACTTCCAGAGAGGAGGCCAATTTTACCGTCTCTTCCAGGTCGAGGGCACCTTTTTCGAGTCGGCGCTGTATCACGTAGTTGGACCTGACTCCAGCCACGTAGGTGTCCCGGATGGCGAGGTCCATATGTTGAGTGGCCGTAACAGCCTGGTAATTGCAGCTTCGTGCAAGGACTTTGAGGTCGTGTAGCTACTCTTCCAGCGATTCCCCGGGATGCTGGCAGCGAGTGGTGAGGAGATGCCACACGTATACCTCGTTCACGGGCCTTACGTAGAGTGGGGGGATGGGGGGGATGGGGTGAGGGTGTGGAGTCTCACTTGCTGGTGCGCCTCCGACATGGCAACCGGCAACCACCCGGTCCTCGTCTCCGCCTGCGAGGTCCAGTGCCATCTGCTCATGGACGGTGAGGGGGTGCAGACCCCCTCCGGTCCTTTCCGGCTCCCTGTGGTTGTGGGCAGTCTTATCCTGAGGTGGGGGGGGGGGGGCGGGGGGGACATCAGTGTTAGGCGGTCCGATGCATTCGGCGCAGATGTTGGGTATATGATGGCATGGCAGCACGGGGCACCCGGCCAAAGCGGCTGGCATGGGTGGGTGCAGGCCATGTGGGTCAGGTAGGGGGTTGTGTCGTCCTCCTGGGGGGGCGCCTTTCACATGTGTGGGTAATGCCATGGGCACGTCACTGTGTACTCACCCTGTCTGCCCTCGTAAGGTCGTGCATCTTCTTGCTGCACTGTTCACCGGTACGTGGGGTGTGCCAACGGTGCTGACGGCATTGCCCACCTCCCTCCACATACGCAGGACGGTGCTGCACGGGTGGTGGTGTCCCCATCTGGGGCACAGGACTGCCCTCCTCTCCTCTACCACGTCCAGCAGCATATCGAGATCGTGGTCCCTGAACCTTGGGGCGGCACAGCGGGTGGCAGCCATCTTGCGGGTCTTGGGGCTGAGCGCCGCTCGTGCACCTTAAGCGACGTGGGCCAGCGCCATTGACACGTCCCGCGTATCCGACGCCGGTCTGGTGCCGCTCCCCCCGCGCTTCTCCCGGCACCTGTGCTGGCCCCTTTGTGGGCCAGAATCGTTACCCACAGCGGCCCGTTCACACCATCGTAAAACACTCCGATTTTTAAGACAGCGTCAACACTTAGCTGCTGGATCGGCGAATCCCGCCCACTGTGAGTGAGAGCAGATTATAGTTATTGTATTAGTGTAGAGATTAGTAGTAGATGAGTGTAGATTGTATGTTTATTATCAACTGTTTATTATCTAGGAGTAAGTGTCAAATCCAATTAAGTAGTGTAAATAAATCTTTAGCTTTGTTCAATATAGAAGATATTTGAACACTATGTCAACCATCCTCGGATTAGAACCACGAAGAACACCACACCCCCCACTCAAACCTGGCTCACGGTCTAATCATGCGTCTTGTTTTGTGTCTTGCAGGAGCTGCTGGTGATGGAACGGAGCCTTCTTGTGTCCCCCGCTCCCAGCCACTGCCACAGCAACAGCAGCCACAGCCCCAGGTGCTGACCAGTGACAAGGACAGCGACACGGTTGCAAGCCATAGAACCGAGATCCAGGACACCCCAGAGCTCGAGTCCGAGCACCATACGGATTTCCCATGACAGCTGTCTCCAACACCTTCCACCATCCCAGAGACACTCACCTCAGTTGGGCATGTTAGTGAAGAGGTGCCTGGGGCACTATCTGGTGTGCACCATACACATGCTCCGCTACAGCAGGTGGAGGTAGGAACTCCCAAGGGGTAGGTTGGTTGGAGGATAGGCCGGCGCCAGGGACGAGCTGATGTCCAGATGGGTTTGGACTTCTAGAATGGACAGTCTCATCAATTGTGGAGATGCAGTCACCTGGGGCACCTGAGGAGCAGCCGAGCCCGTCCAGGCCCGGTTGCCCCACAAGGGCCCGCCAAAGAGAACCCAGGTCTCAGGGCGGGAATCATGGCAGGCCGCCTCCATTCCTTTTTTAAAAATTGAGAGTGTCCAATTTTTTTTCCAATCAAGGGGCAATTTAGTGTGGCTGATTCGCCTACCTTGAGACCCATGCAGACACGGGGAGAATGTGCAAACTCCACATGGACAGTGATTCGGGGCCGGGATCGAACCTGGGTCCTCAGCGCTGTGAGGTAGCAGCGCTAACCACTGTGCCACCGTGCCACCCATCGCTGCTTCCGCTCCTGATGCACCATCTGGGGAAGAACCTAGACATTGTGTTAGGACCCGTAAGGCCAGAAAAGTAAACTACAGTCAAGTTGGCACGGGTGCAGGGCACAGTTTAGTGATAGGGGCTAGGGAACGTATCTATATATATTTTTTCACATTAAACACATGTGCACAATGCCTCGGTGCTGTGTCAGAAGGGTGTAAGGGGTGGGTTGGTCAAGGCTGGCCGCAGGGCGGTGGGGGGTGGGGGTATGGACGGATGCTGGGGGTGGGTTTGGCCTAGGGACCTCAGTTCAGCCAGCTCCGGTGTCCCACCTATCCCACCAGCCCCCACCCCCTCTACCGTCCCCACCTCCGCCACCCCAGGGACTCGATGGCTCCATCTGATTGAATGGCCAGATCGCATACAGGGATCACCCAGGTGGATGGTGGAAAGTACTACCGTAGGCAGGAGTCAGATGTTGTTGACCGATGTGGAGCACCAGAGCTCATCGCAGAGCGGGTTGTCATCATCCTCCATGCCATAGACCAGACCCGCTGTTACTGCCAACGCAGGACCCCCACCACATAGTGCGGCAGGTATGTATCACGGAGGGGGTTCCAGGCAGAGGAGCGATCAGCCCGGGAATGTGTGTGGGGGGGGGGGGGAAGTGGCCAGGGGGCGATGTGGGGGTGGGATGCGGTGTCTGTACCTGTGGCCAGTCCACCCCCAAGTCGGTGAACCTGGAGGTGATCAGGGGGCCCAGACACGGTGGCCCTGGCGCACACATTGTGCAGCCTCCCATGCCTGTCTGGGCCCATGTCCTGTCCATCCACGCCCTCTCCCACATCCTCCTCATGGGACGAGGCCTGGCGTTCATCCTCCTCCGTCAGCATGTCACCCCTCTGCTGCGCGATGTTGTGGAGGACACACCAGGCCGCCTCAATGCGGGCGACCCTCTCAGCATCATACTGAAGGGCCCCTCCAAAGTGGTCCAGGTATCTGAACCACATCTTCAGGAGGCCGAAGCACCTGGTCGCTGCATGGGCGTCGTTGTAGCAGGTCTCCGCATCAGTCTGTGGCCTCCGGATAGGGGTCATCAGCCATGACCACGGTGGATAAACCCCTGTCATGCTGGAGTAAAACCCCCAACTGGAGGTGCGCCTCGAAGAGGCCCAGATTCATTGAATGTGTCAGGATGAAGGATCGTACACACTGCCCGGGTATTGGGCACAAATGTGCATGGTGAGCATCTCATGGTCACACACCAGCTACACGTTCATGGAGTAGAACCCTTTTCAATTTGTGCAGAGCGGCATGTCATTTGCAGGTGCTTGTAGGGGGACATGCATCCCGTCAATCGCCCGCTGGATCCAGAGCATCTTTGAGTTGGTGGCGAACCCCATCACCCGAGCATCCAGGTGGACTTGATCCACATTGAAATGGATATATTTTGTCGACTGGGCTTACAGGGCCTCCGTGATGGCACAAAGGCACCTATGCACCGAGCTCTATGAGATTCTGGACAGGTCCCACTCGGCGCCTGGAAGGGCCCCATGGCGTAAAAGCTCAGGGCAACCTTCAACTTGACAGCCATCGGAAGCTGGTGTTCTCCAGCTGTGCCATGATCTGGCAGATATGTTGCACTGTCGCCCTGATCAACCAGAGTTTTCGGCAGCATGCCTGGTCCGGCAGGTCCTTGAATGACAGGTGCTGCCTGTACACACAAGGCCTCATGCAGCGCCTCTTTTGCACCTCCTCCCCCACCTCGACCTGTTGGACATCTAGCTCTCCATCCTCACTGGCTGCCTCCTGTTCCTCTGGGGCTGCTGCAGCGGCCTTCTCCTCAAGTAGCTCCAGCTCGTACAGCCTCAGTGTATCCCCCAGGGCTGCGGCAACTAGGAGGAAGGCCACCATTGCAGGTTGTATTCCAATATTCATTGTCTGCAGGGGATGACAGGCCGACATGCTAGCATGGTGCGTACCACCGTGCCCAACCAGGTTCAACAGCTTGCACGGTGGTCCCGGTTGGCACTGCGGACACTGTCTCTGCATGTCACCCTTCCCCCATCCCTGTACCCCTGGCCCCATCGGTGCCCGGCATCATGGGGGTCTCTGGCCTTGGCACCTGTCCCTGTTGCCAGGGGTACGCTCCACATACCCCTTGTAGGGGCTACTGTGGGCATTGCGATTGGGTGGGCTATGTGATGGCCCATCAGTGGGGTGCACAATGGCCATCCATGCCTGGACACTGCCCCAGTTCTGTGGAAGTCCCGTGGGGCATCACCCCATCCCATGGCCTGTCTCCCCATCACTGCTTTCCCATCACCGGTCCTGGCAGGGTCCCCCTCCCCAGTTCGGTCAGTGTCCAGCCTGACAGCCCATGGTCGTGCTCTCTGTGTCCTACGTCCTCTCTCTCCCTCACCAGCCACGGCGCCTGTTTCTCAATTTTTATTTTTTTTTAAATATATATTTTATTCAAAATTTTGTGGCCAAACATAACAGTACATAGTTTTTCTTTTGAACAACAACAAAGCAATATAAATACCCGTGGCCAATTTTAAACAAATAAATAAATAATATATAAACAAAAACAAAACTGAGTGGCAACTGCCTTGTCAAAAATAGTTACTCTCCAAAGATACAATCCAACAATCCAATATACATTACCTATAACAAGTGTCTATACATATACAATGACATCCCTGAGAGTCCGTCCGGTTCCTCCCTCCCCCCCCCCCCTCCCCCCTGGGTTTCTGCTGTTGTCTTCTTCTTTTCCATTCCCTCTATCTTCCTGTGAGGTAGTCGACGAACGGTTGCCACCACCTGGTGAACCCTTGAGCCGAACCCCTTAATACGAACTTGATCCGTTCTAACTTTATAAACCCTGCCATGTCGTTTATCCAGGTCTCCACACCCGGGGGTTTGGCTTCCTTCCACATTAACAATATCCTGCGCCAGGCTACTAGGGACGCAAAGGCCAAAACATCAGCCTCTCTCGCCTCCTGCACTCCCGGCTCTTCTGCAACCCCGAATATAGCCAACCCCCAGCTTGGTTCGACCCGGACCCCCACCACCTTCAAAAGCACCTTTGCCACCCCCACCCAGAACCCCTGTAGTGCCGGGCATGACCAGAACATGTGGGTGTGATTCGCTGGGCTTCTCGAGCATCTCCCACACCTATCCTCTACCCAAAAAAATTTACTGAGCCGTGCTCCAGTCATATGCGCCCTGTGTAGAACCTTGAATTTATCAGGCTTAGCCTGGCACACGAGGACGATGAGTTTACCCTACGTAGGGCGTCAGCCCACAGCCCCTCCTCAATCTCCTCCCCCAGCTCTTCTTCCCATTTCCCTTTCAGCTCATCTACCATGATCTCCCCCTCGTCCCTCATTTCCCTATATATGTCCGACACCTTACCATCCCCCACCCATGTCTCTGAGATCACTCTATCCTGCACCTCCTGCGTCGGGAGCTGCGGGAATTCCCTCACCTATTGCCTCGCGAAAGCCCTCAGTTGCATATACCGAAATGCATTCCCTTGGGGCAACCCATATTTTTCCGTCAGCACACCCAGACTCTCAAACGTCCCATCTACGAACAGATCTCTCAATTGTACTACCCCAGCTCTTTGCCATGCTCCAAATCCCCCATCCATTCTCCCCGGAACAAACCTATGGTTATTTCTTATCGGGGACCGCACCGAGGCTCCCGTCGTTCCCCTGTGCCATCTCCACTGCCCCCAAATTTTCAATGTAGCCACCACCACCGGGCTTGTGGTGTATTTCTTCGGTGAGAACGGCAACGGTGCCGTCACCATTGCTTGTAGGCTAGTCCCCCTGCAGGACGCCCTCTTCAATCTCTTCCACGCCGCTCCCTCCCCTTCTCCCATCCACTTACACACCATTGAAACATTGGCGGCCCAGTAATAGTCGTTTAGGCTCGGTAGTGCCAACCCCCCCCTGTCCCTACTACGCTGCAAAAATCCCCTCCTCACTCTCGGGGTCTTCCCGGCCCACACAAAACTCATAATACTCTTCTCGATTCTCTTGAAAAAAGCCTTCGTGACCACCACCGGGAGGCACTGAAACACAAAAAGGAATCTCGGGAGGACCACCATTTTAACCGCCTGCACCCTACCTGCCAGTGACAGGGACACCATGTCCTCCATCTGTTCCACCAACCACGTTAAATTAAGCCTGTGTAATGTACCCCAATTCTTGGCTATCTGGATCCCAAGTACCGGAAGTCCCTTGTTACCTTCCTCAACGGTAAATCCTCTATTTCCCTGCTCTGCTCCCCTGGATGCACCACGAACAACTCACTTTTCCCCATGTTCAATTTATACCCTGAAAAATCCCCAAACTCCCCAAGTATCCGCATTATCTCTGGCATCCCCTCCGCCGGGTCCGCCACATACAACAACAAATCATCCGCATACAGAGATACCCAGTGTTCTTCTCCTCCCCTGAGTACTCCCCTCCACTTCCTGGAACCCCTCAATGCTATGGCCAGGGGCTCAATCGCCAATGCAAACAATAACGGGGACAGAGGACATCCCTGCCTCGTCCCTCTATGGAGCCGAAAATAATCAGACCCCCGTCCATTCGTGACCACGCTCGCCATCGGGGCCCTATACGGCAACTGTACCCATCTGATATACCCATCTCCAAAGCCAAATCTCCTCAGCACCTCCCACAAATAATCCCACTCCACTCTATCAAATGCTTTCTCGGCATCCATCGCCACCACTATCTCCGCTTCCCCCTCTGGTGGGGGCATCATCATTACCCCTAGCAGCCTCCGTATATTTGTGTTCAGCTGTCTCCCCTTCACAAACCCAGTTTGATCCTCATGAACCACCCCCGGGACACAATCCTCTATCCTCGTTGCCATTACCTTGGCCAGAATCTTAGCATCCACATTCAGGAGGGAAATTGGCCTATAGGACCCGCATTGCAGCGGGTCTTTTTCCTTCTTTAGGAGGAGCGATATCGTTGCCTCTGACATAGTCGGGGGCAGCTGTCCCCTTTCCCTAGCCTCATTAAAGGTTCTCATCAGTAGCGGGGCCAGCAAGTCCATATATTTCCTATAGAATTCCACTGGGAATCCGTCTGGTCCCGGGGCCTTCCCCGCCTGCATGCTTCCAATCCCTTTCACTACTTCCTCCATCTCAATCTGTGCTCCCAGTCCCGCCCTCTCCTGCTCCTCCACCTTAGGAAATTCCAGCTGATCCAGAAAGCACATCATTCTCTCCTTCCCTTCCGGGGGCTGAGCTTCATATAATCTTTCATAAAATGCCTTGAACACTCCATTCACTCTCTCCGCTCCCCGCTCCATCTCTCCCTCCTCATCTCTCACCCCCCCTATCTCCTTCGCTGCTCCCCTTTTCCTCAGTTGGTGGGCCAGCAACCTGCTCGCCTTCTCCCCATATTCGTACTGTACACCCTGTGCCTTCCTCCATTGTGCCTCTGCATTACCCGTAGTCAACAAGTCAAATTCTACATGTAGCCTTTGCCTTTCCCTGTACAGTCCCTCCTCCGGTGCCTCCGCATATTGTCTGTCCACCCTCAAAAGTTCTTTCAACAACCGCTCCCATTCCCTACCCTCCTGCTTTCCTTTATGTGCCCTGATAGATATCAGCTCCCCTCTAACCACAGCCTTCAACGCCTCCCAGACCACTCCCACCTGAACCTCACCATTGTCATTGAGTTCCAAGTACCTTTCAATACACCCCCTCACCCTTAAACACACCCCCTTATCTGCCAATAATCCCATGTCCATTCTCCAGGGTGGGTGCTGTTCTTTTTCCTCCCCTATCTCCAGGTCCACCCAATGTGGAGCGTGGTCCGAAATAGCTATAGCCGTGTACTCCGTCCCCATCACCTTCGGGATCAGTGCCCTTCCCAAAACAAAAAAGTCTATCCGTGAATAGACTTTTTGGACATAGGAGAAAAACGAAAACTCCTTACTCCTAGGTCTACTAAATCTCCAGGGGTCTACTCCTCCCATCTGCTCCATAAAGTCCTTGAGCACCCTAGCTGCAGCCGGCCTCCTTCCGGTCCTGGACCTCGATCTGTCCAGCCCTGGGTCCAGCACCGTATTAAAATCTCCACCCATTACCAACTTTCCCGCCTCTAGGTCCGGGATGCGTTCCAACATACTCCTCATAAAATTGGCATCATCCCAGTTCGGGGCATATACGTTCACTAAAACCACCGCCTCCCCTTGCAATCTGCCACTCACCATCACGTATCTGCCCCCACTATCCGCCACTATGGTCTTTGCCTCAAACATTACCCGCTTCCCCACTAATATAGCCACCCCCCTGTTTTTTGTGTCTAGCCCCGAATGAAACACCTGCCCCACCCATCCTTTGCGAAGTCTGGCCTGGTCTATCAGTTTCAGATGCGTCTCCTGCAGCATAACCACATCTGCCTTAAGTTTTTTTAGGTGTGCGAGTACCCGTGCCCTCTTAATCGGCCCGTTCAGCCCTCTCACATTCCACGTGATCAGCCGGATTGGGGGGCTCTTTACCACCCCCCCTTGTCGACTAGCCATCTCCTTTTTCAATCCAGCTCCTCTCCCAGTTCCCACATAGCCGTATCTCCCCCCAACGGCGCCCTCCCGCCCCGACCACCCCACCCCATAGCAGCTCCCCCTTCTCCCAGCAGCAGCAACCCAGTTAACCCCCCCCCCCCCGCTAGATCCCTTTCTAGCGTAATTGCACCCCCCATGTTGCTCCCAGAAGTCAGCAAACTTTGACCGACCTCGGCTTCCCCCCGTGACCTCGGCCCCCACTGTGCGAGGCCCCCTCCTTCCTGCTTCCCTGTTCCCGCCATGATTACCATAGCGCGGGAACAAAGCCCGCGCTTCCCATTTGGCCCCGCCCCCAATGGCCAGCGCCCCCAGCTCCCCATCCTCCTTCCCCCCCTCCCCCACGACATGGGGAAGAGAGAAAAGTTACAGGGTCGCAGGATTAACAACTTGGGAAATCATCTCTTCCCCCATTTCCCCCCCCCCTTCACCCCACGTAATCACCCCACCACTTTGTCCCAAACGTTATTTTTCTAGCCCGCTTATTCCAGTTTCTCCTCGACAATAAATGTCCACGCCTCTTCTGCCGTTTCAAAGTAGTGGTGTTTCCCTTGATGTGTGACCCACAGTCTTGCCGGCTGCAGCATTCCAAATTTAACCTTCCTTTTGTGCAGCACCGCCTTGGCCCGATTAAAGCTTGCCTTCCTTCTCGCCACCTCCGCACTCCAATATTGATATACGCGGATCACCGCGTTCTCCCACCTACTGCTACGGGTTTTCTTTGCCCATCTGAGGACCATCTCTCTGTCCTTATATCGGAGAAATCTCACCACTATGGCTCGAGGAATTTCTCCAGCCCTCGGTCTTCACGCCATAACTCGATAAGCTCCCTCCACCTCCAACGGACCCGTCGGGGCCTCCGATCCCATTAACGAGTGAAGCATCGTGCTCACATATGCCCTGACGTCCGCCCCTTCTGCACCTTCGGGAAGACCAAGAATCCTTAAATTCTTCCTCCTTGCATTATTCTCCAGCACCTCCAGCCTTTCCACACACCTTTTGTTTTGTGCCTCGTGCATCTCTGTCTTCACCACCAGGCCCTGTATTTTGTCCTCATTCTCAGCACCCTTTGCCTTCCCGACCCGAAGCTCCTGCTCCTGGGTCTTGTGGTAGTATGCATTAGGGGTCATGTGGGACTGTGAAGCCGTGATGTCATTGGCTGACAGATCCCGGGTCCTGGTTGGCTGTTGACCTCTAGCTCCGCCCTGAAGGCGGAGTATAAGAACCAGGAGTTCTCCCCCGCAGGCCAGTCTGCTACTGAACTGCGGGGAACAAGTCACGCTTAATAAAGCCTCATCGACTTCATCTCTATTCGTCTCTCGTGAGTCTTTGTGCGCTACAATTTATTAAGCGTGCTTAAAAGAACTATGGAGCTCAGGATCATCCCGCAATGCCTGAGGATCAGCCCCAACGCAGTGAACTCAGCAGCAGTTTTCAAACACTGGCAGACTTGTTTCGAGGCCTACCTCAGAACGGCCCCCGGCCGGGTCACAGAAGACCAGAAACTACAGGTCCTGCACTCGAGGGTAAGCCCGGAAATTTTCCCTCTCATCGAAGACGCAGAGGATTACCAGACGGCGTTCGCAGCACTAAAAAGCATCTATGTTCGCCCAATGAACCAGATCTACGCACGCTACCAACTCGCAACGAGACAGCAAAGTCCCGGAGAATCGATAGATGATTTCTACGCCGCGCTACTAATTTTGGGACGGGCCTGCAGCTGCCCGCCGTTAAACGCGATGGAACACACGGACATGTTGATGCGTGATGCTTTTGTGGCTGGTATGAACTCTTCCCAAATTCGCCAAAGACTTTTAGAAAAAGAGTCGCTAGGACTCTCAGAGGCACGGGCCCTTGCAGCCTCACTAGATGTGGCCGCGCGAAACGCCCGCGCCTACGGCCCCGACCGCGCGGCAGCCCCTTGGGCTCCGTGGACCCCCGTCGCGACAAACCCCCCCCCTCCCCCCCCACCCCACAGGCTTGCGCGGTTCAGACGCCAAGTCGTCCCGGGGGAGCCCGCTGCTATTTCTGCGGCCAGGCGAAACACCCCCACTCACTATCTGTGGCCTCGCAACCCTCAAGGTTGAGCCCCCATCCTTGTTTGCAAACCTCACCCCGGATTGCAAACCCGTCGCCACCAGGAGCAGATGGTACAGCGCCCAGGACCGGACATTCATTCAGTCCGAAGTCCAGCGGCTACTGAAGGAAGGCATAATCCAGGCCAGCAACAGTCCCTGGTCCCAGACAGGGGAGAAGCAAAGGATGGTCATAGACTATAGCCAGACCATCAACAGGTACACACAACTAGATGCGTACCCTCTCCCCCGCATATCCGACATGGTCAATCGGATTGCCCAATATAAGGTCTTCTCCACCGTGGACCTCAAGTCCGCCTACCATCAGCTCCCTATCCGTCCAAGTGACCGCAAGTACACAGCCTTCGAGGCAGACGGGCGATTATACCACTTCCTAAGGGTCCCATTTGGCGTCACAAACGGGGTCTCGGTCTTCCAACGAGAGATGTACCGAATGGTTGATCAACACGGGTTGCAGGCCACGTTCCCGTACCTCGACAACGTAACCATCTGCGGCCACGATCAGCAGGACCACGACGCCAACCTCCAAAAATTCCTCCAGACCGCTAAAGCCTTGAACCTCACATACAACGAGGACAAGTGCGTGTTTAGCACAAACCGGCTAGCCATCTTGGGATATGTAGTGCGCAATGGGATAATAGGCCCCGACCCCGAACGCATGCGCCCCCTCATGGAATTTCCCCTCCCACACTGCTCAAAAGCCCTAAAACGCTGCCTGGGGATTTTTTTCATATTACGCCCAGTGGGTCCCCCAGTACGCAGAAAAGGCCTGCCCCCTAATACAGACCACGACCTTCCTTCTGTCGACAGAGGCTTGCCAGGCCTTCAGCCGCATCAAAGCGGATATCGCAAAGGCCACGATGCGCGCCATCGACGAGTCCCTCCCCTTCCAGGTCGAGAGCGACGCCTCCGATGTAGCTCTAGCGGCCACCCTTAACCAAGCGGGCAGGCCCGTGGCCTTTTTCTCCCGAACCCTCCACGCTTCAGAAATCCGTCACTCCTCAGTGGAAAAGGAAGCCCAAGCCATAGTGGAAGCTGTGCGACATTGGAGGCATTACCTGGCCGGCAGGAGATTCACTCTCCTCACGGACCAACGGTCGGTAGCCTTCATGTTCGATAATGCACAGCGGGGCAAAATTAAGAACGACAAGATCTTAAGGTGGAGGATCGAGCTCTCCACCTTCAACTATGAGATCATGTACCGTCCCGGAAAGCTGAACGAGCCGTCCGACGCCCTATCCCGCGGCACAAATTAACCGCCTCCAAACCCTCCACGAGGACCTCTGCCACCCGGGGGTCACTCGGTTCTACCACTTTATAAAGTCCCGCAACCTCCCCTACTCTGCGGAGGAGGTCCGTACAGTCACAAGGAACTGCCACATCTGCGCAGAGTGCAAACCGCACTTTTTCAGGCCGGATGGTGCACACCTGATCAAGGCTTCCCGTCCCTTTGAACGCCTTAGTCTGGATTTCAAAGGGCCCCTCCCCTCCACCGACCGCAACATATACTTCCTGAACGTGGTGGACGAGTACTCCCGTTTCCCCTTCGCCATCCCCTGCCCTGACATGACAGCGGCCACAGTCATTAAAGCCCTTAACACCATATTCACACTGTTCGGTTGCCCCGCAAATGTCCACAGCGACAGGGGGTCCTCCTTTATGAGTGACGAGCTGCGCCAGTCCCTGCTCAGCAACGGTATAGCCTCGAGCAGGACGACCAGCTACAACCCCCGGGGGAACGGGCAAGTAGAGAGGGAGAACGGCACGGTCTGGAAGACCGTCCTACTGGCCCTACGGTCCAGGGACCTCCCAGTTTCACGGTGGCAGGAGGTCCTCCCGACGCTCTCCACTCCATCCGGTCGCTACTGTGTACTAGCACTAACCAAACGCCTCATGAGCGCCTCCTTGTCTTCCCCAGGAGGTCCTCCTCTGGAACGTCGCTGCCGACCTGGCTGGCGGTCCCAGGACCCATCCTGCTCCGAAAACATGTGCGGGCACACAAGTCGGACCCGTTGGTCGAGAGGGTTCGCCTCCTCCACGCGAACCCGCAGTACGCTTACACGGAGTACCCCGACGGCTGACAGGACACGGTCTCCCTGCGAGATCTGGCGCCCGCCGGCAACACGCACACCCCCCCAACACCAATCACCCCCTCCCTGCCACCGGCGCACCCCGCGAGCGCCCCCTTCCCGGGGGGATCGGTCCTCCTCCCAGGTCCGACCAGAAGTGAAGCGGAAGCAGAAACTGTAAGGCTCCCGGAGACGACAACACGGGAACAAGCACCACCACCGGGGCCGAGGCGATCGACGAGGACGACCAGACCGCCCGACCGACTTGTGGCATCGATGTAACACTACTATATTGTGGACTGTAACGAGAACGTTTTCCTTTTTCCCCCTTTTACTGTAAATAGTTCAAAACAAAAAAAAAACCTCTGTACATGCTGTGATGACATGCAAAAGTTTTCCTCCCAGGACCAGCCTTGTAAACCCTTACCACCATACGAAGCACCACCCCGCCGGGTTCATTTTTAACAAGGGGTGAATGTGGTAGTATACATTAGGGGTCATGTGGGACTGTGAAGCCGTGATGTCATTGGCTGACAGATCCCGGGTCCTGTTTGGCTGTTGACCTCTAGCTCCGCCCTGAAGGTGGAGTATAAGAACCAGGAGTTCTCCCCCGCAGGCCAGTCTGCCACTGAACTGCGGGGAACAAGTCACGCTTAATAAAGCCTCATCGACTTCATCTCTATTCGTCTCTCGTGAGTCTTTGTGCGCTACAGGTCTTTTGTTCCTCCTTTAGCCCTTCAATCGCCTGTAATATCGGGGCCAACAGCTCCTTCTTCATCTCCTTTTTAAGTTCTTCCACGCAGCGCCGCAAAAACTCTTGTTGGTCAGAGCCCCATATTAAGCTGCCACCTTCCGACGCCATCTTGCTTTGTGCTTGCCTTCCTCGCCGCTGCTCTAGAGGATCCACCGCAATCCGGCCACTTTCCTCTCCTTTTTCCATCCGTGTCCAGGGGGGATTCCCTTCTGGTTTACCGCACAGTGTTTTTAGCCGTTAAAATTGCCGTTGGGGCTCCTATTAAGAGCCCAAAAGTCCGTTCCACCGGGAGCTGCCGAAACGTGCGACCTAGCTGGTCATCGCCGCACCCGGAAGTCCTGTTTCTCAATTTTTAAAAGCACAAGTGAACCTTGCTGCCGGGAATTCCCCCAGTTGGGGCGGAGAATCGCGGAGGCCCAGAGAATACCGGATCAGGCCCGCTAAGGATATGCCAACAGCATTTACTGTAGGTGTAGAGTGGAACTCATTGACGCCGCTGAACTCATTGGCACCGAAGAATTACAATTTAGCGTGAACCCGGCTCCCGCTACAATTTTGGCGTCAGAACTGATTCTCCGCGCAATCGTGTTTCCAGATTCCGCCGTCAGCCGACGGAGTCCCGCCTGTTATTCTTAAAATGTGTCCCCTGGTTCTAGTCTCTTTCCACTAATGGAAACATCCTCTCAGCATTCTCCTATAAAATCCCCTCATGTTCTTATATTCTTCAACAAGATCACCTCTCATTCTTCTAAACTCCAATAGGCCCAAGCTGTTCAACCTTTCTTCATAAGATAAGCCCTCTATCCCGAGAATGATCCCCATTATCCACTTAGCCTATTACAATGGTCCCTATGTTGCTCCACTTGCTATAGGTTGCCAAACTGAAAATGACCCATTTATCCCTACTCTCTGCTCCCTGCTCACCAACCAATCATTTAGCTTGCCAATAAGTTACCTCCTGTACCGTGTAATCCTATCTTGCCCAGTAACCTTTGCTGTGGCACCTTATCAAGTACCTTCTGGAAATCCAGGTACACCAACCACATCTACAGGTCCCCCTTTATTTACCTTACGTGTAATTACCTCAAAAAACTCTAATAAATTGTTTAAACACAATTTCCCTTTCACAAAACCATGTTGACTCTGTCTGATCAAATTATGATTTTCTAAGTATCCTGCCGGAACCCCCTGATAATGGATTCTAGAATTTTCCTATGACAGATGTTAGGCTAACTGGTATGTAGTTTCCTGCTTTCTATCTTCCTCCTTTCTTGAATAAAGGTTTACATTTGCTATTTTCCAATCCACTGGGGCCTTCCAGAATCAAAGGAATTTTGGAAGATTGTAGCCAATGCATCTATTAGTTAGATAGGTTCTTGATTAATAAGAGGATCAGATGTATGAGGAAAAGGCAGGAGAATGGGGATGAGAACAATATCAACCATGATTGAATGGCGGAGCAGACACAGTTGGCCAAGTGGCCTAATTCTGCTCCTTTGTCTTATGGTCTTATCTTTGCAGTCATTTCTTCAAAGACCCGAGGATGCAATTCACCCGGTCCTGGGAACTTGTCAATCTTTAGGTCTAATAGTTTTCCCAGCATCTTTTCCCTAGTGACAGTACTTGTTTTACTTTCCTCCCTATTATACACCTCTGGACTTTCAAGTACATTTGGATAGTTTTCCAAGTCTTCTACAGTGAAGGCAGACACAAAATATGTGTTTAATGACTCTGCCATTTCCTTGTTTTCTATTATTAATTCCCTAGGCTCTCTCTCTGGAGGGCCAACACTAGCTTTAGTTACTCTTTTGATAATTAAATACTTGTAGGAACTCTTACTATCTGTTTTCATATTGCAAACTAGCTTTCTCTCATACTTTTATTTCTCCCTCTTTTCTCTTTTTTTACTCATTCTTTGTTGGTTCTTAACATTTCTGTTTAAAATTCCTATCACTAATCTTTGCAGATTGTACAATGCTTCTTTCAACTTGATAGAATTCTTAATTTCCTTATTCAGCCAAGGATGAAGCCATGGATTATACATCTTAGCACTGTACACTTGTTGGACAATTCCAGGTTCATCGGGGATTCCTATATTTATCCTTTCTGTGATACTCAACCACTGCACTTCTTTTGCTCTCTTTTCGGGGTGATCAAAAACATGTTTTAGAAACTCCTCCTTCTCATGTTTTAGGTCGTGCAGTGCTGGTCTGAGGAAACAGAAGAGCTCCCATGTGACTGCTTAGAGACAGTGGACTGGTCCATATTTAAGAACTCAGCGACCAACTGAAATGAGTATGCCACCACCGTCACAGACTTCATCAGCAAACGTGTGGACGACTGCGTGCCAAAGAAAGCAGTACGTACGTTTCCCAACCGGAAACCATGGCTCAATCGTGAGATTGACTCCCTACTGAAGGACAGGTCTGAGGCGTTCAAGGAAGACGACCCTGACCTATACAAGAAATCCAGGTATGACCTCCGCAAAGCCATCCGAGATGCCAAGAGAGAATATCAAACCAAGCTAGAGTCACAGACTAGCGTTGCAGACTCTCGGCGGTTGTGGCAAGGCCTAAACAACGTAACGGGCAACAAAGTGAAGCCGAGCAGTATCTCCAGCAACAGCGCACCCCTCCCCTGCTCGGTTCAAGCAGGAAATCAACAATCCACTGTTGAGTGTCCCAGCAGCCCACAACACACCCATACTCACCATCCGAAGTCAGATCGGCCTTCCTGAAAGTGAAATCGGAAGGCGACAGGTCCAGACGGGATCCTTGGTCGTGCACTCAGAGCCCGCGCGGACCAGCTGGCAGAGGTGTTCACGGACATCTTTAACCTGTCCCTACCTGCTTCAAGAAGACCACCATCATACTGGTGCCAAAGAAGAACAAGGCAACGTGCCTCAATGACTATCGTCCGGTGGCCCTGAGTTCAGTCGTAATGAAGCGCATCACCTCCACACTCCCAGAACGTCTTGATCCACTGCAATTCGCATACCGGCGTAACCAGTCCACAGCAGACGCCATCTCCCTGGTCCTACACTCATTCCCAGAGCATCTTGACAACAAGGACTCCTACATCAGACTCCTATTTATTTACTAAAGCTCCGCCTTCAACAGCATAATCCCAGCCAAGCTCATATCAAAGCTCCAAAACCTAGGAACTGGCTCCTCACTCTGCAACTGGATCCTCAATTTTCTGACCTACAGATCACAATCAGTAAGAATAAACAATAACCCTTCCTCCACGATAGTCCTCAATACCGGGATCCAGCAAGGTTGCATACTTAGCCCATTACTTTACTCCCTGTACACACACGACTGCGTGGCAAAATTTGGTTCCAACTCCAATTACAGGTTTGCTGGCGATATGACCATAGAGGGCCGGATCTCGAATAACGACGAGCCAGAATACAGGAGGGAGATAGAGAACTCAGTGGAGTGGTGCAGCGACAACAATCTATGCCTCAATGCCAGCAAAACTAAAGAGCTGGTCATTGACTTCAGGAAGCAAAGTACTGTGCACACCCCTGTCAGCATCAACGGGGCCGAGGTGGAG
The DNA here is from genome assembly GCF_047496885.1 of Scyliorhinus torazame. Taxonomy (NCBI): domain Eukaryota; kingdom Metazoa; phylum Chordata; class Chondrichthyes; order Carcharhiniformes; family Scyliorhinidae; genus Scyliorhinus; species Scyliorhinus torazame. The sequence goes on from NC_092717.1 coordinate 114,533,514, forward strand.
ATGGTTAGCAGCTTCAAATTCCTAGGGGTGCACATCTCCAAAAATCTGTCCTGGTCCACCCACGTCGACGCTACCACAAGAAAGCACAACAGCGCCTATACTTCCTCAGGAAACTAAGGAAATTTGGCAGGTCGACATTAACTCTTACCAACTTTTACAGATGCACCATAGAAAGCATCCTATCGGGCTGCATCACAGCCTGGTATGGCAACTGCTCGGCCCAGGACCGCAAGAAACTTCAGAGAGTCGTGAACACCGCCCAGTCCATCACACGAACCTGCCTCCCATCCATTGACTCCTTCTGCACCTCCCGCTGCCTGGGGAAAGCGGGCAGCATAATCAAAGATCCCTCCCACCCGGCTTACTCACTCTTCCAACTTCTTCCATCGGGCAGGAGACACAAAAGTGAGAACACGCACGAACAGACTCAAAAACAGCTTCTTCCCCACTGTAACCAGACTCCTAAACGACCCTCTTATGGACTGACCTGATTAACACTACACCCCTGTATGCTTCACCCGATGCCAGTGTTTATGTAATTACATTGTGTACCTTGTATTGCCCCATTATGCATTTTCTTGTATCTTCTTTTCTTGCCATGTACTTAATGATCTGTTGAGCTGCTCGCAGAAAAATACTTTTCACTGTACCTCGGTATACGTGACAATAAACAAAATCCAAAACCAAATTCATAGAATCCCTATAATGCAGAAGGAGGCCATTTAGCCATTGTGTCTGCACCAACCTCTGAAAGAGCACCCATACCCCCGCCCTATCCCCAGAACCTCATCTAACCATTGAGCACTGAAGGGCAATTTATCATGGCCAATCCATCTAACCTGCACATCTTTGGACTGTGGGAGGAAACCGGAGCATCCGGAGGAAACCCACGCAGACAGGGGCGCGGGGGGGGGGGGGGGGGGGGGGGGGGGGGGCGGGAGTGCAAACAGACAGTCACCCAAGGTCGGAATTGAACCCAGGTCCCTGCCACTGTGAGGCAGCAGTGCTAACCACCATGCCACCGTGCCATCACCATTCATTCATTGAATGTGGACACCACTGGCAAGGCCTGCATTGGTGCCCATTCCCAGTTGCCCTACAACTGAGAGGCTTGTATTATATTATCAAACATTCTGTTTTATCAACAGTTTACAGAACAGCTCTTTGGATAGTAAAGAGTTGAGAAAATAAATAAAGACCTGGTGTGACCTGCTTGATCTTCCTTGGCTCATGTAAAGAGCTTCTCTAATTATTATTACGTGATTATTTATAATGAGCGATTCTGGAAAATAGATCATTCCTCAAGTTCTGCACCATTTACAGTTTGTTTTAAAGAACATCGCACAAACATGTTGGTGGAATTCTCCTCCAGTGGGATTTTGCGCTCCTGCCGAAATCAATGAACTTTTCAATGGCCATAAAATACAGATTAATATTTTGCACTGTTCTCCAGTGTTTGTGTTGTTGGACTGGAGTATTCCAAAAACACCAACTGCTGTTTCTGTCCTCTATCAGTGAATGCAGAGTGGTAGGATTAACTTTCACATGCACTATTCCACATGACGAGCTCTTTATCCACAAAATCAAGGGCGTACACGTTCTCACAGAAAGAACCAGGTGAGCTGATACAGGCTGCACTCATGCACCTCCTGGTGGTCACATTTGGGAATTGATGGATTTTGGCAGCCCACTTGCCTTCTCCGCGAAGGAAAGGGGTGCTGAAGGTGACAATAACATTAAATCAGCTCTTTTTGCATAATGGGTTTGCAAAATTTATAAGTTCAAACAACTTTACATTGATACATTTTTGGAACTCCAGATAAATTTATAATTTAAATGATTACAAAGCAAAGCAGCAAACTGGAATATTGAGAGAACAGAGAAGAATGTCACATTTGCTCATTTCTATTATTCAATCATTCCACCGATTTCAGTAGTTAGGAAACACCGCCCAAAAGAGCTGACAACTGTTAAGTAAATGCCAAGTAGCATTTGTGCCATACAAGTGTCAGGCAATGACCATCTCCAATAAGAGAGAATCTAACCATCTCCCTGACATTCAATGGAATTACCATTGCTGAATCCTCCACTATCAATGTCCTGAGGGTCGCATTGACCAGAAACAACTGGATTGGGCATATAAATACTGGAGCTATAAAAGCAGCTTAGAGGCTGGGAATTCTGTGGAAAATAACTCACCTCCTGACTCCCCAAAGCCATCTACAAGGCACAACTCAGGACTGTGATGATAGAATGCTCCCCACTTGCCTGGATGAGTTCAGCTCCAACTAAACTCAAGAAGCTTGACACCATCCAGGATAATGCAGCCCACTTAATGAGTACCTCATCCACCAACCTTGAACATTCACTCCTTCTACCACCAATGGACAGTGGCAAAAGAGTGTAATATGTAGTGGTTTATGTATCTCTACGCATAGATCCCTATACTCCTTATCCAATTTAGACTCGAATGAGCAATTAATTTTTACCTAAAAAAGGGGGGATTTGGGTCAGGTGAGGAGTGGGATTATAATAGTAAAAATCAGATTCTGATCCAGACATCCACAAACCCAACCAATTCCAGCTTTAACCAAGGCAGCAAGCTGGGTGAGCAACCCATGTACGCCAAGAAGATGGGTTGATACTGAAAATGTAATAAGGAAGCTAATAGCTTCACACTCAGCTTTCCATTTTAAACTATAGACAGCTAGGTTTCCTAACGTTCAGGACACCTGACAGCTACATCCAGGCAACAACATTGACCCCCACTTTCCTCTACTCTACTGGCCACTTTTGCCTCCTCCAATCGACTCCCACCCTGATCACATGAATAATGGTGGTCCCAGCACTGATCTCTGGAAACACTCCAGTCTAAGAAGTTACTCTTAATTAAAATTAATGAAAGAAAAATGACTGGCTATGTATCTGCAACAACCTGGGGTGTGCTTCGTCTGGACACTACTCCCAGCTGACAGCACCAGATTAAGAAATCATCCCTTTAATTGCTCTCAAATGATCAATCTGCTTCAGATTTTCTTCACTTATCAGTATTCACTTATCATTGTTCACTTATGAAAAATCTCAGTGTAATTGTGAAATATTCCATTAAAGAATTTCATACATTTTTTAAACGTCACCTGAAATTGAATTATTTTTTTACATGGATTATTACTTCTTCTTGTTGTGACTGTGTTGATCGTTTTAAGTAAATCATGCAACTTAAGTACATAACTAGGAGCAGAAGTAGACAATTCAACCCCTCGAGCCTGCTCCGCCATTCAATATGATCATGTCGATCGCCTCTCAGCCTCAAATTCACTTTCCTGCCATTACTCCCTAACCCGTCAACCCATTACTAATTTAAAATCTATCTCCTCCTTAAAATTACTCAATGTCCCGGCATCTACCACATTCTGGGGTAGTGACTTCTTTGAGAGAAGAAATTTCTCCTCATCTCTATTTTAAATCTGCTACCCCTTATCCTAAAACTGTGACCTCTCATTTTAGATTGCCCCATAAGAGGAAGCATCCACTCTACGTCTACTTCGTCAATACTTTTTATCATCGTATAGACCACAATTAGATCTCCTCTCATTCTTCTAAACTTGAGAACATAGGCCTAAACTGCTCAATCTCTCTTCATAAGACAAACATCTCTGGAATCAATCTCGTGAACCTCCTCTGAACTGGCTCCAATGCAATTAAATCCCTCCTCAAGTAAGGGGACCAAACTTCACATAGTATTTCAGATGTGGTTTCACCAATGCCTTGTACAGTTGCAGCAACACTTCCCTACAGGTGATGGTGTGTGGTGACTAGGGGCTTTTCACATAACTTCATTGCTGTGTTAATGTAAGCCTACTTGTGACAATAATAAAGAGTATTATTATTTTTAAACACAATTCCTTTAGCTAAAAAGGGCAAATTCCATTTGCTTTCCTTATTACTTGCTGTACATGCATACTGGATTTCTGCAATTCATGCTTGAGGACACCCAAATCCCTCTACCCTGAAGCACTCTGACATTTCTCTACATTTAGACAATAAATTGTCTTCCATTTTTCTGACCAAAATGGATAACCTCACACTTATCCGCGTTAAACTCCATCTGCTAAATTTTGGCCCATTCACCGAACCTATTCATATCCATTTGCAAATTTCTTATTTCCACTTACTATCCCACCTACTTTAGTGTCATCTACAAATTTGGCTATAGCGCCTTCTATCCATTCACCCAAGACATTAATATATATTGTAAATAGTTAGGGCCCGAAGACCGAACACTGTGGCATCCCACTAACTATACCTTCCCAACCAGAAAAAACCCCATTTATCCTGACCCTCTGCCTCTGTCGGTTCGCCAGTCTTCTATCCAAGCCAAAATTTACCCCAAATCCCACCTTTTGTGAATCACCCTAACAGGGGTGATAGAGAGGAGTTACAGGGAGGTAGCCACACCCAAAGTTCAGGACAAGAGTTCAGGAAGGAAAGGGAATGGGCAAATAGTGCTGGGAACCCCCATGGCCGTTCCCCTTCAAAACAAGCATACCATTTTGGATGCTGTTGTGGGGGGGGGGGGGGGGGGGGGGGGGGGGCGACACCTACCAGGGGAAGGCCATAGCGGCCAGGTCTCTGGCACTGAGCCTGGCTCTGCGGCTCAGAAGGGTAGGGGGGAGAATAGAAAAGCAATAGTGATATGAGACTAAATGGTTAGGGGAGCGGATAAGAGATTCTGTGGCCGCGAACGAGACTCCCGGAAGGTATGTTGCCTCCCGGGTGCCAAGGTCAGGGATGTCTTGGATCGAGTCTACAGGATTCTTAAGGGGGAGGGGGTGTCGTTGGTGCACATAGGCACCAACGACACAGCTAAGAAAAGGGATAAGGATCTAAAAAGTGGTTTTAGAGAGTTAGGTTGGAAGCTAAAGCGCAGGATGAGCAGAGTAGTAATCTCAGGATTGCTACCGGTGCTATGTGAAAGTGAGGCAAGGAACAGAGAGCGAGTGCAGCTGACCATGTGGCTACAGGGCTGGTGCAGGAGGGAAGGCTTCAGATATGTGGATCATTGGGATATCTTCTGGGGAAGGTGGGACCTGTACATGAAGGATGGATTGCACCTAAACTGGAGGGGCACCAATATCCTGTGCGGGAGATTTGCTGAAGCCCTTAGGGAGGGTTTAAACTAATTTGGCAGGGGGATGGGAACCAGAGCTATGGATCAGAGGATAGAGTAGCTGTTGAACAGGCAGAAATAGTATGCAGCAAGTCTGTGAGGAAGGATAGACAGTTGATAGGGCAAAGTTGCACTCAGTGGGATAGGTTAAAGTGTGTCTGTTTCAATGCAAGGAATGTCAGGAATAAGGGAGATGAACTTAGAGCATGGATCAGTACTTGGAACTACGATGTTGTGGCCATTACGGAGACATGGATTTCACAGGGGCAGGAATTGTTGTTCGATGTTCCAGGGCTTAGATGTTTTAAGAAGAATAGGGAGGGAGGTAAAAGAGGAGGGGGAGTGGCACTGTTAATTAGGGAGTGCATTACAGGTGCAGAAAAGGAGGTAGTTGGGGAGGGTTTGTCTACTGAGTCAGTATGGGTGGAAGTCAGAAACAAGAAAGGAGCAGTCACTTTATGGGAGTTTTCTATAGACCCCCCAACAGCAGCAGAGAGATGGAGGAACAGATTGGGCGGCAGATCTCGGAAAGGTGCAGAAGTAACAGAGTTGTTGTCATGGGTGACTTCAACTTCCCTAATATTGACTGGAACCTCCTTAGTGCAAATGGTTTGGATGGAGGAGATTTTGTCAGGTGTGTCCAGGAAGGATTCCTGACTCAATATGTAGATAAACTGACTAGGGGGAAGGCCATATTGGATTTGGTGCTTGGCAACGAACCAGGCCAGGTGTCAGATGTCTCGGTGGGAGAGCATTTCGGTGACAGTGACCACAACCCCTTTACCTTTACCATAGTCATGAAGAGGGATAGGAACAGATAGTATGGGAAGGTATTTAATTGGGGAGGGGAAATTATACTGCTATTAGACAGGATATTAGATAGCTTTGTCCCACTGAGACACTGGCAGCACGGTAGCATTGTGGTTAGCACAATTGATTCACAGCTCCAGGGTCCCAGGTTCGATTCCCGGCTTGGGTTACTGCCTGTGCGGTGTGTGCACGTTCTCCATGTGTGTGCGTGGGTTTCCTCCGGGTGCTCCGGTTTCCTCCCACAGTCCAAAGATGTGCAGGTTAGGTGGATTGGCCATGCTAAATTGCCCGTAGTGTCCAAAATTGCCCTTAGTGTTGGGGGGGGGGGGGGGGGGTTTACTGGGTTATGTGGGTAAGGCGGAGGTGTGCACCTTGGGTAGGGTGCTCTTTCCAAGAGTCGGTGCAGACTCGATGGGCCGAATGGCCTCCTTCTGCACTGTAAATTCTATGATAATTGACAAGGAAGGAATGGTAAGGTGAAGGAGCCTTGGATGACAAGAGAAGTGGAGCTACTAGTCAAGAGGAAGAAGGAAGTTTACGTAAGTTGAGGAAGCAAGGATCTGGCACGGCTTTAGAAGGTTACAAGGTAGCCAGGAAGGAACTCAAAAATGGACTTAGGAGAGCTAGAAGGGGGCATGAAAAAGCCCTAGTGAGAAGGATTAGGGGAAAGCCCAAGGCGTTCTACACTTATGTGAGAAATAAGAGGATGATCAGAGGGAGGATAGGGCCGATCAGTGATACTGGAGGGAACTTGTGCCTAGAGTCTGAGGAGGTAGGGAAGGCCCTAAATGAATACTTTGCTTCAGTATTCACTAGAGAGAGGGACCTTGTTGCTCATGAGAACAGCATGAACCAGATTAATAGACTCAAACAGGTTGATATTAAGAAGGAGGATGTGCTGAAAATTTTGAAAAGCATCAGGATAGATAAGTCCCCTGGGCCAGATGAGATATGCCCAAGGTGACTAAGTGAAGCAAGGGAGGAGATTGCTGCGCTGTTGGCGATGATATTTGCGTCCTTACTCTCCACTGGAGTAGTACCGGATGATTGGAGGGAGGCAAATGTTGTTCCCCTGTTCAAGAAATGGAAAAGGGTCACCGGTCACGCTGATGGCAAAGCCCCATCGTGGGTTTCCCTGCGATGGGGGGTCCATGCAACAGGAAACCCGGTTGCCAATGGTGGGACCAGTAGGTTCCACCACCGGTCAATAGTGAGCCACCTGTCCCGCTGTGAAACGTATGGAAAATTCCACCCTATATTATTTTTATACCGTGCCGACACCGTGCCGCCCCCCTCTTTTGTACTTTTAAAGTCCACAATGGATGGCCTCACATGAGTGGGCAGTTAAACACATCTGCCACTGTTTTATCCATTCACTTAATCTATTAATATCTCTTCGTAATTTTATGCTTCGACCGCACTGTTGACTTTGCCGCCTGTATGGCTTTTATCCCATTATTTAAGTCTATTATCAAGTATGGTGTATAGTTGAGACTCCAACACCGATCCTTGCAAACATCACAACTCACATCCTATCAAATGGAGTATTCTACCCACTTTCCTTGATTTCTAATTCCTGCAGCGCAGCACATTTCCGAACTAGGTTAATAACTTGCCTTCAATTCTATGAGCTTCAACTTTCCCTGAGAGTTTTGGACTTCATCAAATCCCTTCCGGAAGTCCATAAGAATAAGATCAATAGACATTCCCCTGTCCTTTACTTAAAAACATTCACTACTTTTTTTTAAAAAATTCATTTATGGGATGTGGGCGTCGCTGGTTAGGCCAGCATTTATTGCCATCCCTAGTTGCCATTCAGAAGGTGGTGGTGAGTTGCCTTCTTGAACTGCAGCAGTCCTTCAAGTAGATACACCCACAATGCTGTTAGGGAGGGTGTTCCAGGACTTTGCCCCAGTGACGGTGAACGAACGGCGATATATTTTGAAATCAGGGTAGTGAGTGACTTGGAGGGTAACCTCCAGATGGTGGGGTTCCCAGGTATCTGCTCCTCTTGCCCTTTTAGATCAGTGTTTTTCAAACTTTTTTTCCGGGGACCAATTTTTACCAACTGGCCAAGCTTTAGGACCCACACCGCCGACCTTCGCGACCCACGCTGGCCGACCTTCGCGACCCACGCTGGCCGACCTTCGTGGCCCACCGTTTTTTCTTACCTTGTTTGCTGCTGACAAAATGGAGGAATCGCAATCGCGCCCAAAGCACGTGATGGCAACGTTCGGGGGGCGTGACCGGCTCGCTGCCTCCCTCAGGCAGGAAGATTACATCGAATTTTTTGCGTCTCCGATTGTGCAAATTCGCAGTCTTCAGCCGCAGCAGCCGGCTTTTATATTCAATTTTTATTTATTTTTTGTAAATTGTAACAATGTTGTTGTATGTCATGTTTAATCAAAGAGACCAAAGCCCATGTCATTGTCAGACTCTTCAGATTCTTCCTGTTTCTTCTCTTCCTTTTTCTCTGCAGCAGCAACAGGGGCAGTGGTGGAAACAACTGCTGCAGCAGCTGGGGCACTGCTACCAGCACCAACGTTGCAGATTAGACTATTGACATCAATATTAGCCAATGCCTTGGCAAACAGACTAGGCCAGAAAGGCTCAATGGTCACACCAGCTGTTTTAATCAGGGATTGAGTTTGTCTTCGGTGACAGTGACCTCATCGTCGTGCAGGATGAGCGCGCTGTAGATACAGGTGAGTTCCGAGGTGGAGGCCATGGCGCTGGATCTCTGCAGGTGGGTCCGATGCTGCTAGTCGCCAGGGGGAAACTCGGCCTTCGCTTCGTTCAGAAGAACCGCGCACTTCCGAACCGGGCAGAGCGAGCAGCAGCCGGCTTTTAACTATGCCGGCTGCGAGCGGCCTTTTTGGCCGCACTTCGCATGCATGCCCACTCGGCGCATGCGCACCGATGAGCGGACATGCATGCGCAGTGCAGCCACATTTTTTTTATATGGTAAAAAGGCCGCTCGCAGCTGGCATAGTTAAAAGCCGGCTGCTGTGGCTGTTGTGCGCGAATTCGCGCAATCGGGAGCGCCGTGACAAACGGCTCCGAGACCGTCCCGATGTGGTGATATACATCACTGTAAGTACACAAAGGGTTAATGTACATACACTACACCTAGCTAGACACTAGAGGGAACACCAGAGACATGACACACAGGCAGTCAACCAATACGTTAGTAAGATAGGACACGACCAATGGGCAGTCACGATACACACAGAGGTGACATTACCACAGGAGGGCATTACACCAACCCATATAAAAGGACACATCACACATGCTCAGTATCTTTCCAGCGGAGACTCTCAGTGAGTACAGACACAGGGTTGATTGAAACACATCACTCCCACCACGTGGATTGTAGCAGACCGGTTAGTCAGTCTGAGTAGCTATTGAAGGATTAACAGGAGAGTCGAATCCAAGTAGGAGAATTGTGAATTGTTCAATAAACGTGTTGAAGCTATCTCCAAGTCTGAACCTTCCTTTGTCAGAGTGCACATCAAGGAAGCAGCTTATGCCACGACAAGAGCATAACAAAACACCCGACACACGCCCACGGCCCACCTGCGGGTCGCGCCCCCGACTTTGAAGATCACTGTTCTAGATGGTAGTGGTCGTGGATTTGGAAGGTGTTGTCTAAGAAACCTTGGTGGGTTACTGCAGTGCATCTTGTAGATGGTACACACGGCTGCCACTGTTCGTCCATAGTGGAGGGTATGTATGTTTGTGGAAGGAGGAGCAATCAAGCGGGCTGCTTTGTCCTGGATGGTGTCAAGCTTCTTGAGTGTTGTTGGAGCTGCACTCATCCTGACTTGTGCCTTGTAGATGGTGAATAGGCTTTGGGGGTGAGTTACTCATCTTAGGATTCCTAGTATTTGTCTTGCCCTGGTAGCCATAATATTAATGTGGCTAGTCCAGTTCAGTTTCTGGTCAATGGTAACCCCCAGGATATTGATTGTGGGGGATTCAGCGATGGTAATACCATTGAATGTCAAGGAGCGATGGCTAGATCCTCTCTTTTAGGAGATGGTCATTGCCTGGCACTTGTGTGGCGCGAATGTAACTTGCCACTTGTCAGCCCAAGCCTGGATATTTGGACATGGGCTGCGTCATTATCTGAGGAGTCGCGAATGGTATTGTGCAGTCATCCGCAAACATCCCCAATTCTGACCTTATGATGGAAGGCAGGCCATTGATGAAGCAGCTGAAGATGGTTGGGCCGAGGACACTACCCTGAGGAACTCCTGCAGAGTTGTCCTGGAGCTGACATGTTTGGCTTCCAACCACCACAACCATCTTCCTTTGTGCCAGGTCAGCAGAGTTTCCACCCTGATTCCCATTGACTCCAGTTTAGCTAGAGCTCCTTGATGACATACTTGGTCAAATGCTGCCTTGATGTCAAGGGCAGTCACTCTCACCTCACCTCATTATTCTCCCCCGCTGTTACCAGACTCCGAAACGACCCTCTTATGAACTGACCTTATTAACCACTACACCCCTGTATGCTTCACCCGATGACGGTGTTATGTAGTTACATTGTGTACCTTGTGTTGCCTATTATGTATTTTATTTTATTTTATTTTCATGTACTTAATGATCTGTTGAGCTGCTCACAGAAAAATACGTTTCACTGTACCTCGGTACACGTGACAATAAACAAACTCCAAATCCAAAAACATTCAATTTGGTTGTCAGGTTACAACCCCATTCTGGCTCTCTCTGACCAGCAAAAACTTTCTCAGCTGTTCAGTCACCCAATCCTTAATCATAGTCTCCAGTTGATTCCCTCTTTATGACTCAGTTCCATATTGATCAGTGAATTTACCAAAGGGGGAGCAAAAACATCTATTTCTTTATTCTAGTCATTTCCTTTCATCACTTAGGACTTGTACTAGCTTCCCAGGGGGCTGATAGCTCACATAAATGCACAGTTAAATTGATGAATCATATAGTAGTTCTTCATTGTGCATGATGCTCCTAAGTGAATTTGAAAGATGTGTTAAAATTTAAAGGAATCAGTCACATACATTAGATTAAGAATGAATCCTGTAAGCTCAGTACTGCAATAGTACTTCAATTGGAGGACATGTTTCCTTCAAATTTCCTGTTCAAAGTCAATAAGTGGAAATCTAGTCTGTGACCAATGAATAAATAAATGGAATAGTTTAGAGCCTAGGCAGCGAAAGACACGGAGACCAATCGCGGAGCAATAAGAATCAAGGATGCTCAGAAGGCCAGAATGAGATGAGCACAGGAATCTCAGTGCATTGTGGGTCTGATTTTATTTTATTTGGATTTTATTTTATTGTCACATGTACTGAAGTACAGCGAAAAGTATTTTTCTGGGCCAAGGGAACGTACACAGTACATACATAGTAGACAAAAAAAGAATAATCGACAGAGAACATTGACAAATGGTACATCGACAAACAGTGATTGGTTACAGTGCGGAACAAGGGGTCAAACAAAGCAAATACATGAGCAAGAGCAGCACAGGACGTCATGAATAGTGTTCTTACAGGGAACAGATCAGTCCAAGGCAACACAGTCTGAGGAGTCTAGCAGCTGTGGGGAAGAAGCTGTTCCTACGTCTGGATGTGCAGGTCTTCAGACTTCTGTATCTTCTGCCTGATGGAAGGGTCTGGAAGAGGGCAAAGCCTGGGTGTGAGGGGTCTCTGATAATGCTGTCTGCCTTCCTGAGGCAGCGGGAGGTGTAGGCAGAATCAATGTGAGGGCGGCAAGCTTGTGTGATGCGTTGGGCTGAGTTACGGAGATAGGGAGGGCGAGACAATGGAGGAATTTGAAAACAAGGATAATATCAATAGTGGTAGCACATTTGTCATTATCTTTTATAGTTACTCAGTCTTAGGCACTTTGCAAAATTTGAGAATAAATTAAAATGAATCGTAGGTGGTGAACATAAAAGGGCAGGAAATGACTAAGTGATCGATAAAGCCTATGTCATTTCAACGTGCTGAAGCTTACATAGAGGAACAATCCACTCAAATAGCAACAACTTTTATTTACATGGCTCCTTTAACATAGTAAAATGTTCCATGCTGCCACATACAGTAATATAAGGGCGGGTGGCTAAAAGGTTTGGTCACAGATGTAAGTTTTAAGGAGTATCTTAAAGAAGGAAAGAGGGGTATTTGTATGTACATTGTTTCTTCTGTTGGTGTTATAAAACCATAAATACCTCAATAAAATGTTTATTAAATAAAAGAAGGAAAGAGGGTTTAGGAAGGGAATTCCAGAGTTTAGGGCATGGGCAGCTGAAGGCAGAGGGACTAATTGTGGAGCTATAAGGTGAGGGATGCTTTAGAGGCCAAAATTAGCTGACAGGGATCTCAGCGTGTTGTGGAGCTGAAGGAAGTTACAGAGATACAGAGGGTGAGGCCATGGAGGAATGTGAAAACAGGGATGAGAATTTTAAGGTGAAGCCATTGCTTATCCAGGAGCCAGTGTAGGTCAGCAAGCACAGAAGGGATGGTAAATGTGGCTTGGTACCAATAAAGGACACAGGCAGCAGAATATTTGATGACCTCAAGTTCACATAGTGTTGAATGTGGGAGGTTGGCCAGACGTGCATTGGAATAGTCAATTCTAGATGTATGAGTTAAGGCAGGGGCAGAATCAGGTGATGTCATGGAGGTCAAAATAGATAGTCTTAGTGATTGTGCTGCACGTGGTCAGAAGCTGATGTCGGGATTAAATATGACACTTAGATAGTGAACAGTCTGGATCAGCTTTCGACAGTTGCCAGGGGAAGGGGTGGAGTCAGTGCATGGGGAACAGAGTTCATACTGGGAACCTAAAACAATGGTTTTAATATTTAATTGGATGGAAGTTCTGCCCATCCGGTACTGAATTCCGGGCAAGCAGACTGACAATTTAGCAACAGACGAGGTGTCAGGAGAGGTGTTAGTGAGTTAGAGCTGGGTGTTGTCAGCATACATGTGAAACCTAACGCCATGCCGTCAGATATGTCGCCAAGGGGAAGCATGTGGATGAGAAATAGGGAAGAACAGAGGATAGATTCCTGGGGGAAACCAGAAGTAGCAGTGCAAGAGAAGGAAGAGAAACCATTGTAGGTGGCTATGATTGGTGTAGACAAAAACAGAACCAGCAAAGTACGTGGCATCCAGTTGGAGGGCAGTGGAGAAACATTTGTGGAGAATGGTGTGGTCAGGAATGTCAAAAGCTGCAGACAGCTCAAGAAGAGCAAGGGGGGATAGTTTACATTGTCAGAATCACAAACTTTCCAAGTCAGGCAATCTATCATGTTAGGCAAAGAAATGTAAAATGGAAGCATTAAGCAAGTTTAGGAACAAACTTTGTGAATGTTCCTTTCAACTCTTAAAGTTATAGGATCTCATGGTGAGTGATGTCATTAATTCAAATTTACACAGATACTAGGTGAAATTTTCCTAAAAAGTGGTAAAGTGGCAAGTTCTGACTGAAAACCGGCATGTTACTCCCCAGAGAAAGTAACCTGGGGCGGGATTTTCCGCTATCCAGCAGGGCGCACCGTACCGGCGCCGCGGAGTGGCGTGAACCACTCCGGCGTTAGGCTGCCCGGAAGGTGCGGAGGATGGGCCTAGGCCGGGGTTGTTGCCGCGCCAACCAGCACCGAAGGGCCTCCGCCGGCCGGCGCGAGTTGGCAATGCGTGGGAGCACCAGCGTGTACTGGCATCATCCCAGCGTATGCGCAGGGGGGTTCTTCCCCGCGCCGGCCATGGCGGACCGTTACACCGGCCGGCGCGGAGGGAAAGAGTGACTCCCCACGGCACAGGCCCACCCGCGGATCGGTGGGCTCGAGTGGGTCCCCCCTGGGCCAGATCGCCCCGCGCCCCCCCGAGGACTCCACAGGCCGTCCGCAGAGCCAGGTCCCACCTGTACGGACCTGGTGTAATATACGCCGGCGGGACTGGCCAAAAACGAGTGACGCGATTCCCGCCCCCACCGAAAAACTGGCGCCGGACAATCCGGCAGCCGATGTCGGGGCGCCGGGGCGGGATTCACGCCACCCACTGGCGATTCTCCGGCCCGGCGGGGGGTGGTTTTCCATCGGGTTATTCCCAGATTTTGCCATTTTTTAAAGAAATTTTTGTGTCTTCATTATGACGGGATGGAGTGAAGACACTGGCAAGCCTGGCTCCACAGAGATCAGGGTCCTTTTTTAAAGGGCCCCCGAATCTCAAATTTAAGTTAAAAACCCCACCCTGCAAAGATATCGGAAACTCCCCCCGCCCCCCCTGCCCCCATGATCACCAGAATTAACCCCCCCCGCCCCCACCAAGGATCGGGGCAATGGGGCCCTCACAATGGGTCTCACTACAGGCCCAACACCTGGCCCCGTCTATTCAGGCCCCGGACCTTGGGAAGGTTCGGCATTAAGCTGATTCTGAATATTTAAGTGTATTGTAATCAGGCTTGCGCGCTTGCTGGGCATGAACCTAATTATGTCGGCGAAGAGGGCACAGGAAGATCGCCTTCAAAGTTCTCACCAATCTCATTATTGGCCTCTCACGAGGATCAGCAGCCATTATGGGATTTCCATTGGTGGGATCCGATCCCACCTATTCACGGCGCAAAGCTAATTTTGGCAATTAAGGTAAAATCTCCATCTCATTAGCGAGATGGAAGCCCGATCTAACGGCCTCTCGTGATCTAACTGGCTCCCCAGTGAGCGACCATGGGAAGCCGATTAGTACTGGTCCACACAATCGTGGGCCAGGTGCCACAGCACTTGTGGAGTCTCCCAGGTCATTGGAAACCCCTGGGTGGTCAGGGACAGGGTAGGGTGGCTCCATGGCGGTCCCTCTGGCACCCGGGCACCTTGGAAGTCCCAAGATGGCAACTTGGCACTGCCACCCCTGTCAAGGATTGGATCCAGAGTGGGGCCACATTCATGAAAGGAGAATGAGGGAGGTATGACAGGTGGGAGGGGTGAAGGGCAGGCATGAAGGGGCCTCCAGAAGGTTGGGGGGATGAAGGGTGGGGGTCCTGAATGGGGGAGGGGGCGAACGGGGGCTTGGGAAGGCCTGAAAAGGGGCCCCCTCAGTGACTCCAAAGTTGCGTGTCCTCACTTGGGGGGGTGTGGGGTAATGCTCATGTGTGTGGGGGGGGTGACATTTTCCATGGGTGGTGGCTGCAGGAGTGTCATTGCCCGTGGGTGAGGGGTGTGGGGACCCTCAAGCTCACTTAGAGATTGGGGCACCCTTTCAAAATGGTGACCCGATCTCTGAGGAGCCTGTTTGGCCAGCAAGTTCAGCTCCCCAGTGATGAAAACGATTCTAAGTGTGGGCTAGCCCAGAGAGGAACTCCACTGGGCCTAAAAAATTGACTGTGTTGTTGGATAGCGGCGGGGAACTCGCCAACAGAGCCGGGGAGAAACCCCCAGCCAAACCCGCCTGAACTGACACTTTGAAATTTTTCCATTAGATCACACCCTTTATCTCAACTTTTTTACAGCCAATTGAAGTATTTGAGAAATCTATTCACCCCACTGTAATGTACAAAGTGCAGAAGCCAATTCATGAACATCATGGTCCCATAAACTGGAATGAAATAATGACCAGATAATCAGTTTTGACAAAGTTAGTTGAAGGAAAAATAGGGGGCTGGATATTGGGGATACGGCTGTAAGTTAGACACAGCAGCCATACCCCATTGAAGGCTATATTTGTCCACAGTAAAACTTTCTTGCCCTCTAAGCCTACCATGATAATTGAGGGCCTTAACTAAGTGGCAACAAGTAGCCTTGCTCTGGACTTTTCAGAAAGTCTTGCTACCTTGCAAGAGTATTAACATTGGGCACAGTATGAACCCATACCCAGCTGAACAAATGTCTTGTACAATCTAAGAATTGTACTTCTAGTTTCATGCTTAATTGTCCTGGTTACACATGCTAACCATTTTTGCAGGTTATGGATCTTCAAAGTTTCATGCACTACAACTACTCAAGTCCTCCATCTATTCAGCAGCCTGAAATTACCAAGGTGCAACAGTGTTACACTTCACCTGCCAACACTGTAAGACATGCCACTGAAGGATTTATTCCCCAAGTTCCCCCTGCAAATGTGCTGTGCTGCAGGTTTACATTCAGAATTCTCAGCACGGTGATATATGAAGCCATCTAGAGACATAGCACATGTAAAAGGATTGATAATTGGACAGACCGTCACTCAGATAACTTTTACACATCTCCTTGCAGCTGAATACAGAGTGAATGTAAAACTTGGACTAAATCCATGCCTTCTCTTGAGTAGAAATGAATCATAACAAAGAAAAGTGCAGGAGCCATATGTAAATTACGTAATCATGTTGTAAGTCAGTTAGTGCCTATTACTAAAATATCAACTGAGATGTATAAAATAATCTGCATTCTCAATTTTGTGTCATAAAAGTTGTTCATACCCATAGAGATAAAGGGTAGTCTTTAATATTTGTTGCAGGTACATTATTTTCAGTGGGCCAAAAGCTGAGGTATGGTTAGCCTTTGGTATTAATTATTGCTTCGACACTTTCCCCTCAGCAATGTAATGGAAAGAAAATTGCATCCTATAGCACCTTCACATCCCTTGATGTCACAACATTCAGGCTTGGCTATGAAATGGCAACTAACATTTGTGCCACACAAGGACCATGTCCAACAAAAGGAAATCTAACCATCTCCCCTTGACATTCTATAGCACCAATGTCGCTGAATCATTAACATCCTGGGGGTTGCAGTTAAACCAGAAACATAACTGGACCAGCCACATAAAACCAATGATTACAAATTCGAGGCTGGGAATTCTGTGGTGAGTAACTCACCTCCTAACTCCCCAAAGACTCTCCATCATCTACAAGCCAAAAGTCAGGTATCAGGAGTGTGATGGAACACTCTCCACTTACCTAGGTGAGTGCAACACCAACAACACTCAAGAAGCTCAACATCATCGAAGACAAAGCAGCCCATTTGATGGCACCCTATCCATCACCTTAAATATTCATTCCCTCCACCACCAGTGCACAGTGACTGCAATGTGTACCATCAACAAGATGGTAAGAACTCTTCTTTGGGGAGTTATAAGTTTATAAGTGGGTAATCCCCACCCCATACCCCCGCCGGCGCCATTTGTGTCTTTCTTTTTGGAGGGAGTGATTTGAGATGTTGGGTGTTTTTTCTTTCCAGAAAGGGGCGTGTGTTGTGGGGCCCGCTGGAAGGGGTTGCTGGTTGAGGGGCATTCAGGTGGGTAGGGGAGCCATTTGCACAGGCTAAGGAGGGACTGGTGGGGGGAGGAGCGGAGGGGTGTGTAGAGGGGGCCTTTGAGTGGGAGCTTCCACGCTGGCAGATAATGCTGGTGAACGGAGGTGAGGTGGGGGAAGAGGCCGCGAGAGGTGGCCAGGCTGGGGAGGGGGGGTGGAATCGCGACATGGCGGAGATGGAGACTGAGCGTTGTCATGGGCAGAGATGGGGGCCATCTTCGATGGGGCTCAGTTTAGGGTAGTACTAGAAGAGGCAGAGCCGGAGGGGGATGATGGCGGACGTTAGAGGGAAGAATTACAATGTAGAACGTCGATTAAGAGGTCTTGGTTTTTGCACACCTGAAGTGTTTGAAGGCGAAGATGATCTTTTTACAGGAGACACACCTCTGGGTGAAGGATCAGGTTAGGTTGAGGAAGGGATGAGTGGGACAACTATTTCACTCGGGGTTTGACACAAAGTTGCTGGGGGTGACCATTTTGGTGAACAAAAGGACAGGGTGTGTGGGCGCCAGGGAGGTGCAGGACCCGGGGGAAGATATGTGACAATGAGTGGGGTCCTGGAGGGGACACCAGTGGTGCTAGTCAACGTATGCGCACAAATTGGGATAATGTGGGGTTTGTGAAGGGAACGATCCCGGACTTAGATTCACATCAGTTTATTATGGGTGGAGATTTTAATTGTCTGATGGAACCGAGACTGGACAGGTCTCGCCCCAAGTCAATGGGAAGGTTGAGGATGATGAAGGAGTTGGGAGGATTTATGGAACGTATGGGAATGGAGGTTTAAGAACTGGGGAGAGGGAGTACTCCTTCTTCTCACACTGTACAAGGTGTATTTGAGAATTGATTTCTTTGTGGTGAGTCGAGCGCTGTTGCTGGGGGTGGTGGAGGCAGAGTATGCGGGAATCGTGATTTCAGATCACGCGCTGCATTGGCTGGAGGTGAGGCTTAGCTTGGGGCAAGGGCAGTGGCCGGGATGGAGGCTGGATTCGGGTCTTTTGGCAGATAAGGGGTTTTGTGAAAAGGTGAGGTCAGTGATTGGGGATTATGTGGGGTTGAATCAGAATGGGGAGGTGTCGGACGCCACGTTCCGGGAGGTGTTGAAGGCGGTTGTCTGAGGGGAGATTATCTCATTCAAGGTGCACAGGGATAGGAGGAGGAGGGAGGAGCATGGATGGTTGCTGGACGAGATAATCGAGGTGGACAGGAGATACTTGGGGCCCCCCGCTAAAATGCTGTTGGCAGAGAGGAAGAGATTTCAGAGGCAGTTCGATAGGTTGATGACTGGAAGGGCAGTGGGGCAGCTATTGAGGGCTAGGGGGTGCAATATTAATATGGAAAGAAGGTGAGCCATATGCTGACCCACCAGTTGAGGAGGCAGACTACATCCAGGGAAATCTTAAGGGTGCGAACAGAGAAGGGGGAGGTAGTGTCAGAGCCTGGGAGGATAAATTAGGTATTCTATGCGTTCTATGAGAAGCTGTACAGGGCCGAGCCAGATGGAGAGGAAGTGGATATGGGACGGTTTTTAGATGGGTTGGGTATCCAAGGTTGGAGTAAGAGAGGAGGCAAGCTTTGGAGGAGCTGCTGGGGCTGAGGGAGGTGATTGACAGCGTTAGGGGAATGAAGTTGGACAAGGCTCCAGGGTCGGACTGATTTCCGGTGGAGTTTTATCAGGCTTTTACGGCAGAGTTGACACTGCATTTGTTGGGAATGTTTAACGAGGTGTTGGAGAAGGGGGAGCTGCCAGAGACACTGACACAGGGATCGATCACGCTAATCCCAAAGAAGGGGAAGGATCCTTTGGAGTGTGAATTCTTTAGGCTCATTTTGTTGTTGAACACAGACATAAAGGTGCTGGCTAATTTGGTGGCAGGGATGATGGAGGGATGTGTGCCTGGGGTGGCCGCTGAGGCTCAGACAGGTTTTGGAAAGGGCAGGCAGCTCTCCAGTAACATCAGTAGGCTGTTAAATGTGGTTATGACTCTGTCGGTGGGGCGGGTGCCAGAGGTTATTGTCTCTAATGGATGCAGAGAAGGCTTGTGATCGGGTGGAGTGGAAGGATTTATTTGCAATCTTGGGTAGGTTTGGGTTTGGCCCAAAGTTTGTGGCATTGGTGCAGCTGTTATATGTAGCCCTGGTGACAAGCGTACATACAAATGGGATGAGTTCACGGAGTTTTGCACTGCATCGGGGTACGAGATAGGATTGTCCGCTATCGCCGTGTTGTTCGTGTGGGCGATTGAGCCCCTGGTGATGGCCCTTAGGGGGTCAGTGGAGTGGCAGAGGATTATGAAGGGGAGCAAGGAGCACCGGGTATCATTGTATGCGGATGACCTGTTGTGTATGTCGGACTCGCTGGAGAGTAGGGTAGGATCATGGAAACATTGGAGAGATTTGGGGCCTTCTCTGGCTAGAAGTTAAATGTCTGGAAGAGTGAGGTATTTCTGGTGAATACGGTGGGGTGGGGGGGGGGTGGGGGGGCAACTTGGGGGTGTTGCCATTTAAGGTGGCTAGGGAAAGGTCCAGGTATTTGGGCATTCAGGTGACGAGGGAATGGGCTACGATGCACAAGTGCAATTTGACAACGTTGGTGGAGGAAATTAGGGGAGATTTTAAGAGATGGGATATATTACACCTGGCACTGGCAGTGAAGGTGCAGGTGGTAAAGATGAATGTGCTGTCAAGGTTCTTATTTGTTTTCTGAACCCTCCCAATCTTTCTCCCTGAGGCCTTCTTCCAGAAATTGGAGACAGTGATCTCGGAGTTTATATAGGCAGGGAAGGTGTCAAGGGTAAAGAAGGCCCTGCTACAGAGCAGAAGTAGAATGGGGGTTGGCACTCGAACTTGCTGCACTACTATTGGGCAGCAAATGGGGATAAGGCGAGGCAATGGTTGGGGGGCGGGGGCGGGTGCAGAGTAGGGGTGAAGTGGGTCAAGGTGGAGGAGGAGTCCTGCAGGGGTTCCAGTCTGAGGGCTATGGTGTCGGCTCTGGGGCCATTAGCTCCAGAGAAGTATATGGGAAGCCCAGTGGTACAGTCAACGGTTGGAGGTGATGTCGGTGTTGACACCGCTATGCAGGTGTCATAGGTTTAAGTCAGGGGAGATGTTTGGGATATTTGGGAAGTGGAGGGAGGCAGGGCTGGTGAGGGTGAGGGACTTGTACTTGGAAGGGAAGTTGCAGGTCTGGATGAGTTACGGGGGAGGTTTGTGTTGCTGAAGGGGAATGAATTTAGATATATGCAGGTGAGGGACTTTGCAAGAAAGGAGTGGAGGACATTTCCCAGGTTTCTGGAGTACACCTTACTGGAGCATCTGCTACTCCCGGATGAGTTGGGATAGGGTAGGATTGGGGACATATATGGGTGGTTGGGGGTGGATCAAGAACAAATGGGAGGAGGAGTTGGGGGGAGAATAGGTTGGGGTCTGTGGTGTGAGGCAATGCATAGGGTGAATTCAACCTCCTCTTCCATGAGGATAAGCTTGATTCAGTTCAAGGTGGTAAGTGGTGCACAGGGTACATATGACCCGGGCGAGGATGAGTGGGTTCTTCCAAGGGGTGGCCGATGAATGCGCAAAGTTTGGGCGAGGGCCGGCGAATCATGCTCATATGTTCTGGTGTTGCGAGAAGCTGGAGAGATACTGGGAAGCAGTGTTTGGGACGCTATCTGAAATTGTTGGGTGGAGGTCAGGCCGGACCCAATGGTGGTGATCTTTGGGGTATCCGATGTGCCGGAGCTGCTGGAGAGGAAGGAGACCAATGTTGTGGCCTTCACCTCTATAATTGCCCGGCGAAGGATCTTGCTAAATTGGATACGCCGTCAGGGATGATGGCCTGGCTGTGGGACTTGTACAATTTTCTCCGGTTGGAAAAGATTACATTTGAGTTGAGGGGGTCAGTGGAGGGCTTTGAGACACATTGGGGGCTGTTCATGACAATGTTTGAGGAACTGTTTGATGTGGGGAGGGGGAGGGGAGGGGTTAAAAGGGAAAAGTTGTACAAACTGTGAACTGTGAGTTTGTGGCGTGTGTTTTTGTATAGGTTGCTTTTCTTTTACACGTTTGGAATAAAATACATTTTAAGGATCCTGGTGTTTTTCAGTCGCTCCCGATTTTTCTCTCCAAAGCCTTTTTCCGGAAGGTGGAGGCACAGACTCAGAATTTGTGTGGCCATGGAAGGTGCCGAGGTGAGGAGGGCTCAGCTACAAAGAAGGGGCAGGGAGGGGGGTTGGTGGTTCCGAACCTGATGCACTACTGCTGGGCAGCCAATGTGGAGGTGAGGCGGTGCTGGGGGGCGGCGTGAGGGGCGGGCAGAGTGGATCAGGTTGGAGGAGGAGCCCTGTAGGGGCTTGAGTTTGAGGGCTCTGATGATGGCCCCATTGCCGCTGGATCCGAGGAAGTCGGGGAGGGTGATTGAGTTGGGAGGGCAGGGTAAGGCGCTGATGGAAAGGATTAAGTGGAAGTGGGAGAGGGGAGTTGGGGAAGGAGATGGAAGGAAGCTCTGGTATGAGGCAAGAGTGAACTCAACCTCCTCCTGTGCTAGAATGCGCTTGATTCAGTTTAAAGTGATGCCCAGGGTATACATGAGTGGGTTCATCCTGGGGGTAGCAGATGGATGTGAGAAGTGTGGCCGGGGGCTGGTGAATCATGTTCACATATTTTAGGGTTGTGAGAAGTTGGAGAGCTTCTGGGAGGTGATGTTTGGGAACTTATCGAGCGTAGTCGGGGTCGAGGTGAGGCCGGACCCCATGTTGGCGATCTCTGGAGTTTCGGAGGTGCTGGAGCTGATGGATGGAAAGGGAGCAGATGTCACGTTCTTCACCTCTTTGATTGCCCAGTGATAGATTCTTTTGAACTGGAGGTCAGATATGCCACCGGGCGTTGCTGCTTGGCTGGGAGACCTGTAGGAATTTCTCTGGTTGGAAAAGATTAAGTTTGCCTTGTGGGGGTTGGAAGAGGGCTTTGAGGTATGCTGGAGGCCGTTCATGATGATATTTGAGGAAATGTTTGTCATGGGGTCGGGGGGGAGGGGGTGATGGAGGGTATTAAAAGGGGAAAAATGTACAAACAGTTAACTCTGTTTTGTTGGAATGTGGTGTTGTCATTGCTTACTTTTGAAATAAAATGGACTGGATTCTCCGTTTAGGATACTAAGTACCCACGGCGGCGTGAAAACGGTGATAGGAAATCTGGCGCAAAACGTCCACCGATTCCCTGCTCCAGGGTGGGGGTGGGCTAGCAGCCAGCCACTGTCGAGCTCCCAACTCTAATTGCCGATACGGTCCGGAGCATTGCCGGGTCCGTGGGCGCACATGCGCATGGCAGTGGCTTGCAGCGGCCATGTCGTGCTTCATGGCGAACACAGCCCATGGACCCAGACCGCAAAAATAGTCACCCCCTAGTGATCCACCCCCAACCACCCATATATGTCCCCAATCCTACCCTCTCCCAACTCATCAGGGAGTAGCAGATGCTTCAGTAAGGTGTACTCCAGAAACCTGGGAAATGTCCTCCACTCCTTTCTTGCAAAGTCCCTCACCTGCATATATGGGAACTTGGCCAGTCGGGGATGGAGCATCGCGGGGTGGGCTCAGGCAATGGCCTGAGGCCGTGGATACAGCGTGCGGTGTACTCCTAGAGTACGCTGCTTTTCAGGGGGCAGAGCATCGCGAAAGCGGTGCTGCCCCCGATTCTGGTGTCGTCAGGGTTTCTCCGCCCCCTTGCCGAACTCGATTTTAGCGTCGGGGATCGGAGAATCAGCCCAATATCTTTTATTAAAAAAGAAGGCAAACGGCATTTTGGTCTTTTTTGCAAAGAGGTTGGAGTTTAAAAATAGGAAGGTTTTGTTGCAATTATATAGGGTGTTTATGAAGCTTCACGTGGAATATTGCAGTTTTGGTCCCCTAAACAAAAAAAGGATATAGTAACATTGGAGGCAGTACAAAGAGGATTCACCAGGCTAATTCCTGGGATGAGAGGGCTGTCCTAACAAGAGAGGCTAAATATTCTAGGTCTGTATTCCTTGGCGTGAGGGGTGATCTTATTCAAACATATATGATCCTGAGGGAGCTTGACAGGGTAGATGATGAGATGTTTTCACTAGTGGGAGAGTCTCGAACAAGGGGACATAGCCACAAGATAAAGGCCTGAGGTGCATAGAAATGTCTTCTCGCAGAGGGTGGTGAATCTCTGGGACTCTCTGCCCTGGAGTGTTGGAGACTGGATCATTAAAAGTATTTAAAGTGGAGGTGGATAAATATGTGATAAATCGAGGAATAGAGAGCTATGGGGAACTGTCACAGAAAAGGAGTTGAGGCCGGAATAGAGCAGCCATAATCATATTGAATGGCGGGGAAGGCTTGAAGGGCCTGGTGGCCTACTCCTGCTTCTAATTCATGTGTGCTAGAAATGAGGGATTTCAGCTGCAAGATTAGGTTACAGCATCTGTGGTTATTCTCTTTGTCACAAAGAAGGTTGAGAGAAGATTTGATGGAAGTGTACAAGATTATGTGGCATGGTAGCACAGTGGTTAGCATTGTTGCTTTACAGTTACAGGGTCGCAGGTTCAATTCCCGGCTTGGGTCAGGTCTGTGAGGAGTCTGCTCGTTCTCCCCGTGTCTGTGTTGGTTTCCTCCGGGTGCTCCGGTTTCCTCCCACAGTCCAAAGATGTGCAGGTTAGGTGGATTGGCCATGCTAAATTGCTCTTATTGTCCAAAAAGGTTAGGTGGGGTTACTGGGTTAAAGGGATATAGTGGAGGTGTGGGCATAAGTGGGTGCTCCTTCCAAGGGCCGGTGCTGACTTGATGGGCCAAAAGGCCTCCTTCTGAACTGTAAATTCTATGATTCTAAGATTATCACAGGTTAAGATAAGGTAAACAAAGCTGCTCCTATTAGTTGACAGCACAAGGTCTCGGGGGCACAGATTTAAGGTTTTGGGCAAGAGCCAGAGTGGGGAGGTGGGAAAGAGATTATTTAAACAGTGAGTTGTAATGATTTGGAACTTGCTATCTAGGAGGTTGGTGAAAGCAGAGACAATAAATGTTTTCAAAAGGAAATTGGATGGGCACTTGAGAGAAGTAAACTTGCAGGGCTACAGGGATAAAGCGGAAGAATGGGACTGGCTGGATTATTTGACAAAGAGCTGGCCTGGACTCTTTTGGCCAATTGGTCTCCAATGCTATAATGACTCTATGACAAGTCTCCAAGACTCGACGGATTTTCTCCCAGGGTATTAAAATTGTTGATACGTTAGTCTTTCAAAACTATTTCTATTCAGAAATTGATTGCTTGGATTGGGAAATTGACAATGT
The DNA here is from genome assembly GCF_047496885.1 of Scyliorhinus torazame. Lineage (NCBI taxonomy): Eukaryota > Metazoa > Chordata > Chondrichthyes > Carcharhiniformes > Scyliorhinidae > Scyliorhinus > Scyliorhinus torazame. Next base: position 114,558,072 of record NC_092717.1, read on the forward strand.
CATTCCATTACTTAAGAAGGATAAGAGAGATAAACGAGGAAATGATCAGCCTAATACTTTAATGTTGGTTGAATCTGTTATTAGGGACAGGGTGACTAAGCATTTGAAAAAATCTGATCTGATCAGCGGGAGATAGCATGGATTTGAAAAGGTGAGTCATTTCAAACAAACCAAGGTGAGTTTTTTGAGGAAGCAACCAATGTGGTAGACAAGAAATTGTCTATGAGTATTACATAGATGGATTTCCAAAAGGTATTCAACAGGTATTCAAGAGACAAATATGAGCACATAGAATTGAAGGCAATCCACTGGGATGTGTAGGGAATTAGTTACGAGGTGGGCAACAGAGTGTAAATAATGAGTATGTACTAAGATCGACATGGTGTGACTAACAGTGTCCTAGTGATCTGTACTGCAGCCACAGCTTTCTTACTCTATTTATGAATGAATTGAATAAATTCAGATCCACAAATATAAGTTTGCTGATAACAGCAAGTTAGGTGGCACATTAAATAGTGTATACAGGAGCAGAACTTTGCAAAACAACATTGATAGTTTTGTGGGTGGGCAGTACAGTGGCCGATGGAGTTCAACATGAGAATGTGTGGGCCATCCATTTTGAACCTAAGAAAGATAGACCAGAGTATTTTCCAAATGGTGTGAAATTAGGAACTGTGGATGAACAGAGAGTTGGAAGGTGCAATATACCATTTAAAAGGCTATTGAACTGTTCACCTTTATCTCAATAGGGTTGGAATACAATGTGGTAAACATTGTGATACAGCTGTGCAGCGCTCTGGTTACACTGCATCTAGAGTTCTGCATTCAGTTTTGGGCACTGCACCTCAGGAAGGACACAAAGGCCTTGGAAGGGGTGCAGTACAGATTCACCTGAGTGATATTAGGTTAAAAGGATTACACTATGAAGACTGGTTGTCTAGATGAGGCTTTCATTCTCTTCAGAGAAGAGCATAATAAATAGGAATAGGAATAGGCCATTTAGCCCTTCAATCCGGCTCTGTCATTCAATAAGATCATGGCTGATTATTTATCTCCCCTCCTCCTTCCCACTCTGCTTCCAAATCCCTTGATCCCTTTAGCACCCAAAAATCTGTCAATCTCTGCTTTGAATTGCTCAAGATTGAACAGCCGCAGCTCTCTGAGGTAGAGAATTTCAAAGATTCACAACCTTTGAAGTCCTAAATCTTCGATTCCTTATTCTGGGTTCTAACCCTGGATTCTAAACTCCCCAGACAGGAGAAAGCCTGCCAGCATCGCCCCAATCGAGCCCCTTAAAAATGTTATACATTTCAATTGGATCAGCTCAAGGGAAATTGGAAGATTGAGGAATGATGGAATTGAGTGTTTAAGATGATTTACAGAGCTGATAGGGTCAATAGAAAGAAACTATTCCCTCTGGTGAGAAAGTCTGAAAAAGATGTATTACCTTAAAATTGGAGTTTGGCTGTTCAGGGGTGAAGGAACATCTTCACCAAAAAGGCAGTGGAAATTTCGGCCCCAAAAAACTGTTGATGGCAGATCATTTCAAAATTTTGAATCTAAATGTGATTGATTTTTTTTGTGCCGAAGTTTTACAGAACCAAGATAAGTAGATAGAGTTAAAATACAGATCAGCATGGGCCATGGCAGGGCAGCATGGTGGCACAACGGTTAGCACTGCTGTCTCACAGCATGAGGAACCTGGGTTCAATTCCAGCCTTGGGTGACTGTGTGGGGTTTGCACATTTTCTGTGTGGCTTTCCTCCCACAGTCCAAAAATGTGCAGGTTAGGTGGAGTGGCCATTTTAAAATTGACCTGTAGGTTAGGTGAGGTTACGGGGATACTGTGGGGAGTGGGTGCTCTTTTGGAGGGTCGGTGCAGGCTCGATGGACCGGATGGCCTCCTTCTACACTGTAGGGATTCTATGATTCCATTCAATGAATTGAATGGCAGAAGAGGCTAGAGGACTTGAATGGCCTAAACTTGTTTCTAAGTTTCTATATGATAACCTGCTGAAATGACATCCCAGAGAGAGTGTCTGAATGAAACAGATCTGGAGACCAACAGATAAAAGTGGTAGCAGGGAGTCAGCATAAGTCAGAGAGCGAGAGAGCCCTGAGAGAGCAAATCAATTTTTTTTTAAATCAAGGAGAGCCCAGAGCTGCATCACCGAAGGAGTTCAGGGACAGAGCAGTAGAGTGAAGTGATCATCAGGGATTTCCCATTCATTGGATATGGGTGTCACTGGCAAGCCCAGCTCTGATTACCCATGAACTGAGGTCATGGATCTGGAGTCTGGAGTCACATGTCGGTACGACTGACAGATTTCCTCCCCTAAATAGGCCAGATGTTTGTTTTACATCTTTTAATTACTTTTAATTTAGTATTTTTGAAAATCTAATTTAAATTTCACCACCTATTGTGGTGGGATTTGAACCCATGTTCCCAGACCTCCAAATTACAGGTTTAGGGACAATAGTAGCATAGGCTACTATGCCACCACCTCCCGCGATACTGCAAGCATAAAACTAAAGCTATTATCTGTGAAATACAGGGTTCTGACTGGTATTTTTTTACACAGGTTTTCCATAACTCTTTGAGGAGATTGGGAAAATAATAGTGACAATAGATTTGAGAGTTAGGGAGAGAGGCAGGCATTTCAGCAGCCGCTGACATAAATCCAGGATGCTACTTTGCAAAAGCAAAACAGTGCTGATGTGGGAAACCTGGAAACAAATGTTAGAAATGCCCAGCCCACCTGGTTGCATCTGTGGAGTGAGAAGCAGAGTTAATGTTTCACAACACGGATGAAGGGTCAACAACTTGAAATGTTAACTCTATTTGGCTCCACATATGCTGCCTGAGCTGCTGAGTATTTCAGCCTTTCCTATTTTTATTTGCGATGTCGCCTTGTCGAGGATGCCATTGAACGGCGCCAGAGGGTGAAGAGCCAGTGATCGTGGTTCATATCAGTACCAACAACATGGGGAGAAAGAGTGAGGTCCTGTTGGCAGATTTTGGAAAACGAGAAAGAAACTAGCCAACAGGACCTCCAAGGTAGTAATCTCGGGATTGCTGCTTGTGGCATGCGCTAGTACCTATATAAAAATAAGAGGAGCTGGTTCTGGGGGACATTGGACCTGTACAAGCCGGTAGGGGTTGCACCCTAAGAGAGCCAGGATTAATGTCCCCGCGGAGCAATTTGCTCGTGCTGTTGGAAAGGGGTTAAATTAATTTTGCAGTGAGATAGACCATCTTGGAGAGGCAGGTAGCATTAAAGTAAGATGCAGTCGTGTGTTAGGATGGGCCAAATTAAGGTGGAAAGTAATGCAGTATAAGTTAGGTTTACCGTGCATGTATGTGGAGTATGGTAATAAAGTTGGTGAGCTGCAAAGACTTTTGGGAATATGATACTTTGGCGATATGGAGACCAGGCTCAAAAAAGCTCAGAACTGGGTACAAGATATTTGTAGATGCAAGGTGTTCAGGAATGATTGGAAAGGAAAGAAAGCAGGAGGGTGGCAGCACCGATTAAGGACAATAAATGCAATGCTGGGCAGATGGGATGTCCTAGAGGGATCAAGGACAGAATTAGGTTAGAGTTCAGAAATACCACTAGTTAAGGACATTACACTCCCGATATTAGCCTATAGGCCAGCAGCTAATGCGAAAGATACAGGGGAAACTAATATCCAAGGAAATTACAGAAAGGTACAACAACTATAGAGTAGTTATAATGGGGTACTTTAATTATCTCAGTATAGACTGGAATAGTAATGTCATAAAGAGCAGAACGGGGCGGGGGGAGGGGGTAGAGTTTCCCAAACGGGTTCAGGAGGATTTTCTATGTCATTGTCTTATCTGAAGAAACATAATATCAGGCGCAGGAGTAAGGGCGGGAGACTGGGACCAGCTGTATTGCTCAAGCGGACAGGGACGCGACGGACGAATGGCCTCCTTCTGGGCTGTAATCATTGGACGATTCAAAGTTGTATCTACCACTGACACAGACCTTTTACAGCTTTAATTGAACTCTGGTTTCCCTAATGCCAGAAATCCGTGGGACCATGTTACTGTGGCGGTGCTCTTTGCACTGCTCGCCTGAATGCTGAAGAAACAGTGAGATATTGTTTTTTTTCCGGAGATCATTGCAAAGTGTGGCAGATATACACAGCACGGATGATTCTGCGACAACTTGGCAATCAGTACTGGGAAATATGCAAAATATTCCTCGGAAACCATAAAAGACAGACAGGAAAAGGTAATGAAAAATAAGACACAACTATTCACGTGCTGTGCACCCGGCCGTGTCAATGTCACCGAAACTGAATTTCAGGACCAGTTTTTTTGTCTCCACGATTCAACTCTAAATGTTAATATATCGCGCTTGAATCCTCCGGGTAAATTCACTCTTCCACATCAAAACCTTCCGAACTGCACGTGAGTCTGATTCACATCCCAAAGGATCAAAAAGAAACATTATGCTGGAATTTGCTGGGCGCTAAACGTGGGAAACTCCACAGTCTGAAACAGACAAACGGGAATGTTTGACATTATAGTCGAGCAGGGTTGAAGTAAACGTTTGAGACATCTTTAAAAACATCTCGGCTAGACTGGCCCAAGCTGCGTGGGGCAAACTCACTTGGTACCGGATTGTCTCAATCCGATGTGAGTTTGTTATAAAAGCCACATATTCGGAACCGAGTGGCTTCGGGGTCAATGGAACTGAGGGCAGGTAATAGCCGCTGTTTACAGGGTTGGGTGCTGGTCGATGATTTTCAGCACCTTGGGACAGCTCTTACACTCAAATCCAATCTCCAACTTCCCACTCATCCCGAAACTAGCACACTCCCAATAATGTATCAGCACAGTTGTGAACACGGTGAAACTCCAATTCTAACTCTGTCCTAATGCCCACCAAACTCAAATTCCACAACAAACCCTCTTTCCCCTCTGGCTCCAATTTAAACAGCACGCGGTCCCAACTGAATGCCTCAAAATAAATCCCACACGCTTTTTAAATGGAGAGGATTCTATTCAACACACTTCACGTTCGCTTTAACCCTGCTCGCTGGTCAAATCCTAAGCATGAATGGTCAGTTTGGCTTCCAGTACTGCCGCCAATTTGGGATATTTCTTTGGAGGGAGGGGGGGGGAAGTCTCAGAAAGTCCCTCCACCCGCCTGGTGAGTGTGACCGGGGCCGCTGGTTAGAAAGAAGCAGCGTCCGGCTTCACCACCACACATTGCTGGGGAGCTGAGTGACTTGCCCCTTGAGACTGTGAGCAAGTTGTGTGCATGTTTGTGTGTTGGGGGGGGGGGGGCAGTCTGTGGCATCCTCCCCCTCAATCTTCATTCATGAGTGCTCCGACACCAAGCTCCAATGTTCTGCGTCACTAACCAGGCTGCCGACGTGATACCCGAAGCTCCGAAGGGAGTATAAAAGGGCAAGAGGCAGTCTGCACCCCAAATAACTTCCCACCACTTTGCAATCTCATCTGGAGGGAGCAAGGCTGCAGGACTGATTCGAGACACCAGCTGCTGTGCAGGTATGTATTTCTGATCCACTCCCCCCTTTCCTTTCTGTGGCGGCTAACGAGTTGTTGCTCTTTCAAACCCTGTACAGTCATTTGAAGCTTAATCTTATTCTGCCTTAATGTTTCAGGACAGAGTCGATTGCCAGAGTCGATTAGGGGCGTGGTTAACAAAGCAGGTTTTATGTGGAGGCGACTGTTGAGATTATTTAAGTGATATTTTCTAATAGAAGCACCCAGCGTGTTTCCTGCGTTTTCAGTTTTTACACTTTCAGCATTCCGAGTATTTTGTTTTCTACAAATCGGTTCGTGGTGTGTCACCAAGATTGATGATGCCGTTTGTAATCTATTGAAATTTCCATTGGGTTCCAGAGGTAGCTGCGGTTTTGAATGTGTATATTAGTCACAGATGTAACTGGTTCAGATCATTTACTTGGATGTAAAGTAACACAAATCTTTAGCTATGTAGGGTGTGTGTGTCTGTCTGCCAATGTGTGTCCCTGTCTGTATGTGTGTTTCTGTCTGTGTGTGCCTGTGTGTTTCTGCGTGTGCTTCTGCGAGTGTTCGTGTGTGCCTGTGTGTGTTTGTATGTGCCTGTGTGTTTATGTGTGTCTGTGTGTGTTTGATTGTGTCTGTGTTTGTGTGTGCCTGTGCATCTGTGTGCGTGTGCGCGCCTGTGGGGTCTGTGTGTGCCTGCGTGGTCTGTGTGTGCCTGTGTGTTTATATGTGCCTGTGCGATCTGTGTGTGCCTGTTATCTGTGTGTGTTCGTGTGCGTCTGTGTGTGCCTGTGGGGCCTGTGTGTATTTGTGTGTGCCTGTGGGGTCTGTGTATGTTTGTGTGCGTCTGTGTGTGCCTGTGGGGTCTGTGTGTGTTTGTGTGCGTCTGTGTGTGTCTGTGGGGTCTGTGTGTGCCTGTGGGGTCTGTGTGCGTCTGTGTGTGCCTGTGGGGTCTGTGTGTGTTTGTGTGCGTCTGTGGGGTCTGTGTGTATTTGTGTGTGTCTGTGCGTGCCTGTGTGTGTTTGTGTGCGTCTGTGTGTGCCTGTGGGGTCTGTGTGTGTTTGTGTGTGCCTGTGTGCGTCTGTGGGGTCTGTGTGTATTTGTGTGTGTCTGTGGGGTCTGTGTGCCTGTGGGGCCTGTGTGTGTTTGTGTGCGTCTGTGTGTGCCTGTGGGGTTTGTGTGTGCCTGTGCGTGTCTGTATGTTGGTGCCTTGTTCATCTTGTCTTTAACTTTCCACACATATATCAAATGGAAATGAGTCCTGACTGAGAATGATTCATGTTAAATTTAGTATTAATGATTTAACCTCCTGATATGATGGTCAAAGCAAAATACGGTTCAAGATCAGAATGAATCGAGAAGTCAAACATTGTTCCTTTGGGAACCTTTCTCAAACTGGATGGTGAAAACGCAAATAGCTTCTTTAATTTGACCTTTATCTTTCCAGTGCCTATATCCTGTGATATTTGCGCCCCTCAACAATCGGTTGCCAAAAAACTAAATGAACTAATGGAACTAAACGTTCTTAGTTACTCTTCCTAATAGTTGCGCAAGTGCTAATAGAGAGCAAGAATTAGTGCCATTTTAATATGGTTGTGTCTTGCAGATTGCCACTTCCCTGCCATGAAGACCCCCGTGTTGCTCTGCACTGCTATCTTTCTGATTGCCTTCCTACCCAGTGCTGAGTGTCGAGCCTTTGAGAGCCCCGCATCAACTCCAAACGGCGCGGATCCACAATCCGGACTCCAATCAAGGTTACCACTTTGGATTCGCATTGGGGAGGAATACCTCCTGCACCTGGGCAAACCGGCCAAGGGTGGACCTCCCGCCGCTCCAACCCCGCGGGACATGGCCCTTTCTGACAGAGCTTTCTCAATGCAGGTCAACGCGCTCCAGCCCCCTCCAAAAGACCAAGTTGACAGTGGATTCCGGGATGAGGCGGATCAGATGATGGGCCGAGGAAAAAGGCTGGACGACCCTCCCATTTCCCTGGATCTAACATTCCATCTTCTCAGAGAAGTGCTGCAGATGGCGAGAGCTGAGCAACAGGCGCGCCAAGCCCACAGCAACAGGAAAATCATGGAGCTAATCGGCAAATAGATCGCAGGCTGAAAGATCAAATGAGAAACACATCCCTCCCAGCGCTCTTCGGGCCCTCGTCCTTTATTTTTATAGCGCTGAATTATTAAGGTGTGCATTTCAACCAAGTTAACACTGTATTTAACCGATCAATTCACATTGTAGAATTCTAGACAATAAACACATCGGTGCCAATCATCTTTCTTGAGTAAGAGAATGTCTAATATTTATATTTTTTAATAAAAGCTGCAAAGTAACGCCCGCTTTATGCTTTATTGTGGAGGCAGAGGAAATTGTCCGCGGACGCTCAACTGTTAACAGAAAACGCTGAATAAACACCGCGTGGTGCTCAGTAACCCGTCTCCCAGATTATTGCGTGAAATGTTGTGTTTTGATTGTGTAGCAGAAAGATGTTTTTATCAATGAAACGAGGAGCCCTGGGGCCGCCTCGTGCTCCACACTCACAGAGAAGTGCCGCTGCCGGGGAGTTCATTCATAAAAATCCTGAATTGTGCACCCACAACAGAGCTGATTGGGAACACAACCCGTCACTCACAGCAGCCTTCACCCCACCCACCGACATCGCCGTCTCGCCGGCCTCCTGGAACGGGTTAACATTCAAAGAGTTCAAATTCGCGGACGCCACAGTTCACTGGGGGTAATCCGAAACTAGAGGAGAAATTCCCATCACACCCACTGTTTTTAATCGTTTGTAGTCCCTCCATCTCTGACCTGCTGGGGCTGCAATGAGGGGAACCCCACTTTCAGTAGAATACAGGGTGAAATGAATAATCCTCAAATCCAAAGATCCAACATTGGGAGCAGTAATCCAGAGATTGGATATATTTTAATACAATTATTGATGTTATTTTGGGAGGGTTAAGATGCTTCTCTTTGGCTTTTCTCGGCTGCCTGATTTCTCTCTCTATTTGGCCAGTGAGTTTAACCAGGAGAAGGAGAAGACGTGTCGAGCCGCCTCGCCGCCCTTTGCTCCGCCGCCGCTTTCAGCTTCACTTGGGGCGGGAGCAGGGGTTTCAGAATCCGCCTGTGAGAGAGAGAGGAAAACACAAAAGAGGCTCAAATTACTTTCAAACATGGCACGAAAAAACTCCCCCGGAGTGTTGGATTTGGTCACCTCCCTCCCCCCTCTCTAACCACCCCAGTCAGTGATACATGTGGGCCAATTGCCGCTCGCTGCAGGAGGTTTTGGGTGTGTAGCTGTTTGAACGGCTCGTTTCTATCGGAGCTACTGAGAATGTGTGTCTCCCCCCCACCTATCCACTAACCCCTCATCACATTGGATAAAATATGCTTGGCACTTCCCACTTCGCAAAAACTCCGATGTGAATTCCCCGAACGAACATGTTCCGGACAACAAACAACTCCTTGTTGGGTGACTGGAATCCTGGATCCCCGGGATAGATCATTACTGAGGTTTATCACACTCTGATGTCCATAGAATCATGAAACAGTGTAACGCAGAAAGAAGCCACTCCGCCCATCATGTCTGATTCATCTCTTTCACAGGGCATTCGGGTCTGGAATGCACTGCTTGCAAGTGTAGTGGAGGCAGGTTCAATCAAGTCACTCAAACGCTTAGTAGAGGGTTACTTGAATAGAAACAATAGGCGGGGTACGGGAAAAGGCAGTAAGTCATAATGCTCATTTGTGCTCAGCACCAACCTGGCACATGGTTTTGCCGAGCACCAGCAGCACATCCTTTCCAGTTTTTTGCATGGTGGCCAATTGGATGCTGTCATGGTTAGTGACAGAGAGGTGAGTTGTGGAGTTGAGACTGTGGTCAATGGTATTTCACTCGCATTAGTTCTTCTCAAACAGCCAGCCAGAAAGGAGTTGTATAGGTTGCCTCCTCACATCCTGTTCCTCCTCCTTCTCAGCTGCTCCTCACATCACTGGCGGCAAGGTCCATTCCCTCATGATGATGAGGGTGTGCAGAATGTAGTAGACCTCCATGAATCTTGACACTTAGTCTGCAAGTACTGCAGATCTTCTCCAGCATCGTAGGGGGGCACGGTAGCACAGTTGCTTCACAACTCCAGGATCCCAGTTTTGATTCCCGGCTTGGGTCACTGTCTGCGCGGAGTCTGCCCGTTCTCCCCGTGTCTGCGTGGGTTTCCTCCGGGTGCTCCGGTTTCCACCCACAGTCCAAAGATGTGCAGGTTTGGTGGATTGGCTATGCTAAATTGCCCTTAGCGCCCCAAAAGGTTGGGTTTTATGGGGTTACTGGATTGCGGGGATGTGGTGGGGGTGTGGGCTTGGGTAGGGTGCTCTTTCCAAGGGCGGGTGCAGATTCGATGGGCCGAACGGCGTCCTTCTGCACTGTAAATTCTATATGATATGATGTATGCAGTGGAAGTCTTGTTTCAATACTTGGATGAGCTGCTCTATTGAATTTCTTTGGCAGCATGGCTTTCATTGTGTGCATGCAACACAAGTGCATGGGTTACGCACAGAGTCATGATTCGTGTCATCAATGAACTTTTCGCCCAACAGCCAGCCATTGGTTTGCAGCAGTAGCTCAAATACAGATAGAACACTGGACTGTTGCAGTATGAAGACATTATGGCTGCTGACAGGATACTGGACATTGATCAGAATGGTTTACTACCTATGGTCAGAGACCAGCTGGACAGTGATGGTGTGGAATCAATTTTGGATCCAATGTCATAGAATCACACAAAAGTTACGCATAGACGGAGGCCATTTGGCCCATCTTGTCCATGCCAAGGTATGGTAGAGTTGACATGCAGAAACCGGAAAGTGACATGGTGCAGTCAATGGCATCCTGTATCATGAGGAAATCTGCAATCCTACTAATGTCACATTCTCACTCCTTCTACTGCTCATTGACCAAAAAAGAATGAGATGTAGCCAACTCTCTGACTACAGAGCCTGAGTGACCCCCGTATGCAACATTGGATGACCAACTGCTAGATGTTGCAAATATTGCATGCTCCAGCCGAGAAGGATCAGAGGCACATCTCCATGGTCGCCTTCACAACCACTGATAATGTGGTTCTTACCATGCTCTGAGGTAGCAGTAGGTGGCAGATTTCAATGAGAGTGTCCTTACGGTAGCGAATAATCCTCACATATAGTATACCACAGTAAAATTCAGGGAGGAGAATTGCTCTATGAACACCTCGGGCAGGTGTGGATTGTGGCTGAAAGCACTGCTCCCAATTCTCCCTCTTCCAACATTTCATCCTGTGTGTGCCCTCTGTTCATTCTCCAATTCCTGTTGTATTCTAAATGGAATGCCGACTACTAATGGTTGATGCAGAAATTCTGATGCAAGTACTCCTTCAGGACCAGCCACACCGATCTCTGTGGATTTGCGCAACTTTAAACAACTATAGAAAGCAACATTGTAGAATCAAGGCAACTGGCAGAAAAAAAGTCAACCAGCAACTAACCTCGCAGTAGTTTATAATTTATTTGAAAACGCTTGTGAGGGAGCTCACGTGATGTAAGCGCGCGAACAATTTCAATTTCGTGAGCTCCAGGTCTGCCCGTCTTTTAATCCGTCATTTCATCCTAATGCACATTTCATACTTGTTTTGTCATGGGTTATATGGCTTGCGCCATGTCTCTGGGAGTGGCTGTTAGAATTAGAATTTACAGTGCAGAAGTGGTCTTTTTGTGAGAAAGAGCTGAGATAAAATGCTAAAATCCTCATTTTTCTTGGAGTAGGGCCCAGCTGGGAGTGGCACTGTTGTTGTTGAGCCCATGGCAGTGCTGTGTGCATCAGATGATGGCCACCACCAAAGATGTTGCATTGACTAAGAATTTTGGCTCTGCGGGGTAGGTCGTCAGAGTTTACGTCGAGGGACTGTGGAGTACCTCTAGAAGGATGGTAGGAGCACAAGACAGGGTTCTTGCAGTCAAAAGAGCACTGTACCTGCTTAGGGGGCACCTTCCTGTTGTCAAAACCCTGCTGCATGGTCTGCCAGTTATCCTGATGAGTTTGGGAGATGGAGACCGAGCGGGGTGTCCCCTTGAGTCCAGTCCTTGACAAAAAGGTGAGAGACGAGTTCCTGATTGAGATCAAGAATTGACTGCCATGCTTTGGTAATCTTGATTTGGAGGCTGGGTACATCAGATTCAATGGAGCGCAACAAACGTATCCTGTCTTCGAGTCCAGGGGCCGGTAGGGCTGGTCACTGGTCCTATATCATTCTATTCTTGATGCTCATCATGAAGGGTTGGGGATGGCCAAGCGGGTCGTGTCATTCCCCCTGGCTGGGGAATAGGCTGTGAACTGCCTGAGTGTCGGCGAGACGGCATGTTGGAAGTAATGGCCTCTCATGCTTCAATCAATGGAATTCTTGAGAGTGGCCATTTATCCTGCCTTATCCTTTGCCTTCTCATGCGACATGGAAGATGCCTTTATCCTGCAATCTACCCTGCAGTTTGTCGCTCATGATGTTGACTTTTTTATTTTTGTCTTTCTTTCAGTAGGGGTATATGACATTTGAGTATGATGGCTTGTGCCATTGATTATCCTCATCCTGTTATTTTCTGTTAGTAAGATCATTTTGAGTCAATTATGAGAATTGTGATTTGTGCACAGTTTTACTCTTTAATATTGTGTCTTATAATACTTGTGGTTGGGGGAGGGGAGTGACTTTGGTCACCCCCTGTCTCATGTATGGAGAAGACGATGGAGCTGGGGCAGAGTGAAGGGTGGGTGGATATCGTTGGTGGGCTTAGTTCAGCCCTCGCTGAGATTGAGGATGGCCCCCCGCCCCAATAGGAGCTAATCTGTTTCAGGTTTTTCTTTTGGGTTTGTATATTCTTGAATTAAGAATCTGTGTCTTTGTCCTTCTTTGGCCTGGGCAGAGTTTGTATCCCGGGGCGGGCTGGGTTCATTCTATCTTTCTCTTGAGGTTGAGTTTTTCCTTCCCTCTGTTTGGGTTTCTCTTGTGTTCCTCCCCTGGGCGATTGCTGTGGTTGGGTTGTTGAGAAGGGAGGTTGTTCTGGATATCCTTTCTGCAGTGGTGGTCACTTTGAGCTAGGCTGGGTTTCCCTCTTTTGGGGTTCTTTCTCTTTTCTTCTCTTCATTTGGATGAACATTGTTGGTTATTTAAATCATGAGCTGGCCTGGTGGTTTTTTTTGGGGGGGGGAGTTTGTATTTGTGCCAGGGAGGAGGGAGCCGGCCATCCATCCAGGGTGCCTAATTATTGGGTGTCTTGACAAATCCTCTTCTTCTCGGGCTGGATCCCTCCCATCTTGTCTGGGGCTGGGATTGTGGTGTGTTGCCCTGGATGGGGTTAAAAAGGTACAGGCTCAACTGGGATGCAGTATTTTGAGGTGTGCTGGAGGTCTTGGGGATATAGCTTCTTGTGTGTTGGTTGGTGCTGGGCTAGGCCAGGCTCTGTACAGTGGCTGTTATCCCAGGGGCTCAGGATGTTCCTCCCTGAGGGGCTAGGGCTATGTTTTGTTTCTTTGTCTGTCTGATGCACAGGCCTGAGGATGGGTCAAGTTTTCTGCCTTGATGGATATTCTGCGGTTCCCCCTGAGTGGCCTGGCTCCCCTCATCACTGCTGGGTGTTGTCATCTGGTGGAATAATTCTTGTAGTCTCTTTCTTTTGTTCTTCTTTCCCTTCTTTTCTACCTTGGGAGGCTCTGCAGGCTTGACCATTGTCTGAACATATTGTTGGTGACAGTCCTCTCTTTTCTTTCTAATTGTGGTTCAGCCTTGGGCCTGGGTTTGGGGTTTTGTTGTGTTAGGTAGTATGTGTGTAACTCCCTGTAGATTTGGGCTTCCCATGCATTTTCTTTTGTCTTTGCAAGGGTGAGGATGACAAATCTGTTCCTAGCTCCTACATGGGTGCAGATAATCTGGAAAGAGAAGGCTGTGTTGGGCAATTGGTGCTGTTGGCATTGCAGGAGTGATGGGGAATGTACGTTGGTGCCCACCCGATCATGGCTTGGAGCGTTCATCCTGATTTCTCGTGATGATTGTGCGGCGTGGGAGGGTGCACACCATTTTGTCATGATTTCATGATCTTATTCTGTTTCTTCCTCGGTTTCTGGTCAGGCAATGTGGGTATCTAGTTCTGTCTAATGGTGGTATTGAGCCAATTGTGATGTCGTTCTCCTGGTCCATACTGTGCTCTTGTAGGTTAAGCTGTTTCAGTTTTGCCCATTCCTTGGGTGCTGTATTATTTTGTAACTTTGTTGTGTTATTTTATAAAGTGTAAAATCTCAGTAATCATAAATAGTTTTTAAAATTTTAAACGCTGGTGAGGGATACCCTTCCTGCTGCTGAACGTGTGTTCAGCTGTGGAAGGTTAAGAGACGGTGTTAGGGGGCGGCATGTTGGTACAGTGATTGGCATTGTTTTCTCGTGGCGCTGGGGACCCGGGTATGGTCCTGGCCCTGAGTCGCTGTCTGTATGAAGTTTCTCCCCGTGTTTGCGTGGGTTTCGCCCGCACGGCCAGGGGTGTGCAGGGTGGGTGGATTGGCCACGCTAATTTTCCCCTTAATTGGAAACAAAAATAATAGGGTACTCCAAATAAATTTTTTTTAAACCAATAATGTTAGCTGGAACATTGGGCTCTAAAATGGCAGCACTGTTACCATATCTGCATTACATGCTGACTGATTACATGATCTACTTGCTTATACCTGCTTCCGACAGTTGTTCATCATGCGCGTTAAAATCCTCATTAATACAGCTCAGTGTGAACCTTAGTAAATGGTCAAATCAGAGAATGGGTAGTGTGGGTAAGTGGGTAGGATAGCAGGTGGGTAACCTGGCAGGTGTGTTGGAGGTAGTTGGGTAAGATGGCAGGTGGGTGAGTTAGTAGATGGATCGGAGGGGTAGTTGGGATAGGTTGGGGATCAGTTGGGTGGTCCAGGGATAGGTAGGTTTGGTTGGTGGGGGAGGGGGTGTAGTTGGGAGGTGGGGGATAGTCAGATTAGATTGGGGTGAGTAGTCAGGTTTGGCCAGTGCAGTAGTCAGTGGGGGGGGGGGGGGGGGGGGGGGCATCAGTGTGTAATCGGGTCAAGAGAGGTGGTTGGAGTGTTGCAGAGTCAGTTTGAGTGATTGAGCATTGTCAACAGTGTAGTTACCCAGGACATAGATTATGATTTCTCTGGTTAACATTTCCTGGGTAATGATTTAGGCAAGTACATCGGAACTATCCAAAGCCTTTGTCTTTAGCTCAGAGCTGGAGACTTTTGCAGAGGGTCCTGGAGAGCAGGGGATTTACCCATCAGAGGTCCACACTTCCCAGGCATTTCCCACAGAGATCAGTGTCTCAGGACTTTGCAAGGGTCCTGACATGCATCTTGGGTCGTATGTCCAGTCTCCAATGATGCAGAGATCTGAGGACCTTGGCCTCTATCTTTCGCCATTCTCCCTACCAAAATGTATTACCTCATACTTTTCTGCATTAAACATTTGTTGCCATGTGTCCATCCATTCCACTAGGCTGTCTACATCCTCTTGAACTTACTACTATCTTCTCACTGTTCACTGCAGTTCCAAATTTCATATTATTCACAAATTTTGAAATTGCACCTTGTAATCCGAAATGCAGATCCTTATTATATATCGAAAATAGCAGTGGCCCCAGTCCTGATCCTGGGGATCTCAACTGTATGCTGCCCTAAGTCTGAAAAACATTACTTAACAAAACTCTCTCTTTCTATCCCGTAACAAAGCTTATATCCATGTTAATTCTGCCTCATAGGCTGCAATTTAATTTTACTAACAAGTCTATAATGTGATACTTTATCAAGCACCTTTTGAAATTCCAAATACACAGCATCAACTGCAGTTCTCTCATGCTCTCTGTTACTTTATCAAAAAAACTCAATCAAGTTGGTCAAACACAAATTTCTCTTAACAAATCTGGACTGACTCTCCTTTTATTAGTTCATACATGTCCAAGTGACTTAATTTTCTCCTGAATCTTTGTTTTTATAAGCTTCCCCACTACCACTGTTAAACTGAATGGCCAAAGGGGTAATGCTTGAACAATTATAGATTGGGAATCGCTTTGACATGGTCAGCTTATGACATCATTCATCTTTAGATACAGTACTTTAAGTGGAGGACCCTTCCACCTCTTTAAACAAGAAATCAATACCTTATAGAGTGAAATCATGGATGAACATGTTGGCTGGAATTCTCTGATCGTTGGCGGCGGGATTCTCTGGTCCCTCCGGCAGCTCCCCCCACCCCCGCCCCACCACCACCTCTGATGCAGGTTTCCCGTGGCGTGGGGTGGCTTCAACAGAAATTTCCATTGACAGCGGCGGGAGCAGAAGATCCCACCGCCAGCAAACGGCTGCTTCCTCCTGCTGCTGAGAAACATGTGGCTGGGAGGCCGGAGAATCCCGGATATTGTTCCTATGAAATTACTTTGTCCAATAGTTTTACAAAAGTCTTAAATCATGTCAAAGGTCAAACAGAAAAAATTTATATTAACAAATCAAAGGGCAGGTCCTCCATGCAATTTCACCCATTGCATTTTGCGATTTCATCAGCAATGCTTTGCTGCTCACTCTGTGGCTCTGGGGTTTTCTGGGTCACACAGATCAGGGGATTTTATGTTGTGCTACTTTAACTCCTCTCAGGCAGAGGAGGTAACAGTGTGTCTGTGGCAAATTGACCTCTGGGTTAGGGAAAAAACATACAATTTGAGATAAAGTTAGTGTACATTAGGAAGTGCTTTGGGTAATCAAAGATAGCCAGAAGGTTAAGGGCAAGTGATGTTTGACAACTTTAATAGGACTTTTAAGAAGTCAAAGATTGTGCAGATAAAGGGGATGGAGTAGATGAAGTGTTAATGAATCTCCAGAAAATTGCTCAATAAAGTATCTCATAAAAGGGAGTTTAGAAATATTTAGGTGTGTCGTACAAGAGGAAATGTCGCAGCATGAATAGAATGTTGTCAGATGGACAAGGATAAGATAAATAGGTGTTGCTCACTCAGACGAGGGAATGGTTGAAGGGGTCCAGGGGTCAGTGTTGGGTTCAGTTTTGTTCTTGGTCTTTAGAGATTATTTGGATTTGAGCACAATCTTAAAATCTACTGAACATATAAGATAGGAAATTTGAATTTGGCAAACATTGAGGACTGTAAAATACCTCAGGAAATTCTAAACATACCGATGGAATGGACAGACAGGCAGCAAATGCCAGTTAATGGGAGAAAAATATGCAGGAATGAGGGTATAAATTTAGTGGAAATTTACACAAGGACACAGAAAGTGCATTTCATAGATTGAGTTGGATGATGCCAAAGACAGGAAAATATAGTTAGAAACAGAGACATGTGACAGAGACATGTGAAACTGACTATGTTCATTTGTGTAGCAATAGCTGAGAACATATTAAATAAAAGGCTCTAAAATTATGAAGAATGTTGATAGTGAGGTTCTAAAGTACCTATAACTGCCATGGAAAAATAAAACAATCATCTTCAGGAGAGGGAAGAAAACCATTAGAGGAAATAAGAGGTAAAATTAAACAAGGAGAAATGCAACATTTGGAAATGCTGGCAATGTGTTGATACCTAGAGGAGAAGAATAATAACAGATATACCCAACTCCATGACTGCTTCTCAGACAATACAAGGGACGGTTTAAGGTAGCATTGATGCAAACATGCTATAATCAGGCAATTTTCACAGTCTTGCTATAATTAAGATTGCCTCTATCAAAGTCTAATCTCAGACAAGGATTGTTATAGAATTATTGGATAATCAATTATTATGACATTCTCCACTAATATGCTAAAGAGATCAACATTTTAACTGATTATTTTGCTGTGAATTCATTCAGTCAACATCAAAGTGAAAATGTCATCATCATCACATGTTTAAGTTCCTCTGGTGTTTGAGAATTTACAAAGAACAAATCATGATTGCCAATTTTGATAGAAACAAGAAAAAAATGTAGCTACTAGTAATTATCCTGAAAGTCTTGTTAGAATTATGCAGATAATGTTATATTTGAGGACACGATGAAGCACAACAGCTTTTTAAGCAAACAACCAATCTCTGAAATATTTAACTGCTATTATATAAGTGCACCCAAAAATACCAAAGTCCTAAAGACTTGATGGATCAAGAAAAGCGTTTTCTTTATTGATAGTGTTCTCTACTGAAGGTAGGCGAACAATGAATATCTCATCTTTTGTACTACTCCATTTCCCCAGATAAAACATTTCCAGTAAATTATCCACAGGATGGAAGATAGCATGCTGGTGCAGCATTTTGGAATCCTAACCTAATACCAATAGAGCTGCGTTTGTATCAATGACTTCCAATGCTTTATCCATCCCTCTATCAGGATGAAGAGTCGAGTTAAGGACAGGCAGTTCCCAAGAGGACCTGATAGTATGCTTACATGAGAACAGGATTGTGGTTTCAAAAGTGTTCCACTTTTTCATGACACTACAATTCTAGTGTAAATGCAGTTTAATTCGAGTGTTGAACTCCAGTTCAGACAAAAGCACAGTGAGGTTCACTGGCTAAATGAATCTCACTTCATTTTGCTTTGGAGTCAATTTGGACCTTAACACATGATGTACATTGCACTGGTTTAGTATTTGCATCACAAAGTTACATTGAGTCCAAAGCACAGAAACAAGTCATTCAACTGGTCTATATAATGCTTACAGCCTCCTGCCACTCCTCTTCTTCTATTCCGTTTTCCCTCATATACTGATCCAACATCCCCTTAAATGTATCTGTGCTAGTCACTTCACTTCTCCTTGTGGCACAAGTTCCATATTCATAACACTATGGATAAAACAAATCTCTTGAATTCCCCGTTGGTATATGACTTTTAGTTTTGGACTCACCCCAGGTGGAGACATTTTCATAATGTCTACACTAATAAGTCCTTTTATAATTTAAAAGACCTCTATCAGATCATCCCTCAGTGCTTTATGTTCCAAAGAAAAGACCGCCAGCTCGTTCAGTCTTTCACAATAATTATATCGTCCTTTTGCACCTTTTCCAGTCCTTCTATATTATTTTTATAATATGTAAACCAGAGCTGTGCAGAGTAAAGTGTGCTATAACCAATGTTCCATACAAGTTTAACATAACATCTCTGTTGTTCAATTCTAATTTTCTTCCAGCAAAATATATCAACTCACCTCACACATCGATAATCAAAATTCATTTGTCAATCATATTACCAATCTAATCATTTATTAGTCTTCAGGTACTGCGGTACATTAATCTTCAGTATTAACTCCTCAGTATTAACTATTTCCCTAATTGGTATTGTCTGGAAAGTTCCAAATTGTACTTTTGATTCCTGAGTCCAAACTGATAATGAAAATGGGAAAACATAAATGTTCCCCGCACAGATCTAATCCTAATGACACTTTCCTCATTCTGTTAGTTTGCGCAGCTACCCTTATCCCATACACTTTGATTTCTGTTTTGTAGCCAGCTTACTATGGATTCTACTTGCTCTTACCATAATTCTACAGGCTCTGTCATTAGTCATGAGTTTACTCTGCAGTACCTTGCCAAAGGCCTTTTTGGAAATCTAAATGCGTGACTTTTACTACCTAACCCATATCTACGCCTTCTATTAAAAAATTCCATAAGATTGGGCAAGCATGTTCGCTTTTTGACATTTTTGCTGACTCATATATTTTCAGTTTCATGGGGCAGAATTTCACAGATAGGAAGAAAATAGATGAATAGAAAAAATGTTACTAGTGGAAAGCTTTTCAAGCATGAAGAGAAAGAACAAAGACTACTAGTTACCTTCACACTACACTTGCTATGTGGTCGGTTAGCTCAGTTGGCTGGGCAGCTGGTTCATGATGCGGGGTGACGCCAACAGGTTGCAGCCTAGCTTATTCATGAATTCCTTTTCAACCTTGTCCCTTGCCTGAGGTGTGGTGACCGTCAGGTTAAATCACCACCAGTCAGCTCTCTCTCAGAGGGGAGAGCAGTCCGATGGTCTTCTGTGACTGTGGCGATGTTGCATTTTTTTTTACACTGTGCTATCGGTGTGTTTTCCCAGTGACCAGTTTTTGTACGATTTAGAGGCAGGATTTTTTTGGATATGCTCTATACTTATCAAAATTAATGGACACATCAGTGACTCATATCCATGCAAAATATTTTCCGAATTAATATGGACCTCATGAGCAACACTGATTATAAAATACTGCATTTTTGTAAAAGAAAACACTTCTTCATCCAAAGAAAATCTTTAGAACTTTATTCCACCACTCACTCATTAAATTTTGGGATTGCCTTATATGCCATATTAAAGTAGTTTCTCACCCTCACACGTGCAAATTGAAATAAAAAGTGATCATCAGGGTTTAAGCTCAGCAGCAGAATCTGAGTAGCTCAGTTAATTGATGAGAAAATTAAACCAGCGAAACATCAGCAGTTAGACCATTCAACAACATGCAACATTTCCAAACCTCCGTGTAACGCTTTGGCAAATATGGAAAGAAAAGTATTTAGCAAGAATTTAAAAGGCAGCAGTTGTTAGCCAATGAAAACTTAAACCCTGCATATTTTCAATGAAATAAATATTCTGCACTAGGCTGCTTAATGACCAGGCAGCCTTGGTGATGAAGAAATAGGTTTCCAATCCAGAGAGTTAGAAATTCATTCAGATCTCCTCTAATTGTTTTGAGGTTGTGGAAAAAAAAATCTGATACCACCAATCATTGATATAGAGTTTCATTTAGTCAATTGTAGGGCAACAATTAAAAGGGGACAGTGCAAGCAGTTTTACACAGCCAGAGGAAGAGTGTCATAGGTGGATAACAGTGGAGGAACTTTATTTACTCCAAGTTTGATGTAAAAATGATGCAGTAATATTTGAATATACTGGGCACAATTCTTCACAATGCAGCTGAGAGTACGAGAAACTACTTTGTGTCTTTAAGATACCATATTTGAAAAATATTCCTCCTACCCAGTAAAGAAAAAATCATGTACTGAATCAGATTCCAAAGATGGCGAAGTACGATCATCAAACCCAAAACTGAAATGAAGAGCGCTAGACCCTGTGAGAAAATAAGATACACTGGGTCTGCACTATTGTTCATAACTTATCCTTTAAATACTTCAGTTAATGCACAACTGTTCAGAGTGGTGAGAAGGCAATTGTATGAAATAATGCAAAAACTGTTATCCTTAGTGAAGCATTTTGCATAAGTAAGTGACGATAGCACAAAGTAGTAGACTGCAATTGTTCATTCAAGGGCAGGATATTTTTTCTCTTTATTGATCTGTTTAGGTCGATATCCTCAAGAGTGTCAACAAGGGAAGAGTAACTTTGAGTTTCCCCATCCTCCCCTACTGTTTAGTATGCCTAAAGGCAGTGATTCATGAAGATTAATGGACACCTGCAGCCCTCCACATCCTGGCCCACGTGTTCTTTTACCCTTTGTGAGCAAAGAATGCAAGTCCAGACTTTCTGATCAACACTATTTAAACATCAATGTCAACTCATTTACTTCTGATTGACAATTAGAAAAACTAGACTTAAGGTAGAGTGGGGCGAAATTCTCCCGAAACGGCACGATGGCCGCCGACTGGCGCCCAAAATGGCACCAATCAGACGGGCATCGCGCCACCCCAAAGGTGCGGAATGCTCCGCATCTTTGGGGGCCGAGTCCCAGCATTGAGGGGCTAGGCCGACGCCGGAGGAATTTCCGCCCCACCAGCTGGCGGAAACGGCCTTTGGTGCCCCGCCAGCTGGCGCGGAAATGACATCTCCGGGCGGCGCATGCGCGGGAGCGTCAGCGGCCACCGACAGTTTCCCACGCATGCGCAGTGGAGGGAGTCTCTTCCGCCTCCGCCATGGTGGAGACCGTGGCGGAGGCGGAAGGGAAAGAGTGCCCCCATGGCACAGGCCCGCCCGCGGATCGGTGGGCCCCGATCGCGGGCCAGGCCACCGTGGGGGCAGCCCCCGGGGCCAGATCGCCCCGCGCCCCCCCCAGGACCCCGGAGCCCGCCCACGCCGCCTTGTCCCGCCGGTAAGGTAGGTGATTTAATTTACGCCGGCGGGACAGGCAATTTATCGGCGGGACTTCGGCCCATCCAGGCCGGAGAATCGAGCGGGGGGGCCCGCCAACCAACGCGGCGCGATTCCCGCCCCCGCCGAATCTCCGGTGCCGGAGAATTCAGCATCCAGCGGGGGCGGGATTCACGCCAGCCCCCGGCGATTCTCCGACCCGGCGGGGGGGGTAGGAGAATGTCACCCCACCTGATTACCAGTATCGTAAAGGGTTATGGGTGTAGTGTGGGTAAAAGGCATTGCAGTGTCCAATCAGCCATGATCGTATTGAATGATGGAGCAAGCTAGATGGGCTGAATGGCTCACTCCTGTTCCTATAATTTGTTAGTAGCCTATTTAACCATGCGGGTCATCACAACCCAAACTGATCTTACACTCGCACAAGAAATGTCTACGTGGACCTTTCAACTGGAACCAGTAGATAGTTATAAGGACATAAGATATAGAAACAGGATAGACCACATGGCCCATCGAGCCTGCTCTACAATTCAATACGATCATGGCCAAACTTGGGCTTCAGATCTATTGTCCTGCCTAATCCCCAAATCGCTTAATTCCCTGAGACCAAAAATCTGTCTTAGTCAGCCGTAACTGTATTCAATGATGGACACCCACAACCCTATGGGATAGAGAATTCCGAAGATTCACAACTCTTTGAGTGAAGACATTTTTCCTCATCTCAATTTTAAATGATTGGCCCCTTATCCTGAGAATGTATTCTGAGTTTTAGACTCCCTGACCAATGGAAACAACCTCTGTGTCTACCCTATCAAGCCCCCTCAGAATTTTCTAGGTTGCAATGAGATTGACTCTGATTCTTCTAAACTCCAGAGAACATGAGCCAAATTTACTTAACTTCTCATCATAGGACAACTCCCTCCCAGGGGCAAACTTAGTGAATTTTCACTGCTGTCTCCAATGCAAGCATATATTTTCTTGAATGTGAAGACCAAAACTGCACACAGTATTCCAGATGTGGTCTCACCTTGTACAACTGTAGCAAGCCCTCTATTATTGTATTCCGATTCCCTTGAAATAAAGGTCAACATGTCATTTGGCTTCATCATTGCTTGCTGCACCTGCAAGCAATGTGCTGCGTTCCTTGTATCCGTGCACCCAAGTCTCTTTGAACATCCGCACATACAAATTTCCCACCTTTTAAAAAATATTCTGCTTTTGTATTCATACAACCAAAGTGAATAACTTCACACTTCCCTACATTATATTCCACTTACCTAACCTGTTAATATCTCTTCACAATCTCTCTGTATCCTCCCCACAGCTTATCTTTCCACCTAGCTTGATATTATCAGCAAACCTGGCTAGATTGCTCTCTCTCTCTTCATTCAAAGCATTACTGTAGATTGCAAAATGTATTATTAAAATTCAAGATTTGTCAAAAGCAGACCACTTGACTTTTGCCCTCCCCAGTGCTGTCGTTCTAGGTTAAATCAACTAATTTGGCACAAGCCATGAAATAAATGCGTGGCCTTGTTAATTTGCTTGGCTCAGCTCCACACCATGTGTTGCAGTTATCCTTTGAGCCATGAGGAAACATATCCAACTGCCGATAAATTTCTAATTAGTAACAAGCAGAAAATGCAGCCTACCGTCACCATGCACAAAACTCATTTAGATGCATGATTGAGCATGCCAATGAGGTGCATGATATTACAGGCAGGCTGGTCTACCTTAAGTGCAGAATTCTTATGTAAATATTTACATCTCCACTGACCTGCGACAAAGGTGCAGCTGAACCAGCTTCGTTACCATCCACTTCCAAAGCAGTGGAACTGTAGTCAGCTGCTGGTTTCTTTACATCTTTATCAACGGAAACTGCTTCTCCGACCTGACTGTTACTATTGCCTGAAATGTTGCTCATTAGGTTCAAATTGAGGTTGATCTTGTCCAATCCATGAGCTTTGGGACAAGCTGAGGAAGGCGGTGCTTCTGCAGCTGTTGCGGTTGCTGTTGATGGCGACTGAGCTTCCGTCTTCAGAGAATCATGAGGTTCACTCACCTCGGCCACGGCCTTTATAAGGATATGGAGAACAAAATAGAAAAAGGACAATGTTCTTTTATCTGTGTGTTGTCATGAATTGTAAATAAGAATTAATATTTAATTTATAATAATGGATTATCAACCATTACATTATTTTGAAGGGAACATTAGTGGTAAGTGCTTCTTGTTTAGTCCCATTTTACCAAGAAGACATTTTGGAAAATATTTGAACCTTATGTTTATAAATCAAATCATGAGTTGTCTTTTATTAACTAAATCTGTAAATTGTCAGTGAGCAAAAATGACATCCATCGTAAGACATGAACATATCAAGGTTAAGTACCACTGTGTCATTGCTGGAATAGAATTCATACACCTAATTGTTTAAATAAAAATAATCTGGGATACAATTAATTGATTACCATTTATTTATCAAATTGATCCTTAAGAAAATATATTTTTTAAAGAATTAGGAGTAAAAGGTCTATCGTGTTACATTAATATTTATTTTTTAGTTCTATTATTAGCACTTGTTAATGGGAATAACTTCAGCTGAACAAATGCAAATAAAATGAGTATGATGTGAAATCAGTTACTGTGTCGCCAGTTTTCTGTGATTCAATGCTCAGAGGTTATTACGGTTGTCCAGGTGGGTGAGGAAATGAGTGGATGAGGTGGGTGAGATAGATAAATGGGTGAGGTGGATAATAGGTGAGTGGTTGAAGTAGGTGAGGTGGGTAGATAAATGAAGTGGGTAGGGGGTGAGGTAGACAGGCGTGTGAGGGGGTGAGGTAAGTAGTAGGTGATATGGGTAGGTGGGTGAGGTGGACAGTAGTTGAAGAAGTGGGTAGTAGGTGGGCGAGGGGTAGGGGTGAAATGGGTATGTGGATGGTGGGTGAGGTGGGTCATAGCTGATGTGGGGAGGTGGGTAGTAGGTGAGGGTGGAAGGTGGTTGTGGTGGGTAGATGATTATGGTAGGTTAGTTGGATAATGCCACAGTCAGGACGAGGTGGTAAATTGGGTCTGGTTGGGGTCTAGTTGGGTGGCTGACGGATTGTTAGGTGGTTGAGGGGTGTAGTCGGGTCTTTTCAAGGGTTTGTCAGGTCTGGTTGCGGTGGGGTAATATGGTTTAGGAAGTCGGACCATCAGGGGGCGGGGTTAGTCATATCTGATAGGGGGTAGTTGGGTGGAGACGGAGAAATTATATAATTAAATGGCTGAAGGCAATTGGATACTGCTAAGGTTGTGGGCCCTAACAACATTCTGGCAATAGCACTGAAGACTTGTTCTCCAGAACTTGCTGCACTCCGAGTCAAGCTGTTCCAATACAGCTACAACACTGGCATCTACTGGCAATGGGGAAAGTTGCTCAGATATGACCTGCGCACAAAGTGCAGGACAAATCTAACCCGGCCAATTACTGCCCCATCAGTCTACCCTTGATCACCAGCAAAGTATTTGTTGGAAGGGGCCGTCGACAATGTTATCAAGTCAACTTACTCAGTGCCAGTGACGCTCAGTTTGGTTTCTGCCAAGGTCACTCAGCTCCTGACCTCATTACAGCTTTGGTTCAAACAGCTGAACTCAAGAGGTGAGGTCAGAGTGACTGCCCTTGACTTCAAAGTAGCAGTTGAGTGAGTGTGGCATCATGGAATCATAACAAAACTGAAGTTAATGGGAATCAGGGGAAAAACACTCCAATAGTTGGAGTCATACCGAGCACAGAGGAAGATGGTTGTGGTTGTTGGCGATCCATCATCTATAGAATCTTTGCAGTGCAAAAGGAGGCCATTTGGCCCATCGAGTCTGCACCGATCCTCTGAAAGAACACACTAGCTAGGCCCCATCCTCGTAAATCCAGCATTGATCATGGCCAATCCACATAACCTGCATATCTATAGACTGTGGAAGGAAACTGGAGCAGCCGTAGGAAACCCACGCAGACACAGGGAGAACGTGCAAACTCCACACAGACAGTTGCCCAAGGCTGGAATCGGACCCGGGTCTCTGGCACTGTGAGGCGGCCATGCTAACCACTGTGCCACCGTTCCCCCCCCCCCCGCCCCCCCTCCCCTCAGTTCCAGGACATTGTTGCAGGAGTTCCTCTGGGTAGTTTCCTACATTCAACCATCTTCAGCTGCTTCATCAATGACTTTCCCTCCATCATAAGGTCACAAATGGGGCTGTTCACTTATGATTGCATAATGGTCAGCACTATTTGTGGCTCCTCAGAAGTTGAAGCAGTCCGTGTCCATATGCAGTAAGACCTGGATAACATTCAGGCTTGGGCTGATACATGGCAAGTTACATTCACGCTGCACAAATGCCAGGCAATGATCACCTCAAACAAGAGAGAATACAACCATTTCCCCTTGACATTCTGTGATGAACGGTTACTGCCTTATCATCATGTAAGGTGATGTCCCCTTTAAGACCGGGCTTGTAACCCTAGGGACTCCGCCTCTGGCTCCGCCCATCTGGGAGCCATACATAAGGGCTGCCTCATGGTCTGTAACAGTCAGCTCTCGTCTCTAGCTCTAGCATAGTTATTAGTCTAATAAAGCCTTCTTTACAGTTTAATCTCTAAGTGTCATTATTGAGGGTACCTCACATTCAAAGGCATTAACGTTGCTAACTCCCACTATCAACATACTGGGGGTTACAACTGACCAGAAACTGAAGTGTACTAGCCACATAAATACTGTGATGACAAGCAGGTCCTGGGCTGCAAATCTTGCAGCTAGTAACTCACACCCAAAAGCCTGTCCATAATCTAAAAGGCACTAGTCAGGCGTGTAATGGAATATTCGTCATTTGCCTGGATGAATGCAGCTCCAACAACATTCAAGAAGCTTGACACCATCCAGGACATAGCAGCCCGCTTGACTGGACTCCACCCACCACCTTAAACATTCACTCCCTTCACCACCAAAATACTGTGGCGGCCATGTGTACCATCTACAAGATGCACTGCAGTAACTCAGCAAGCTTCCTTTAACAGCACTGTCCAAATCCACAACCTTTACCACCTTGAAGGACGAGGACGGCAGATGCATGGGAACATCAACTGTAACTTCCCCTTGAAACCTCACACCACACAGACTTAGAAATATATCGCCATTCCTTCACTGTCATTGGGTAAAAATCCTGGAGCTCCCTCCCTAACAGCACTGTGGGTGTACCTACAGCATATGGACTGCAGCGGTTCAAGAAGGCAGCTCAACACCACCTTCTCAAGGGCAATTGGGGATGGGAAATAAATGTTGGTCTAGCCGGTGGTACCCAGATCCTGTGAAAGAACTAAAGAAACTTACCCACTCCATCAGGGAGTATCAGTCTTCAACTATCCGAGCTCCTGCTGAAACACTTCTCCTTCAATTCAATTCCAGCTGGAACTCTGTTCCTCTTGTAATCCAGATCAAACTGACAATTTTATCATTCTCCAACATCCCGTTTCTATGGTTCTGCCCCATGCTGTCTGCCAGCTACAGTTCAGGCTGACACTCTCCCTCCCCATTCCACCTCCTTCCTCAACCAGCCATAATCTGCCACCCCAGTTTCTTTCATTTCCTTCTCTGTTTCTTCCCGCCCCTCTGCTGTCAGTGCTGCTCCAACACAGATGTGGTCATGAATGCACCGAGACTGAGCACTGCCCAACTTCATGCCCTCCCTGAATGCCAATGGCATTAAACAGCCCATTATCTTCAGATGTCAATCTCTGCATCTTAGTGCAGCCAACTCTCAAGTTTCCATTTGAGGCCTGCTCTGTATGGAGATGGGCCTACTTAATGTTTGCCGATTTTAAGTTGACAGATGTAGCAGATTCTAATATTCTCCATGGCTGAGAAGTAAACATGCATTTCTTCCATGAAATTAGATGTAGATATACTGCTTGATTTTCAGGGCAAGCGAGGATGTAAAATGAGGCAGGTACTCATTGATGGTGCCAAAGCATCTGCAACATTAACCAATCTATTGTGCGCAGGTACATAAAGCATTGTTATGTTTTCTATAGACAACCTGACACTGTGAGCCTGATTTATCCCTGTGTGTCTTTTAAATGAGTTGAAATTTTGCCCAGCATGACCGGGCGCTGCAATTTCAGAGTGGCAGGATTGCCTGAAGTCCGAGGAGTCTACGGAAAGGTCACAGATCTGAAACATGAACTCTGGGCTGAGCTTTTAATCAGGGGGCAGGAATGGGAAATGGGGGCTGGTTCTGGCTTCTGATCCCACACAACATGCTTTAAATGCACCCATCACAATTTCCAATGTTCCAAACAATTAAAGGGCAGGGAGCGGGCTTTCCATCCAATCGGTGATGGGTGGCAGGTTCCCGATGCTGGAAAGCCAGTGGGTGGCCCTGCAGCATTCAGTGAGCGGCATCCCCACCTGTTGATGTGGGAGCCGTCAATGTGAGGGTGCAGAGAGCGAGGGACATAAACCGCTAAGTTCATTTTATTTTTCAAAGAATGTCATGATCCCAAAGAGCAACCCCTCCAGGGACGGCCAATGGCCATTACTGTTGTGGTATGGGGGGGCTCCCTCACTTGATCCATTGTGACCACCCCCACACACAGCCTTTTCCTGCCTTGAGCCCACCTTATTAGCCTGGATGTGGCCTACCGCATTCCAGTTAGTGTGGGAATGTTTAATTAACCACTGCATGCCGGCAATCAGCTCATCCAGCCTCAACTTGATCTCTTTCAAAAAGGCATGAGATCAGGAAGGATTGTGATGGGGATCCAGTACAGAGGCTAGTGCCGGAAAATTGCATTCCCCCAACCCCGGCTCTGATCTAGATCCTGGCCTGTTTTAAAAATCCACCATTGTTTCTATTTCAACAGATTCTGGATTGCCTGCTGAGTATTTCCAGCATTTTTCGTTTCTATCCAAGGAGTCTTAGATTGTGGCCACAAGGACATTTGTGCTTTTTTTATCACTTAAATTAATGGAAAAAGCTTTCATGCTTTTAAAGTCCATTGTGACCAGCAGCACCAAATTACAAAAGTGAATGATTATTTCTAGCCATCCAACTATTTTCAATCTCCTTGGTCCAGCAAGACAAATGTTTGGATGGATCAGGAGAACATAAGAAATAGGAGGCGGTGTAGACCATTTGGCCCTTCAAGCCTGCTCCAGCATTCAATACAATCCACTTTCCTGGTAGGAAAGGGGTGGCATGGTGGCACAATGGTGAGCACTGCTGCTTCACAGCACCAAGGACCCAGGTTTAATTCCAGCCTTGGGTGACTGTGTGGAGTCTGCACATTCTCCCAGTATCCGTGTGGGTTTCTTCCGGGTGCTCCAGTTTCCTCCCACAGTCCAAAGATGTGCAGGTTAAGTGGATTGGCCATGCTAAATTGACCCTTAGTGCCAAAGATGTGGATTTTAGGTGGGGTTATCGGGGTAGGGAGTGGGCCGAGGTAGGGTGCTCTTTCAGAGGGTCAGTGCAGACACAATGGGCTGAATGGCCTCCTTCTGTTCTGTAGAAATTCTATGGTTCTACTAACTTTTATGTGATTCATCTACAAGGACACTTAGATCCCCCAATTTCAGCGCAAACGGGGATTCTCCGGCCAATCGCCGAACGAGATTTCAGGATCGGCGACCGAAGGAGTCTTAGATCTGACATCTGCCCGTGTGTCTCAAGGCTGGAGAGATTAGTCGAGAGCCATGAGTCCGTCAAAGGGTCAGGGGTTCAAAGTGGTGGGAATGTTCTCTTGCCTCTCAGGGGTGACATGGGTTGGGAGGCATATCCCCTGAAGTTGAGTACTCAATGGAGTTCTGCACTTAGTTGCAGGAGAAACTTAGCCACAACTGGGAGAGAGCAGTCACTGGTGATGGGGTGCCAAATCTGGTCATCCTCACCAGCCATGAGATGGAAACCCTGGAGCTGGAGTTCAGGTGGGGAGGGAGGTCGTTAGGCTGGTGTGTATACCGGCAGCATCTGTCATTTGGGCCTACCGGTTAGATGTGGGGCTGTTGGATGTGTGAGCGGGTGAGGGCTGCCATTCGGGGCTATGTGGAGTTGAACGATACAGGGAGGTCACAGCCACCATGCTGTGAGAGATATTTAAGGCGGTAGTTAGGGGGGAATTTATTTCAATCTGATCGCATAGGGAGACGGTGGAACGTGAGAAGAGGGTGAGGCTGGTAGAGGAGATTCTGATGGTAGATCGGAAGTACTCGGTGGCACTGGAGGAGGGGTTGTTAAAGGAGTGGCAGAGGCTCCAGATGGAGTTTGGATCAGTGCCCACAGGGAAGCCGGTGGGGCACTTGTGGAGGGCAAGAGGAGCAGTGTATGAGTACCTGGAGAAGGTGAACAGGATACTGGCACATCATCTGAGGAAGCAGGCAGCGACGAAGGGGATTGGGAGCGTGAGGAATGATAAGAGTAGGGTGACGATGTACCCGGAGGGGGGTGAATGGGGCATTTGAGGCCTTCTATAGGAGGCTGTACAAGTCAGAGCTTCCAGCCGGTGAGGATGGGATGAGACAGTTCTTGGACGGGTTGGAGTTCTCTAAGGTAGAGGGGGAGAGGGTGCAGGGGCTGGGGAACCCAATTAGGCTGAGAGAGGTGATGGACGTCATGGGTGCTGCGCAGGCAGGGGGGGGCCTGGGGCCGGACGAGCTTCCAGTAGAGTTTTAGAAGAAGTTTGGTGCGGAGCTGGGCTGTTTTTAGTGAGGACGTACAATGAGGCGTAGGATGGGGGGGAGCTTCCCCCCAAATTGACTCAGGCGTCCATTTCCCTGATCTTAAAGAAAAAGAAGGACTCAGAGCACTGTGGGTCGTACCGCCCGATATCATTGCTGAAAGTTGATGCAAAGGTGCTGGCATCACGAATAGAAGACTGTGTGCCAGGGGTGATAGGGGTGGATCAGACGGGATTTGTAAAGGGTAGCCAGTTGTCAGCAAATGTGTGCAGGCTGCTTAATGTAATTGTGGTGCCCTCAGAAGGGCAGGAGGTAGACGTAGTGATGGCAATGGATGCGGAGGAGGCCTTTGATTGGGTGGAATTGGCGTATTTGCTGGATGTGCTGGGACGGTTCGGGTTTGGGCAGGGGTTTGTGGATTGGGTTCGGCTGTTGTGCAGGGCGCCGGTGGTGAGCATGCGGAAGGACCGGGTGCGTTTGTGGTACTTTGGGTTACATTGTGGGACGAGACAGGGTGTCTGCTCCCCTGTTGCTTATCGCCTTGGCGATAGAGCCATTGGCTGTGGCACTTAGGGAATCGAGGGATTGGAAAGGGATTGAGTGGGGGGGAGGGGGTTGCCGAGCATTGGGTCTTGCTGTATACGCTATATGCAGATGATTTTTAAATTATATATCTCGGACCCAGCAGCATTGGATGGATTATGGAGATTTTGAGGGAATTTTGGCCGGTTTTTGGGGTACAAATTGAACATGGGGAAGAGCGAGGTGTTCCCAATCAATGCTAGAGGGCAAGAGAGGAGGTTAGAGGAGTTCCTATTCAGGGTGATGGGGGAGTGTTTTCGGTATGTGGCAATCCAAGCGGCATGGAGCTGGGCCCAGCTACACAAATTGAACTTGGCATGATTCGTAGAGGGAATGAAGGTGGATTTCAAGAGATCGGATGTGCTGCCGCTGTCACTGGCTGGGTGGGTACAGATGGTGAAAATGACAGTGTTTCTCAGGTTCTTGTACATGTACCAGAACCTCCCTAACCCCGCCACCCCCAACCCAGTCCTTTTTCAGGAAGGTTGACGGGATAATTTCAGGGTTTTGTGGGTGGGGAAGACCCCATGGGTGAGGTGGGTATTCCTGGAAAGGGGATGAGGGGATTGGGGCTGGCGTTGCCGAAACTGATAAATTATTATTATTTTTTAAAAAATAATTTTGATTAAAGGTTTTCATAAAATATCAATAAAAAAATGAGAAAGAAAAAAGAACCCAACATGGTTAAGTACAAAACACAATCTAAAAAAGCAACCCCCCAAACCCTGGGGTATTACATAAATAATAAATTAACATTAACATCCCAACTTAACACAACAGGTGTATACACCCCCTCAGACCCTCCAGTGTAAATAACATAAACAAAAATAAAGTAAACCCCCCCCCCCCCCCCCCACCCCTTGAGCTGCTGCTGCCATTGCCAATGTCTACTGTTCTGCCAGACAGTCTAAGAACGGTTGCCACTGCCTAAAGAACCCTTGTACCGACCCTCTCAAGGCGAATTTCACCCTCTCCAATTTAATGAACCCTGCCATATCGCTGATCCAGGATTCCACGCTTGGGGGACTCGCATCTTTCCACTGAAGGAGAATCCTTCGCCGGGCTACCAGGGACGCAAAGGCCAGAATTCTGGCCTCTTTCGCCTCCTGCACTCCCGGCTCCTCTGCCACCCCAAATATTGCGAGCCCCCATCCCGGTCTGACCCTGGATCCTACCACCCTCGACACCGTCCTCGCTACGCCCTTCCAAAATTCCTCCAGCGCTGGCATGCCCAGAACATATGGGTGTGATTTGCTGGGCTCCCTGAGCACCTAACACACCTGTCCTCACCCCCAAAGAACCGGCTCATCCTTGTCCCGGTCATGTATGCCCTGTGCAGCACCTTAAACTGTATGAGGCTGAGCCTCGCGCACGAAGAGGAAGAATTCACCCTCCCTAGGGCATCTGCCCACGTCCCCTCTTCGATCTCCTCTCCCAACTCCTCCTCCCACTTACCTTTCAACTCCACCACCGAGGCCTCCTCCTCCTCCTGCATCACCTGGTAAGTTTCCGAGATCTTCCCCACTCCCACCCACCCACCGAGAGCTCCCTGTCCTGTACTGTGTGTGGCAGTAGCCGCGGGAATTCCACCACCTGCCGTCTGGCAAACGCCCTTACCTGTAAGTACCTGAAGGTGTTCCCCGGGGGGGAGCACGTACTTCTCCTCCAGCTCACCCAAGCTCGCGAACTTCCCGTCCACAAACAGGTCCCCCAACTTTCGTATCCCTGCCCTGTGCCACCCCGAAAACCCTCCACCTGTTCTTCCTGGGGCGAACCGGTGGTTCCCCCGTAATGGGGTCCACACTGAGGCCCCAACTTCCCCCCTATGCCGCCTCCACTGCCCCACAAATCTTGAGAGCCGCCACCACCACCGGGCTCGTGGTATACCTCCTTGGAGGTAGCAGCAGCGGCGCCGTTGCCAGTGCCCCCAGATTCGTACCCACACAGGACGCCGTCTCCAGCCTCTTCCATGTAGCCCCCTCCCCCTCCATCACCCACTTGCGCACCATCATCGCATTGGCGGCCCAGTAGTACCCACAGAGGTTGGGCAGCACCAGCCCCCCCTATCTCTACTCCGCTCCAGGAACACCCTTCTCACCCTCGGAGTCCCTCGCGCCACACAAACCCCATTATACTCCTGTTAACCCGCCTGAAAAAATCCATCGGAATAAACACGGGGAGGCACTGGAACAGGAACAAAAGCCTTGGGAGCACCGTCATTTTGATTGACTGCACCCTACCCACCAAGGACAGCGGCAACGCGTTCCACCTCTTGAACTCCTCCTCCATTTGCTCCACCAGCCTTGTAAAGTTACGCCTATGCAGGGCCCCCCAGCTCCTGGCTACCTGGACCCCCAAATATCTGAAACTCCTCTCCGCCCTTTTTAGTGGGAGCTCGCCAATCCCCCTCTCCTGGTCCCCTAGCTGAACTACGAACAGCTCGCTCTTCCCCATATTGAGCTTGTACCCCGAAATATCCCCGAATTCCCTAAGGATCCTCATTACCTCTGGCATTCCCCCCACCGGGTCCGCCACATACAGCAGCAGGTCGTCCGCATAAAGCGACACCCTATGCTCCTCCCCACCCCGCACCAACCCCCTCCAGTTCCTCAACTCTCTCAGTGCCATAGCCAGGGGTTCAATCGCCAGTGCGAAGAGCAGGGGGACAGGGGACACCCCTGTCTCGTCCCTCGGTGCAACCGAAAGTACTCGGACCTCCTCCTATTTGTGGCCACACTCGCCATCGGGACCCCATACAACAGCCTAACCCACCTGACAAACCCCTCCCCAAACCCAAACCTCTTCAGCACCTCCCACAGGCCACAGGTACCCCCACTCTACCCTATCGAAGGCTTTCTCAGCGTCCATCGCCACCACTATCTCCGCCTCCCCCTCCCTCGCTGGCATCATGATAACGTTCAAAAGCCTCCGCACATTCGCGTTCAACTGTCTCCCCTTCACAAACCCCGTCTGGTCTTCATGGATGATCTGCGGCACACAATCCTCAATCCTCGTGGCTAAGACCTTCGCCAGCACCTTGGCATCTACATTCAGCAAGGAAATCGGTCTGTAAGACCCACATTGCAGGGGATCCTTGTCCCGCTTCAGGATCAAAGAGATCAGTGCCCGGGACATCGTCGGGGTTAAAGCCCCCCCCTCCCTCGCCTCATTAAAGGTCCTAACTAACAGCGGGCCCAACAGGTCCATATTTTTTATAGAACTCGACCGGGAAACCGTCCGGCCCCGGTGCCTTCCCCGCCTGCATGCTTCCTATCCCTTTGATCAGCTCCTCCAGCCCAATCGGGGCCCCCAGTCCCGCCACCAGTCCCTCTTCCACCTTTGGAAACCTCAATTGGTCCATGAAACGACCCTTCCCTCCCTCCTCCCGTGGGGGCTCGGATCGGTACAATTCCTCGTAGAAGTCCCTGAAGACCCCATTGATGCCCACCCCACTCCGCACCACGCTCCCTCCCCTGTCCTTAACTCACCCGATCTCCCTAGCTGTGTCCCGCTCCCGAAGCTGATGCGCCAGCATCCGGCTTGCCTTTTCCCCATACTCGTAGACCGCCCCCTGGGCCTTCCTCCACTGCACCTCCGCCTTCCTGGTGGTCACCAGGTCGAATTCGGCCTGGAGGCTGGGCCTCTTCCTCAACAATCCTTCCTCAGGCTCTTCCACATACCTCCTGTCTACCCTCACCATCTCCCCCACCAGCCTCTCCCTCTGCCCCCGCTCCCTCCACTCCTTGTGGGCCCTAATGGAGATCAGCTCTTCCCTCACCACCGCCTTCAGTGCCTCCCATACCATCCCCACTCGGACCTCCCCGTTGTCGTTGGTCTCCAAGTACCTCTCTATACTTCCTCGGACCCGCTCGCTCACCTTCTCGTCCACCAACAGCCCCACCTCCAAGCGCCACAGCGGGCGCTGGTCCCTCTCCTCCCCCATCTCCAAGTCCACCCAATGCGGGGCGTGGTCCGAAATGGCCATTGCTGAATACTCGGTATCCTCTACTCTCGCTATCAGCGCCCTACTCAAAATGAAAAAGTCGATTCGGGAATAAGCCTTATGGACATGTGCGAAGAATGAAAATTCCCTAGCCCCCGGCCTTGCAAATCTCCAAGGGTCCACCCCTCCCATTTGGTCCATAAATCCCCTCAACACTCTAGCCGCCGCCGGCTTCCTACCCGTCCTAGACCTGGAGCGATCCAGTGCCGGATCCAACACCGTGTTAAAGTCCCCCCCCATTATCAGGCCCCCCCACGTCCAAGTCTAGGATCTGACCCAACATACGCCGCATAAAACCCGCATCGTCCCAGTTCGGAGCATACACATTGACCAGTACCACCCTCTCTCCCTGCATCTTATCACTTACCATTATGTACCTACCGCCATTATCTGCCACAATGCTCGACATCTCGAATGACACCTTCTTTCCCACCAAGATCGCCACCCCTCGATTTTTGGCATCTAGCCCCGAGTGAAACACCTGACCTACCCACCCTTTCCTCAGTCTTACCTGGTCTGCCACCTTCAGGTATGTCTCCTGGAGCATAACCACATCTGCCTTGAGCCCCTTCAGGTGCGCGAACACGCAGGCCCGCTTAACCGGCCCATTCAGTCACCTTACATTCCAGGTTATCAGCCGGATCAGGGGGCTACCCGCCCCCGTCCCCCGCCGACTAGCCATGACCCCTCCTCGGCCAGCCACGCGTCTGCCCCCCACACCCGGCCCGTTCCCCACAGCGGCATACCCCGTCTCGACCCACCCCACTCGCTCCAGCTCCTCCTTGACCTTAGCAGCAGCAACTCGATTCCCCCCCCCCCACTCCCCCCCCCCCCCCCCCCACTCCCCCCCCCCCCCCCATCCTAGCTGGTTTACTCCCCCCATTGCACTTCCGCAAGTCAGCTGACTCCTGCTGACCCCCGCCACTCCCACCTCCCCTTCGACTCCTCCCATTGTGTGGCACACCCTCCTCTCCCGCTCCCCATCCACAGGCTCTCCCCCTCCCCCCTCCGTTCTAAGCGTGGGAAACAATCCTCGCTTCCGTGCCCCGGCCCCGCCCCCCCCAGCCTTTGGCGTGGGAAAAAAGCCCACGCTCTCCACCTACCAGGCCCCGCCACCAACCAAAACAGTGCCCAACCCGCCACATCCACCCTCCCCAACCCGAAAGAGAAAAACACAGAGAAAAAGAAACGCAAAACAATGCAAAGGCCCCCCCCCCCACCCCGCCGAACCAAAAATAGGCATAACATATCCACCGCAGTCCCCAATCGCCCATCCCGACCCTCAGTCTGTGACCAGCTTCTCGGCCTGAACAAAGGCCCACGCCTCCTCCGTTGACTCAAAATAATGGTGCCGGTCCTTGTAGGTGACCCACAGTCGCGCCGGCAGCAACATGCCAAACTTCACCCCCTTCCTGTGCAGCACCGCCTTCGCTCGATTATACCCGGCCCTCCTCTTCGCCACCTCCGCACTCCAGTCCTGGTACATCCGAACCTCCGCGTTCTCCCACCTGCTGCTCCTCTCCTTCTTGGCCCATCTGAGCACACACTCCCGATCGACGAACCGATGGAACCGCACCAGCACTGCCCACGGAGGCCCGTTAGCCTTGGGCCTCCTCGCCAACACTCTACGGGCCCCTTCCAGCTCCAGGGGTCCTTGGAAGGACCCCGCTCCCATCAGCGAGTTCCACATGGTGACCACATAGGCCCCCACGTCCGGCCCCTCCAGCCCCTCCGGGAGGCCCAGAATCCGCAGATTCTTCCGCCTCGACCGATTCTCCATCTCCTCGAACCGCTCCTGCCATTTCTTGTGGAGCGCCTCGTGCGCCTCCACCTTTACCGCCAGGCCTAAGATCTCGTCCTCATTGTCAGAGATCTTTTGTCGAGCCTCTCGGATCGCCACCCCCTGGGCCGTCTGTGTCTCCAGCAGCTTATCAATAGAAGCCTTCATCGGTTCTAGCAGGTTCGTTTTAATCTCTCTGAGGCAGCGCTGGATACCCTCCTGTTGCTCCTCCGCCCACTGCCTCCACGCTGCCTGGTCTCCGCCCGCCGCCATTTTGTCCTTCTTCCCTCCCTTCTTCAGGTCCACCACCACCTCTTTTGTCGCCCCACTCCTAGTTAAAGCCATATACTGAAGGGGAGCTATTATTAACTACTTCCCACACCGGGAAAAGTCGAAAAAGTGCCCTTGGGGGCCCTGAAAAGGCCCAAAAGTCCGTTTTTGCGGGAGCCGCCGAATGTGCGACTTAGCTCCGCATAGCCGCAACTGGAGATCCGAAACTGATAAATTATTATTGGGTGCGAACATTTCAATGGTGAGGAAACGGGTGGTGGAGGAGATGCTAGTTTGGGGGTGGATGGAGGTGGCATTGTGTAGGGGACGTGTTTGAGGGCATTGTTGTTGGCACCTCTTCCGTTCTCGCTGGTCAGGTACTCTGTGAGCCCGGTGTGGTTTCAGCATTGCGGGTGCAGAGCCACTGCAGGCAGCATTTCGGGCTGGAGAACATGCTGTTGTGGGCACCAATATGTGACAATCATAGGTATGTGCCGGCAGGGCTGGATGCGAAGTTCTGGTGGTGGCTGCAGGTGAGGATGGAGTACTTTAGGGACTTGTTCATAGGGGGCACATGTGCGGGACTGGAGGAGTTGGAGGAATTTTATGAGTTGCCCAAAAGGGAAAGGCTTTAGGTACCTGCAGGTGAGAGATTTGTGAGGCGAGGCGCTGTCTTTCCCGGAGCTGCCGCCTCGGTGTTGCAGGACAAGTTGTTGTCGGAGGATGGTATAGGGGAGGGTATCAGATATCTATAAAGATTTGATGGAGAGGGAGTTCACCCTGGTAGAGGAGATTAAGCACAAGTAAGTGAGGAGCTGAGTGGGGAGGTGCGGGCTGGGACCTGGGTAGAGGCCTTGCAGGGTGAATGCTTCCTCGTCGTGTGCGAGGTTGAGCCTCATCCAGTTTAAGATGGTGCATCGGACTCACATGACAGTGGCGAGGATGAGCCGGTTCTTTGCGGGGGTGGAGGATAAGTGTGGGTGGTGTGCGGGGGGGCCTGTGAATCATGTTCACATGTTTTGGGCATGTCCAAAACTGAGGGGGTTCAGGCAGGGGTTCTCGGATGTTATGTCCGAGGTTCTGGGTGTGGGGGTGGCCCAGAGTCTGGAAGTGGCGATATTCGAGGTGTCAGAAGATCCAGCAGTCTAGGTGGAGGGAGAGGTCCATGATCTGGCCTTTGCCTCCCTGATAGCCGGGAGACGGATTTTATTGTGTTGGCGGGATACAGAGCCACCGAAGGCGGGAGTATGGGTGAGTAACCTGGCAGAATTCCTGCAGCTGGAGAAGGTCAAGTTCGCTTTGCGAGTGTTGGCAGAGGGGTCACCTGTAGGTGGAAACGGTTCATTGATTCCTTCAAGGAGGATGGAGGATTGAGGGGGCCGCAAGGGGGAGGGGAGCTAAGGGGATAAAATTGGGAAGGTGGGTTGTGGTAGGTGTTGGTATTGGGGGGGCGGGGATTTATGGTTGTTTGTTCAAGTGGATGTTTGGTCTTCCGGTATATTTGTGCATATTTGTAAAAAGCCTTGAATAAAAATATATATTTAAAAACAATGGAAGGCAGAGGGGCAAGGAGGTGGGTGAAGAAACAAACAATGGAAGGCAGAGGGAAGACCGAGGGGGGCGGGGGGAGCTGAACCCTGACAAGACTGTCACGAACAAGGGGGTACCACATCGTTCACTGGAAGGGTGCATGAAGCCTCACAGCTGATGGGTTCGGGGTGGGGGGGGCACAGTTGAATCGAGGAACAGATGTCTTCTTGAGGCTGCTAGCCAGTTCCTCTGGGTTGCTGACGTCCTGCTCCATCTGGTGAAGACAGGTGGGCTGGAGAGAGTGAGGTGAGTGTTGCACTGGTGTTTAAATATGGTGCTGGGACCTTCAAACCTGTCAACTGGCATTAAGCTTTCAGCTCCCTCCCTTCTTGAACAGACGGGTTATATTTGATACTTTCCAGTCTGATGGAACCTTTCCAGAATCTAATCAATTTGGAAAATTGACACCAATGCATTTACCATCTCATTAGCCACTGTTTTAAAGACCCTGCGAGGAAGCCCATCAGGACCCAGAGACTGGTCAGCCGCAGTTCCATTGGTTTGCTCAGTACTGCTTCCCTAGTGATTGTAACTTCGCCAAGTTCCTCTCCCCCCCCCTCCACCTCCCGATTCACAGCTATTACTGGAATGTTTCTTGTGTCCTCTATAATGAAGTCAGAAGCCAAACTTTTGTTCATTTCACCCACCGTTTCCTGATTATCTAAAATTAACTCCCCATTCACTTTACTTATTCTGTTCCTGTTTGTATAACTATAGAAATTGTTGCTATCCGTTTCTACATTTCTAGCTAGCTTCCTCTCGTACTCTAATTTCTTTCTCCTGATAAACCTTTGTCATTCTCTCTCATTCTTTATATTCTGACCAATCATCTGACCACTCATCCATGCTTTTTCCTTAAGTTTGATGTTTTTCTTAACTTCTTTAGCTAACCATGTATGATTAACCCTTCAGAATGTTTCATTATAGAAGAAATATACTTATTTTGAGTATTCTGAAATATCGCCTTAAATGTCTGTCACTGCTTCTCTATTGATCTATCCCCGAGCCTAGTATCCCAGCTCACTTCACGTAGCTCAGCTTTCAAGCCCACATAGTTGCTCTTATTTAAGTTTAAAATACTAGTCTTAGACCCTCTCTTCTCCCTTTCAAACTGTATGTGAACTTCAATCGTATTGTGGTCGCTGCTGCCGAGATGTGCCTTTGCTCTGAGGTTATTAATTACTCCTGTCACAGTACATAATATCAAGTCTAATATAAACTGCTCTTTGGTTGGTTCCAGAACATGCTGTTCTAAGAAAACATTCTATGAACGCCTCATGCAAGCTGCAACTGCCAATCTGATTTTTTCAGTTTATATATCAATTAAAGTCACCCATGATTATTGCCGTCCCTTTGTCACAAATGACCAATATTTCTTCTTGTGTATTTTGTCCTACATGGTGGTTACAGTTAAGGGGCTAATAGACCACTCCTCTAGTGACTTTTGCCCCCTACTATTCCTCATTGCCATCCAAACCGATTCCCCATCCTGATCTTCTGAATCAGGATCATCCCAACTATTGCACCAATACTATCCTTGATCAACAATGCTATCCGTCCACCTTTACCTAACTTCCTGTTCTTCTTGAATACCATAAGCGGGATTCTCTGATTCCCGGCGCCGATTTTGTAATTGGCGATCGGGCGGAGAATTCCTTTTTACGACGGAATTGGGGGCGCCTGTTTTACGCAGGTTTTGCAGGCTCCGCTCCTTCTGAAATGGTGTCATCACAGCACACGACGCATGCCATTGGGACGGCCTCAGGACTTCACCTGAAAGCCTGCCTCTGATGCTCAGCCCCCGATGGGCCACGTTCATGGTGGCGCGGGGGACGTGTGGTCCCAGCCGTGCAGGAACTCGGCATGGTGGCTACAGACAGTGTCCAACGCCGCCACAGTCGGGTGGGAGCCGTGCTGCTGGCTGGTGAGGCTTCGGCGAGGGCTGAGGGACTGGTGGGGGGGTGGCCAGGGGGTTGCGAGAGGGTGTAAAGGAGGGCGTTATATGGCAGGTCATCGTCGCGCGCATGCGCGGCCACGGACCCGGCAATTCTCCGGCCATTTATTTTGTGGAGGAATGCCGTTTTACGTGGTGCGGAGCTCCTCACCGGTTGCAGCATCGGTGAGGGGGCGCTGCCGATTTTTTTTCCACGTAAAACGCCATGGATACTTAGCCTCAGAATCGGAGAATCCGACCCCATATATCCGTCAATATTCAGGATCCAATCCTTGTCATCTTGCAGTCACGTCTCCATACGGCTATCAGACCATATTTATTTATTTCAATGAGCGCAATCAATTAGTTTACTTTATTATGAATGCTACGCACATTCAGATGCAGAGCCATTAGCTTTGTCTTTTTGCTATCTTTATAACATGCAGCGTGCGATCGAATGGCCATGCTGTGGCTGAAAAGCAGCGAGCCGTGACGCAACGTGGCCAATAGAAGTCGGGAGATCCCGCTCTCGGGATCTACGTGGCTTGCAACACTGAGCGAGATCTAATGCGATCTCGCGAGACGCTGCAATGTAAATCCCGCCCATTGTGGGCAATATCACTTTTTAGTAAATCTGCATATTAAGGTGAGACGAGCTTAATGTGCAGATTCCTGAGTTACCCGAGGCATGGGAGCAATCTCCTTCGCCTCAGAGACTTCGGGTGAGTGCCGTTCAGTATTGATTTCCAGTAATGGGGAACACGGAATGGCACTCGTGGAGGTGTCCCTGGCACTGCCAAGATGCCTGGGTGGGAATGTCAGCTGGCATGGGTGCTACCAGGGTGTCAGTTTGGCATTGCCAGTGTGCCAAGCTGGCATTTTCTGTGTGGTGGCGATTGGACCGGAGGTGCCATGCGTGGGTGTTAGGAGATTGTGGGGGTGTGCCATGGACCCGCCCATAGTGCATTGGGGTTTGGGGGAGAGCCGAGGGTCGCATCGGGGGCGTTGGAGATCGGGATGCCATTTTGTTCGCCATACTGAGGAGTTCTGGCACGCGGAATGCCTCAGTGCTCAAAACGGTTCTATGTGCGGGCTTGGCATCAAAACTGATTCTCCGTCCAATCGCCTTTGCCGATTTCGGCACCAGCCGACGGAGAATCCCGCCCAGTGTCTTTTCACCTTTGATCCCTTGTCTCCGCTATTTTGTTTAAAACCCTCTCTATTTCCCTAGTTATGCGGTTCGCAAGAACACTAGTCCAAGCTCTGTCCCCTGCTAACACTACATTTCCTTTTTCTTCCTCCAAGGTGCCTGGGTGGCAATGTCAGCTGGCATGGGCACTACCAGGGTGCCAGTTTGGCACTGCCAATGTGCCAAGCTGTCATTTTCTGTGTGGTGGCGTTTGGAGCGGAGGTGCCATGCGTGGGTGTTGTGAGATTGTGGGGATTCCAGCCAACCTGGAATGTAGGGTTTCTCACTTTTCCCATTCAATGGATTTGCTCCTTGAGTCATCTGCAACGGTAACTCCACTCCATCTGAGCCCTCTGAAGACAATTGTCATCCAAATGCCACAGACCTGCAGAACCTCTTTAGATGCAACAGTCTTGATGGTACAGATTCTGCAGAGATTCCTTTATCTTTCTCCTATAATAAATCTCATCAAATAGTCTGGTTGGCTCTGACAAAACTGAGGCATTGCTATAGACTTGTTCAATCTGCAACCTCTGCCCTAACCCTGTCGTGGAAGATCAAGGCTCAGCTATTAAAAAAGATCCCATCATTTACAGATATTTCCATGTGTACATCGACTAACATGACATCCTTCATATCACTTCATCAAAAGTTTGCCAAAAACACCTCTAATGCAACCATAATTTTAACCAAAACCCACCTTTTTCCCCTTTGTGGTATGTTATGATATATTGGCCGGGATTCTCTGACCGCCCCCCCCCTTCCCCCCGGCCGCGTCAGAGAATCGCCGGGGGGGGAGGTGCGAATCCCGCCCTGTCACCCCGACGCCGGCTGCCCTATTCTCTGGCGCCGTTTGTCGGGGGCCAGCGGGATTCCCGCCACGCCGGTCGGGGGCCGTTGACAGCGGCCCCCCGGCGATTCTCCGGGCCCCGGTGCGCCAAGTGGCCGTCCAGTTTCGGCCAGTCCCGCCGGCGTGAATTACTCACCTCACACATGGCGGGACCTGGCAGGTAAGTGTGCGGGAGCAGTCCTGGGGGGTTGCGGGGGTATCCGACCTCGGGGGGCGGGGCCCCACGGTGGCCTGGGCCATGATCGGGGCCTACTGATCCTGCGGGCGGGCTGTTTCCGTGGGAGCCTTCTTTCCTTCGCGCCAGGCCCTGAGGGCCAGCGCAGAGAAGAGAACCCCCGCGCATGTGCGGAAATACAGCGGCCGATCTGCGCATGCATAGAAACACGCCGGCCGGTCCGCGCATGCGCGAGATCTCGCCGGCCACTCCGTGTATGCGCGGACTCGCGACGGCCCTTCGGCGCTGGTTGGAGCGTCGACAACCACTCCGGCATCACTAGCCCCCTGAAAACTTGGAGAATTCCTCACTTTCGGAGGCTGTTGACGCCGGAATGGTTGGCGCCGGTTTTCCCGCCGACTTAGTCCCCAGAAGGGAGAATCCTGCCCATTACCTTTTAAACTTAGCCTAGTGCTTTGATTGGTTACTACCCAAGTACTAATCTGACAAATTTCATGAGGGTTTTCTTTGGATTGAGGTTGGCCTTGCTAGATGGCAGCAACTTTTGGTGATGGATGCATGCTGAAACTCTAGTGTTGCTCTGAGGGCAGATGGCATCTGACATCTGACTTCCCTTTTTTCAACACTTTTGCCTTTCTACCTTTGTGAGTAAAGCATCTTATAATACGTCTGGGATGTGAATAGAGAACTCTTCAACACAGTAAGTGGAAGGTGGTTCTAAGAGGCAGACGGTACATTTTGGAAGATGTTGCTGATTTGTCTTGCCTTATTTGTTAAAGTTACTAAATTCCTTGTTGCATTGTGTAACATACATGGAATAATGAAGTTAGTACTTGCTGCCCTGGGTACCTCCTTCCACTGTATCAGATTTCTCCTTCAAACCCAAATTGGGCCTCTTTCCCCAGGTTTATTTGTCCCAAAAGCACTGATCAGTCTGAAAGGTTGAGAGCTCTGTGTCCTGCAACAAGCCTCTGAGACATATTTCAATCTTCCTTTCTCAAAAATTTACACCTTTAAGCTGCTTAAGTCCTACAGCAACTCCCATCCCATAGTGTTGAGCTCCCAAATGAAAATGAAAATGAAAATCGCTTATTGTCACAAGTAGGCTTCAAATGAAGTTACTGTGAAAAGCCCCTAGTCGCCACATTCCAGCGCCTGTTCGGGGAGGCTGGCATGGGAATTGAACCGTGCTGCTGGCCTGCCTTGGTCTACTTTCAAAGCCAGCGATTTAGCCCTGTGCTAAACAGCCCCTGTCAATAAACCCAATAATATTTAAATGAAACATGGAAAATTTGACAGGGTTGGCAAGGGGACAGTCAGGTGATCAGAAAT
Source organism: Scyliorhinus torazame (assembly GCF_047496885.1). NCBI lineage: Eukaryota > Metazoa > Chordata > Chondrichthyes > Carcharhiniformes > Scyliorhinidae > Scyliorhinus > Scyliorhinus torazame. The sequence continues at coordinate 114,602,099 of NC_092717.1, forward strand.
ACTATTCCATCATAGTGATCCCATCAGGGAGAAAAATCCAGAAGTTATGGGAAGTTATTCTACTTTGCAGAAAGAAGCTACAATGGCTGAGCCCAAATCTCTTCCAACATTCATGCATGTGTGCTTTCCACTGAGATCACTACAGTTATGAAGGCAGAATCTACCTAACCTTCCCCTCCTTAGCTGAGGGTCACTTGAGGGCCAGCTGTATTCCCCAATGTCTGTCCCATTTGAGATCAGCAGCTCAGCACCGATATGAGATTGCCCTGGGATAATTTGGGTTCATATTTAGTGGGTTTACCATTGAAATCATGGGATTTCTTATTGTGGTAAAACACAAATTATGAATATAGCATCTAGAAACTAATCGTCATTTACTCTGAATTGTCTTACAATTACTTTGTAAAAGTGAGATTGTTTCACATTTATAGCACACATTTAAATAATTATTAGCAGCCCAATTAAAGTACCAAGGCAAGTAATTGAAATACAAACATATAACTTGATTTTATATTGAATTATATTGAATTCCACACCACTGATCAAATTACACATATACTCCGGGCATGGAGGCAGGGAAGGGAAATTGGGACCAAGACCTTGTGCTCTATAAATGAACTGTTTATCCAACCAGTCAATGGGAGCGGAGCAGCAGGCTTGGGCTGATCCAGGGCAATAAACCCTTGAATGGAATAATCTGACAGAACTTGAGTTAGAACTTTCCCCACATTTCTCATCATGTGTTGCTAATTGTACAACATCACTGCTGTACACCTGTTTTTGCAATAAAACCTTAAATTGTGCACATGTTTTTGATTTGTGCATTCATTCTTAATTTGAAGCTTTGCCACACTGGGCTTGCTCCATGAACAAGGCTAAACTTAAGAAACACGTTCCAGAGGCTGGCTCTGCATGGCAACAAAAACACCTTGATCATACCATTAGTAGCATTCTAAGTCAAACATGCCAAGCTTATACAAGGTTTTTCCTAGACACATTAGCCCTTGTGCTTGGCATTCATTAGGTTGAAAATGTTGAGGTTTTTATTGAAGTTGCAATATCATTGAGCTTTGTAAATCATCATAGGAAGGGGAAACTTACATCCAAGTGGTTCCTAGCTTTATGAGGTAATCGTAGCTCTGAAATGCCAACCAAAATATTATAAGGATGAGGGATCAACAGGGTTTAGCTGACTGCATTTGTTTTCTCCTTGGTTATAGGCTATTCCTTTTTCCTCTGAGGAATCTTGATGTCAAGGAAAACTAATTTCATTGAAAACATTAATTAGCCAAAGAAAACATCCAGCTGTCCCTAAAAAAATATTCCAATGCAAATACACTGCAGTTTCTGGAAAGCTTTGATGTTTGTCACTAGTTGTTAACATCAATGCTTGAATAAGTATTACCTGCTGAACAGTCTCCGTTGGCAATGAATCATTTCCCTCTTCTGCTGCCAATGCAGCTGTGTTTGTGGGTATTGGACCTGCTGGATTTATGGATGGAGATGTAGCTCTGGCAGTATCTTCCTGTTGTTGAGACTGTTCCACTTCAGTGTGAATCTCTTCAGCTTTTTCTGCTTCCACTTCTTCCTCTTCTTCTTCCAGTTCCATTGTCTCCTCTTCAACTGTGGGTTTAAAGAACACACGCTGTCATGTAGACCTGATTTATTCTACTTTAGTGTTGTGCCAGTTTCAGCTGGCAGAACCAACAATGCAAAATTGTTGGCTCGCCCTGGCAGTGGCCGCAGCGAATCCTGTAATAGTGTTGCCGCCCGCCATCTGCATAAAACCCAGACGCTGGGAGCAGGTGGCACTAACGTAACACTCGGCAGAATATAAAAGCAGCTTGGAGCTGGGTAAACAATCAGCAATCCTGAGATTATGGTGGACAATTTACACTGTGTGCTATGCCCAGAAAAATTATGAACATGTTCTTTATAAGTGATTTATAATTTTGTTACCCACATCACAACAGAGGAATTTTGCCCGACAAGATATTGGGCCTAAACATCCAGGCCCTGGTAAGGGCACATTATCAGTGTAACTCTGAGATGCTGACAGTGGTTTGCAATCAACTGGAACACAGATCTACTGGGTTTACGTCCCTCACATCTTCCCTCCCAAAACACGTTTCGACGATAAACGTGTGGGGCAGAGACATTGCATCCATTAAGTCGATGGAGGATTTTGGGACCATGTCTGAGGGAGTTTCCAGGATGCACTGGGAATTCAGGCCAGCTCACCATCCATTTTAGTTCAGTGAGACCCATACCTGCGGACAGCAAGAGAATGCCAGGCCCATTGTACTGTCCTTAAATGAAAATGAAATGAAATGAAAATCGCTTATTGTCACAAGTAGGCTTCAAATGAAGTTACTGTGAAAAGCCCCTAGTCGCCACGTTCCAGCGCCTGTTCGGGGAGGCTGGTACGGGAATTGAACCGTGCTGCTGGCCTGCCTTGGTCTGCTTTAAAAGCCAGCAATTTAGCCCAGTGTGCTAAACCAGCCCAAATGTTCTGTAGTCCAATGATCCATCTTGAAAAAAATGTTAAAATTACTAGTGGAAGGGTTCCCAGAATTTTAAACAAATATTCATTTTCAGGTGATGATTGACATCTGACGAATTTGAAGCATTTTCTATTTTTATTTCTATTTTCTAGATTTGCCCTTTTTATCTCCCCGTGCATTATATTGACCTATATTGACCTGAACATGCCTCATTCTGCTCCATGTTCTTTCCTTATATTTTACCGGAAAATTCAACATTTCTTTGTCAACCAGAGGAATCTAGCTGTCCTCATACATGAAACACAAAATATTAGTAAGTACAGCAAATAATTAGGATGTCAAGTGGAATGTGGACCTTTATTACAAGAAGGTTACAAGATGTTGAGCAGACCACACCTGGAGAGCTGCATACAGTTTTGGTCTCCTTATCTAAGGAGGAATCTACTTGCAGTTGATGCAGTTCAGAGAAGGTTGATTCCTGCGATGAAGGGGTTGTCTTAGGAGGAAAAGTTATGCAAGTTGCCCTTATACTCATTGGAGTTTTTAAAAATGAGACGCAATCTTGTTGAAAAGTGTAAAAATTCTGAGGGGGTTTGACAAGTAGATGCTGAGAAGATGAGTTGGAATCTAGAACTAAGGAAACATGATTTCGGAATCGGGGATCAACCATTTAAGTTGGAGGTGGAGAGGTATTTCTTATTTCAGAGGGTTGTGTATCTTTGGAATTCTTTATCGCAGAGAACAATAGAGATGAGCTATTGAATATATTAAAAGCTGAGATAGCCAGATCTTTGAACTAATTGGAGTCAGGGGGCTGGATTCTCCGATTTTCAGGCTATGTCCTGATGCCATCGTGGGAATGGTGGCGTTTTACGACTGAAAATTTGGCGCAAAATGGCCACCGATCCTCCGTTTGGTGGGGGGCTAGCACGCAGGCAGTGTAGAGCACCCAGCTCTAGCTGCTGATACGGCTGGAGAATTGCCGGATCCGTGGCCATGCATGCGCACGGCGGTGGCTTTCAGCGGCTGTGCCGTGAAATATGGCGCCGGCCGCGTGGCGACCCGGCCTGCCAAATAGTGCCCCCCCTTTAGCCGGCTCACGACCCTTGGACCAACCACCAACAGTGCCCCCAACCCCTGCCAAAGTCCCCCCTGACTGCGGATTGGCTCTCCCCTGGCTGTGGCGGCGCTGGACTGAGTCCGCAGCCGCCACGCCGAGTTCCCGACAAGTAATAGCATGAGAGACCCATGCCGCGGGAATTCAGCTGGTTGGGGGCGGAGCGTTGGGGGGAGGGCCTCAGGCAACATCCTGAGGCCGTCGATATGGCGAGCGGTGTACTCCTGTAGTAGGGCGCTTTGGAGGGGCAGAGCATCGCGAAAGCAGCCCCGCCCCCGATTTCGGTGCGAACTTTGATTCTCCGGCCGATCGCCGATTGCAATTTTGATGTCGGCAGCCGGAGAATCCCGCCCAGGATCTATGGAGAACAGGCAAGAAAATAGAGTTGAAGCCAAGATCAAATCAGCCATGATCTTACTGAATGGCGGAGCCGGCATGAGGAGCCAAATGGCTTACTGCTGCTTTTATTTCTTAATGTTCTTATCAATGATTTATAATATGCCCATCTCCCCATATGTATGGATCAAATAACCACCAAATTATGGAAGGAAGAGTTGCTCAGTGAAGTAGTAATGTGTATTTTACATGAGAATTTTATTCTTGAAATTATTGGATCTTCATTTCTATAATGCATCGCATATTCTAAGGCAAATTAAAATTGATTGTTTGAATAAAAATCTAACTGAAAAATGTTCAATAACAATAGAGATAATGATCAACTTTTATAAATGTAGGGCAGCACGTTGGCGCAGTGGGTTAGATCTGCAGCCTCACGGCGCCGAGGTCCCAGGTTCGATCCCGGCTCTGGGTCACTGTCCGTGTGGAGTTTGCACATTCTCCCCGTGTTTCCGTGGGTTTCGCCCCTACAACCCAACGATGTGCAGGCTAGGTGGATTGGCCACGCTAAATTGCCCCTTTATTGAAAAAAATGAATTGGGTACTCTAAAATTTAAAAAAAAACTTTTATAAATGTAATGTGAGAAACATAATTTTCTCCATCCACTATCCTTTCAGCACTGTGACCTGGGCTGCAATTCAGCATCACCTGTCAAGATCTTGATGACTATGAGGGCCTAACCAATAATGATTTTAGCAACTCCATTTCTGCAATACAAAATGACCTTTCCGGTTTCCTCTAGGTGCTCTGTTTCCTCCCACGGTCCAAAGATGTGCAGGTTAGGTGGGGTTACAGGGTTACGGGGATAGAGCGGATGAGTGGGCCTAGGTAGGGTGTTCTTTCAGAGGGTTGGTGCAGACTTGATGGGCCAAATGCCCTCCTTCCGTACTGTAGGCATTCGATGGAATTCCCTAACATCTACAAAGATGTTCAGGGAAATAGAAAATCAAATGGAGTTATGTCTTGTTGGGCTAGTGTTAATGGAACTTTCACCTGTACTGCACGTAAATTGAAACTGTTTATTTTTATCACTGCCTAAAAGTAATGCAATATTTTCTTCCCTAACACTGATCTCAATTACTCCAAGCAGAGAATTGCCCATGAAAGGAATGCAAGTTGGAGGGAACAAGTTGCAGTGTTGCTATCACCAACCCACTTTCTCTTTAAGCTTGGCTCAGCTGCGTTGAAAATATGTAACAGAAACATATGCTCCATCACCGGTGGGTTTTTGGGCCAGAGTGGGGTGGGGGTGGGGTGAAATTGAAAGAACGGATTTTCCTCTGGGTTCCTACCCACCCCAACAACACAGCAAATTATACCATCTTTCCCCCAATTCAGGCTATTAAGGGCCAATTGGCCACTTATGCGCGATTCCCAGCCAGCCTCAATCTTTAGGCTGATGGGAGAAATGAACTTGTGTGGGTGAAGACCAAAAATCAACAGAGTTAAAACTCCAGCAGGAAGGCGCTTCTATCAGAAGCCCTCCTCTCTGAAGTTGGGCACCCCTCCCCCGGCCTCAGGATCTCCCTCCCAACTCCCCCACCGGCCTCTCCCCCGAGACCCCGATCGCCCTATTTGCACCCCCCCAGGCCTTCCCTGCTCTACCCACCCTGGAGCCCTTGAACTTACCTGGGCCTCCATTGCCTAGACTTGTTGCCCAGACTTAGTCTCTGATGTCCTTCAGCATTTCTTCTTCTGCCCACTGCAGCACAGTCAGTGCAGGGATTGGAGAGCTGCCTCTTTAAGGCGGGACTTCCTCCCAATTCAGGGATGGGAGTACTGCCTTCAGCCACTTAATGCCCATTCGAGCGTGAAATGGGCGCAGGACACTTGGAGTCATCGGGGATGTGTTCCCAACTGACTCTTTGGATGATAGGAAGTGAGACCCCACCATCTGAAAAATTCTGGCCATAAAATGTGCAAGTCAACCAACATCTGAAAGAGCAGGGTAAGTTTTTATTTTCATTTCCTGTAACATGGTGGAACAGATTGCCCACTCTACAGAATTTGTCTGCTATTATTCCTCTGTTTTCAATGGAAGGGATGGGCTGGCACAGGTGCCAGTGTTGATGTGGGTTCTATAACCGAGGATCGACTCCGCCAGATTACTACCCATGTGGTGAAGATGAAAAGGTACTCCACAGTCTTTAGTTGAAAGATGATTCTGATGAACAAGTTGTGACCTGACCGAGCAGTATGTTCTCGTTTTATTTCAGAGCAGTTACATTCCTAAGTGAAACGAGTATCGATTAACTAGTTTTCTGATAGTTTTCTGGTACCAACATCTGAAGAAGCACAAAATACACAGCCTATTGGTTAGCATGAAAATTAAATGATCTAACTTTGTTATGGAACATATCCTCACATTTCTGGAAGTCAATCTCCCTCAGAAGCCTTTCTTCCTTCTTAAATTCAGCTGAAAAGTGATCCATATTTTCAAAGCCACGTTCTATTTTCTCCATGTGTGATATTTTCAGTGCTTCAGAAATCCTAAAAAAAATGTCATAGGGTAAATGCATATCTGCATTGAAAGTAGGTTTAAAGATAATGGTACTTATTTCATAAGAAAATTGTTAAATATCAGCCCTATGTCGCTGGGTACTTACTTTTTAATAAGAGGTTTTGTATTCTGTAACAGAAAACACATTTTTATTATATATACCCTTCAAAACAAGCATTTAATTCATCAGGAAGGATAGAATTACAACAATGCTGTGGAATACTAGAGGGTGATTCATTAACATTTATCAGAAATTTCTTTCCTGTTGTTTTAATAGTGGCACTAAACCTCTGCTAAAATAATAGAGGAGAAATTTAACTGAATCCAACCTTTAAGTTCTGGTATTCTGTACCCCACAGCACCATTTCAAACTTTAAGTTTCTTGTTTGTGAAGCACACAAATTTGACCGGCAGCAGGCTCATCACGCTAGCCCCACACCAGCTTGGCTGGAGCATCATGGTACATCTCCCTGAGTAATGACAACTTAACAGAGAAGAATATGGCAAACAAGACGGAGTAGAGTAGGACTGAAGAAAAGGGAGGCAGTGGTGCAGTGGTATTGTCACTGGACTGGTAATCCAGAGATCCAGGACAATGTTCTGGGGACCCGGGTTCGAATCCCGCCTTGGCAGATGGTGACATTTGAATTCAATTTAGGGGTGGCAGGATGGCACAGTGGTTAGCACTGCTGTCTCACAGCTCCAGGGTCCCAGGTTCAATTCCAGCCTCGGGTGACGTTCTGTGTGGAGTTTGCACTTTCTCCCTGTGTCTGTGTGGGTTTCCTCCGGGTGCTCCGGCTTCCTCCCACAGTCCAAATATTTGCAAGTTAGGTGGATTGGCCACGCTAAATTGCCCCTTATTGTCCAAAGTGTTCTTTCAGGGGCCGGTGTAGACTCGATGGGCTGAATGGCCTCCTTCTGCACTGTAAATTCTAATGGGCATTTTGCTGCCCATTGTGTTCTCTACTACCAACAAGGATAAGAATAGCAACAATATGCCAACACCAAGTTCTCTACACTGACACTAACGGCAACATATACTGCCTTTCCTTCACTGCCATAGAGTCAAATCTTGGCTCTTGCTACATCATCACAGCGCCACAGTCAGCATTGGGGGCACACCATGTCCTGAGGTAATGAGGAACAGGCAGCAGGTGTGAGTTTGTCTATATCACCCACAAATCCAGGAAAAAAAGTCAAATCAGTAGACATGAGGAAACATTATTACTATTAGATGTATGCATTTCTTTGGTGTGCATTACCATAGAATATGGCTTAGTGGTGGAATTCCCACCCCTAAAGGTTTTCAGTCCCACTTCAGGTAGGCCCAGAATATGAAGACCAGAGTAGGATCTGTAACTACTGGGAGAGGTTCTGCAGGAATACTTATGTCGGTGGCCCATGCAGCACTCCATGTTGGGAAGGGTGCTCACAAAGGCATCCTCTGTGTACACTGGAAGCTGTCATAATGTCATCCAGCCCTATCGACTGATTCAACGCTCTATTTGCATATTTGGAACACCCAGGTCCATGTAACATATTTGCTTGTCATTCACTAAATAGCGTAGATTCAGCTGCAAGAGGCGCCCAGTACTAATGTTATTTGAAGGACTCGGGACTCAACTTAAAGGTAATGTAATTTAGAATGACTTCTGCTATTGCAAAGTCTCTGGAAGGACTGTGGAATGTTTTTTAGAGTTGTTGTGGTGAGTTACTGGATTTGGCAGGGAGTGGCACTGCATCCTGGCAGAGAGGGCAGGGGATGTGGTGACCTGAACACACACAGACTGCAACTGGTATGGGGCAGCAGAAGCAAGGCTTCTGGATCTTCAGTACAACAGAGAGATGGAGTAGAGGTTGCAGAGAGGGGAAAGCTCTATCCTTGATGTTGCCGGCCCTAAATGAGGCAGCAGCTTTAAGAGACAGCCCGGCAAACTCAAAGGTAGCCCAGTGTGAGATCTCTGATTGCTGAGGCAGACTTGATGCTGACAAGTATGGGCATAGGACCCCCATTTGGTACCACAGGAACATCCAACCCTCTCTCGCTCTCTACCATTCTTTATGCATTGTCCATTTCTTCCTTCACTAGCTCTCCCTCCTTCCTCTCTTGGCATTCCTTTCTTTTCAGACATTAAGACATGAGAATTAGGCCATTCGGCCCATCGAGTCTGCTCCGCCATTCAATCATGGCTGATATGTTTCTCATCCCCAGTCTCCTGCCTTCTCCCCATAAGCCTTGTTCCCCTTTTGCTTGTCATCTTCACATTGTCTCTAAATGTAATCACTATTTTATCTCCACCTACACACTCCCTTGCTCTCATGCAGCTCCCCATGTATTTAGCAGTGGGAAGGACTATCCATGAGCATTATTTAAAGGGATCATCAAATATTTCAGCCGTGGATTGATTTCTACTGGCCATTGCTGAGTTAGTGGAATTGCTGTGAGGTTTCTACTGCTACTTAAGTTGCTGAAGTCTACAGGGAATTTCATGGTGCTTGGTGAAGACTTTGGTTTGTGCTTCAAGGGCTCAGCTCACTTCACCAGTTCCCAGTCATGGTGGTACAGTTTCCATGCCCCTTGGCCTGCAGCATGACAGAGAGAATAAGCAAAGGCAACACAGAGGAGGATAAAAGCAAATCACTGCGGATGCTGGAAATCTGAAATAAAAACAGGAAATGCTGAAACAACTCAGCAGACCTGCCAGCATCTGTGGAGAGATAGGCAAAGTTAACGTTTTAAGTCCATGTGGCTCTGCTCCTCTAAAGAAGAGTCTTATGGGCTTGAAACGTTAACCCTGTTTCTCTCTTCACAGATGCTGCCAGACTAGCTGAGTTTATCCAGCATTTTCTGCATTTATTATAGAGGAGGATAAGCTGCTGGAAGAGGGCATAGGAGGGTGAGGGGGAAAAGGCTCTCAGCAAGAGGCCATATCTACCCAGGATCTTCAAGAAGTATTTTTCCCATCTCACTCTCAGTGAGAAAGAGCGTAGCCACCTCCATTTCACAAAGGAGATTCTCACTGAAATCTGCTGCCTGTTGTCGGCTGATCTACCGCCTCAGAGGACAATATGGTCAGTTGCTGTAAAAGTGACAGTGACCTTCAGCTTCTTTATATCAGGCTCTTTCCAGGCTGGAGCAGGAGAAATCACCAACAGCGTGAAGTTTCTCATCCACTGCTATACGAGGGAGGTCACTGACTCTCAGTATGCAAAGAGATGGGAATGTGTTACATTTTATCTTTCCGAAGAGGAGTGAAGACTACAACTTTCCCATGATGTGACGTGCCATTGACTGCATACACATCGTGTAAATTTAGAGGTGTGTCACAGCCACAAAGGCCTCAACTCCCATAATGTGCAGCTGGTGTGTGACCATGCCCAGGGTCCTGGCAGCTGTCATGGTGTCTTCATTCTGAAGCCGTCCACTCCACCATCAGCATTTGAGCCACTGCAGGAAACCACAGGGTGGCTAATGGGCAACGAGGCCCATCCACTGACCACTGGGCTCATGACTCTGGTGTGCAACACATGCACATGTGGGCAATGTAAATATAATGAGGCAGAACACTGGGGTGCTTAAGGAAATCTTCTGCTGCTTGGGCTGCTCTGGAGGGGAACTGTAACACCCTCCAAGGCAACCTGTCATGATTCATCATGGTCCGCTGCACCCTTCACAATCACAGCATCGTGACAGCACAGGTGGTGCCATCAGGTGCATTTCAAGCAGCTGAAGAAAAGAATGAGAAAGGAGGAAGTGGAGGAGAAGGGGAGGAGGCAACCAACAAGTCCCCTTTCCAGTCGTGAGTGCCATGCCTTATCTTCCTTCTTTTACTGACCATCACAGTGGCCACAATGCTGAAATAAAATCTAGCTCAGAGCAAACATTCCAAACCAACATTAACAATCAAACTGTCCAATATTACATACAAAAGTTAGCTAATCACCCTTGTGCATTCCCTTAGTTCCTGTCTTCCGGTGCCTTTGCATATCCCAGAGCTCCTACACAGTGGTGTCCCATTTGCTGCACTATGGCTGGTGGAAAGCCAATTACTTTCACTGGGGATGGGGGGGTCAAGGTGACCTTGCAGGGTGATCTCACAAAGCTCTGGGCCTTGAGGGCGAGGCTTTAGACTGCACAATCCCGCTAAGGGTGACAGCAGTATAAGCTGCATGGTTGACAGGCAACAGCCAGGGCACTGGGAGGCCTGGATTTTATGGGGCAATGGTGGCCCTTTCTCAAACTAAAAGTCGAGGGCAAACCTGCCTCAGTCAGTTTTGGGAGCCCCAACCAGATTTTATGTGCAGTCGACAATTAACTGCCCGGCATCAGGGCTCCTGTACCTTTAAGGGATAATGTCCCACCTCCAAAGAGCTGTCAGTCTATCAGAGGGCTGGCAGCTTTTCAGACCCAGTATCACCATGAGGAGCAGTGGTCAATGCTGATACTGCAACATTGCAGGAACAGTGGGAGTTTCCATCTTGGCACTCAAACTTTGGGTGGCTTCTTCTTGTGTTACAGTACAAACTGAGACTAGGCCACCAAGTAACTACACCATGGTTGCATCCACAAGCATGGGAATGACGTTGGTCACCAATTCAACACTGGAAAGGATGGACTCCTCTATGTGCCAGGTTGGTGCTAGGCTCCTCTGTGATTCTTGACAATGGCTGCAGACCTTTTGGCCTATCAATGCACCAAACATGTCTATGTACATATTCGTAGCATTTTTCTGTCCTCATCTGAGTCCTTTGCAGCAGAATTTGTCTCACCCTCCATGAAGTGGCACCTGCACTACCCTTTCCCTCTGTCTTGATTGTAGGCTCCTTATCCGGTGCCTCGCTACATGCAGATTTAAGCTACCCTCTAAAGTATCTGCAGTGTTCCGCATCCAAGACAGTGGCTGCAAGTGTAAGAGTAAATGATGGTGCTTCTTCTTCATCATCAATATCTTCCTCATCTTGCTCCTGTACCACTGATTGGACAGATCACAGTTATTGGGTATCTGCAAGGAGAAAGGCACAAGGGTAGGATTGCAATGAGGGAAAGGGGAGAAACATGCTTTAACTCTATGCAGTCTGTAAAGCAAAAGAGATTTTGGATTCAGGGGGAAATGAGATGTGAGCAGGAGGATTAGGTATGAGGATATCATCACCTTCAATGGTTTCAGCCATGTTACTGGACAAAACCACAGCAATGATTGCTCTCAGAAGGGTGAGCACTGTCTCAATCATTGTGCTGAGGACATGCAGCTATGGTCGTGTGGGTTGTGCGCCACTTTATCCAGCAACAGAGAGCGAAGGGTGCCAGTGAATGCGGTACATTGTGTTGGCTGATGTTCATGTCATGGTTGTATAGCTGTGCAATCTGTGAGGGGTGGGTGTGAGGTTTGTAGCAATAAGTGTGTGAGGGTGAGGTAAAGCTGTGAATGTGGAGTATGACTGATAGAAATATTAGCAGGTGAGTGGTGGGGGTGTACTGCATTGTGAAGTGTGTGAGGCTGATGGCGCAGTTGGTGGGATATCACATTTGAAGATCCATTCACTGGCCTTGACCATTCGTATGTGGTCACTGAATCTTATGCAGCACTGTAACCAGGTTCTTGGCTACAGTGCTGGCATTGACTTGCACAGCTGTCTGCTCCCACTGACTTTCCCAGTGTCTGTATGGAGGAACCCCTGTCTGCTGTGCATAGAGAATATCTTTCCTTGTATCCATCTCCTGCACTGAGGTCTATACTGCTGCTTCAGAGAACCTCAGAGCCCACTCTCTTCGGTTTTGTGCCATTCATATCGCTTTCTCATGGGAAAATCACTACTAGAATGGTGTTCAGCATTGCTCCAGTCAAAATGTACCTCCCCTTTAAGAGGTGCAGGTTGACTTTACGTCTAGTGCAGGCTAGCTTTAACTTAGGCTAGCCTTTCATGATTTTGCATCCCCATTTAGGGATGCAGTTACTCATCATCATGTTTAGGTTTGGGTTGCACACAACAATTAAGTAAATGAGCAGTTCCAAAGAGGAGTCATATTGGACTTAAAGTGTTAACTCTTTTCCTGCTCCATAGATGCTGTCAGACCTGCTGAGTTTTTCCAGCACTTTTTGTTTTTATTTCAGATCTCCAGCATCAACAGTATCCAACTTCTATTATTATGAAGCTGGTGACCTGCCTATATCAGAATCAATGGGCTTGTCTGCATCGATCTCCAAACCTATTTGCATTATATTTTATGGCCACAATATTATTTTCAGACTATAAAGCAGCTTTAGTGAGGGAATGTCATGGAAAGTGTATGGGGTAAATGTTGTTTTTGGCAGAATGTAATTCGTCATTTTTGTGAAATGATGTGGCAGAGGCAGTTGTTGACCTTGGCCGCGGCAACCACGTTGATTGAAGTTCTGCAATATGAATGGTTGGTCGAACAGAGTTATTTTATTCTGCAGTCAAATTGATTGTTGGGTCTTTTACAATGCAACATTGGTAACATTGATATAGTCACAAGGCTTTTAATATTATAACGTTAACACTAAGATGTTCCTTTCTTCAGGTTCAACTGTTAAAATCCAATAAAATTCTAGTACTATTAAGTATGGAAATAGGAGGGGCTTCCGGTTGCAGCTATGCTGAGCTAAGTCGCACGCTCGGCAGCTCCTGCCAGAAATTGACTTTTGGGCTCTTTTTAGGGGCCCCAGCGGCATTTGTTCGACGGTTCCCAGTGTGGGAAGGTGACAGTACGATTTCCCTGGCATTGTATGGATTGGACCAGTAATTCTGGTGCAGCGAAAAGTGCGAGCGAGGAAAGCCAAGATGGCGGCGGGTGGAGACCAGGCAGCGTGGGCGCAGTGGTCACAAGAGCAGCAGGAGTTTCTCAAGCGCTGCTTCACGGAACTGAAAGCAGAGCTGCTGGAGCCGATGAAGGCTTCGATCGACAAGCTGGTCGAGACCCAGAAGGCCCAAGGGGCGGCGATCCGGGAGGTGCGGCAGAAGGCCTCGGAGACTGAGGATGAGATACTGGGCCTGGCGGTGAAGGTGGAGGCGCATGAGGCGCTGCAAAAGAAATGGCAGGAGAAGTTCGAGGACATGGAGAATCGGTCGAGGAGGAAGAACCTGCAGATTCTGGGTCTCCCAGAGGGAGTGGAGAGGTCGGATGCTGGAGCATATGTGGTCACGATGCTGAACACATTGATGGGCGCAGGTGCCTTCCCCAGCCCCCTGGAGCTGGATGGGGCCCACCGAGTCCTGGCGAGGAGGCCCAAGTCTAACGAGCCGCCGCGGGCGGTATTGGTGCGGTTCCACCACTTGGTGGACAGGGAGTGTGTCCTAAGATAGGCAAAAAAGGAGCGGAGCAGCAGGTGGGAGAATGCAGAGGTCCGTATATACTAGGACTGGAGCGTGAAGGTGGCCAAGAAGAGGGCCGGGTACTATCGGGCTAAGGCGGTTCTGCATCGGAAGGGGCTGAAATTCGGGATGCTGCAGCCGGCGCGACTGTGGGTCACGTTTAAGGACCGGCACCATTACTTTGAGACACCTGAGGAGGTGTGGACTTTTATTCAGGCCGAAAAGTTGGGCACGGACTGAGGGTCGGTTGTGAGGGGAGGTCGCGGGGGGCTACTGTGGTTACTGTGCTTTGGGGATGTTGGGGGATGTTCTGTTCTGTTCTGTATTGTTTCCTCGGGTGCTGGGTGGGGTAGGGTGAAATGGTTCGAAGTTGGGGATTTTGTGAGAGTGTGGGCGTCGGTGGTCGGAAGGACGGGGCCCCGTTGGCGGGAGGGGAGATGGGAGGCCCGAGGTGGGGGAGCTGGGATTAGGCCGCAAAAGGGAGCTGCGCCAGAGAGGGCGGGGCCGGTTTGATGGAAAGCGTGGGCTTTTTCCCGCGCTAGGGAAGGAAGGGGGCGGGGCTTGGGGGGAAGGAAAGTGTTGGAGAGGAGCGCCCGCTGATGAACAGGGGGGGGGGAGACTACCACAGGGGGGGGGGGGTCCATGGAGTGGCGGGAGTTGCTGGGGCCAGCAGGAGTCAGCTGACTTACGGGAGTGCTATGGGGGGAGCAACACAGCTATGGGGGGACCTAGCTGGAGGATGAGGGGGGGGGGGGGGGGGACTGGGTTGCTGCTGCATTGGCCAAAGGGGAGCTGGAGCTCGGAGAGAGATTCGGGGAGGGGGTCTGCCGCAGGGGGGGAATGGAGAGTGTGGGAGGCGCGGGCACATGGCTGGCCTAGAAAAGGGGATGGCTAATCGGGCGGGGGGGGGGGGGGGGGGGGGGTGGCGGGATCAGGCTGATAACTTGGAATGTGAGAGGCCTGAACGGGCCGGTCAAGAGGGCCCGTGTGTTCGTGAACCTGAAGGGACTGAAGGCAGATGTGGTTATGTTCCAGGAGACGCATTTGAGGATGGCAGATCAGGTTAGGCTGAGAAAGGGATGGGTAGGGCAGGACGCAAAGAATCGAGGGGTGGCGATTTTGGCGGGGAAGCGGGTGTCGTTTGAGGCGCTGAATATCGTGGCAGACAATGGAGGTAGGTATGTGATGGTGAGTGGTAAGCTGCAGGGGGTGCGGGTGGTATTAGTGAATGTATATGCCCCGAATTGGGACGATGCCGGATTTATACGGCGCATGTTGGGACGGATTCCGGACCTGGAGGCAGGGAGCTTGATAATGTGGGGGGACGTCAACACGGTACTGGATCCAACATTGGACCGCTCCAGGTCCAGGATGGGTAAGAGGCCGGCGGCGGCCAAGGTGCTGAGGGGGTTTATGGACCAGATGGGAGGAGTGGACCCATGGAGGTTTGTCAGGCCGGGGGCCAGGGAATTTTCTTTTTTTTCCCACGTCCATAAAACCTACTCCCGGATAGACGTCTTTGTTATGAGCAGGGCACTAATCCCGAGGGTGGAGGACACGGAGTATTCGTCCATAGCCATCTCAGACCATGCCTCGCATTGGTTGGAGCTGGAGCTAGGGGAGGAGAGGGACCAGCGCCCGCTGTGGTGCCTGGATGTTGGCTTGCTGGCGGATGAGGAGGTGAGCGGGCGGATCTGGGGGTGCATTGAAAGCTATCTAGAGGCTCACGATAATGGGGAGGTGCAGGTGGGGGTGATCTGGGAGGCGCTGAAGGCGGTGATTAGGGGAGAGCTAATTTCCACTATGGCTCCAAGGAGAAGAAGGAGAGGAGAGAGAGGGAGAGATTGGTGGGGGAGATTTTAAGGGTGGATAGGAGGTATGCAGAGGTCCCCGAGGAGGGACTACTCAAGGATCGACGAAGCCTCCAGGCCGAGTTCTACCTGTTGACCACCAAGAAGGCAGAGGTGCAGTGGAGGAAAGTGCAAGGGGCGGTGTATGAATACGGGAGAAGGCTAGCCGGATGCTGGCCCACCAGCTTCGGAAGCGGGAGGCAGCGAGGGAGATTGGGGGAGTTAGGGATAAAGGGGGGAACACGGTGCGGAGTGCGGTGGGAATAAATGGGGTATTTAGAGACTTTTATGAGGGGCTGTATAGGTCTGGGCCCCCGACGGAGGAGGGGGGGGATGCGTCGATTTTTGGATCGGCTGAGGTTCCCGAGGGTGGAGAAGGAGCAGGTGGCTGGGCTTGGGGCACTGATAGGGCTGGAGAAGCTGACTAAGGGGCTGGGGAGTATGCAGGCGGGTAAGGCACCGGGGCCAGATGGGTTCCCGGTAGAATTTTACCGGAAGTACATGGACCTGCTGGGCCCTCTATTAGTGAGGACTTTCAATGAGGCAAGGGAGGGGGGTGCCCTACCCCCGACAATGTCCAGGGCACTGATCTCGCTGATCTTGAAGCGGGACAAGGACCCATTACTGTGTGGGCCGTATAAGCCAATCTCTCTCCTCAACGTGGACGAGAAGCTGTTAGCGAAGGTGTTGGCTACCAGAATTGAGGACTGTGTCCCGGGGGTGATTCACGAGGACCAGACAGGTTTTGTTAAGGGAAGGCAGCTGAATACCAATGTGCGGAAGCTCCTTAACGTAATGATGATTCCTGCAGTGGAGGGGGAAGCGGAGATAGTGGCGGCGATGGACGCGGAGAAGGCCTTCGATAGGGTGGAGTGGGGGCTGGTCCGGGGGGGTGGGGAGGGGAACACCAGGTATCGTTGTATGCCGATGACCTGTTACTGTATGTGGCGTACCCAGTGGGGGGGATGCCGGAGGTGATGCGGATCCTCAGGGAGTTTGGGGACTTTTCCGGGTAAAAGCTCAACGTGGGGAAGAGTGAGCTCTTCGTGGTACACCCAGGGGACCAGGGAAGGGGGATAGATGAGCTTCCACTGAAGAGGGCGGAAAGGAGTTTTCGGTACTTAGGGATCCAGGTGGCCAGGAGCTGGGGGCCCTACACAAGCTCGACTTGACGAGGCTGGTGGAGCAGATGGAGGAGTTTAAAAGGTGGGATATGCTGCCACTCTCCCTGGTGGGTAGGGTACAGTCGGTGAAGATGACGGTGCTCCCGAGGTTCCTTTTTATATTCCAGTGCCTCCCGATCCTGATCCCCAAGGCCTTTTTTAAGCGGGTCAGTAGGAGCACCATGGGATTCGTGTGGGCGAAAAAGACCACGAGGGTGAGAAGGGTGTTTCTGGAGCGGAGTAGGGACAGAGGAGGGCTAGCGTTACCTAATCTGTGTGGGTATTACTGGGCTGCCAATGTGACGATGATACGCAAGTGGGTAATAGAGGGGGAGGGGGCGGCGTGGAAGAGGCTGGAGATGGCATCCTGTGTGGGCACGAGTCTGGGAGCGCTGGTGACAGCACCGCTGCCGCTCCCGCCGACTAGGTACACCACAAGTCCAGTGGTGGCGGCGACTCTGAAAATTTTGGGGCAGTGGAGACACCACAGGGGTGAGGCAGAGGCTTCGGTTTGGTCCCCGATCCTGGAGAACCATCGGTTCGTCCCAGGGAGAATGGATGGAGGGTTCCTGAGCTGGCACAGGGCAGGAATTAGAAGGATGGGGGACCTGTTTATAGATGGGACGTTTGCGAGCCTTGGGGCGCTGGAGGAAAAATTTGGACTTCCCTCCAGAAATGCCTTCAGGTACATGCAGGTAAGGGTGTTTGTAAGACGGCAGGTGAGGGAGTTCCCGCTGCTTCCAGCACGTAGGATCCAGGATAGGGTGCTCTCGGGGGTGTGGGTTGGAGAGGGCAGGGTCTCGGCGATCTACCAGGAGATGCAGGAGGAGGAGACCTCGGTGGAGGAGCTAAGGGGTAAATGGGAGGAGGAGCTTGGTGAGGAGATAGACGAGGGTGCGTGGGCGGACGCCCTGGGTTGGGTTAATTCTTCCTCCTCTTGCACCAGGCTTAGCCTGATACAATTTAAGGTTCTTCACAGAGCGCATATGACAGGGGCGAGGCTGAGCAGGTTCTTTGGGGTGTAAGACAGGTGTGGGAGGTGCTCGGGAAGCCCAGCAAATCACATCCACATGTTCTGGGCATGCCCGACGCTGGATGGGTTCTGGAGGGGTATTGCGAGGACGGTGTCTAAGGTGGTGAACATACGGGTTAAGCCGAGCTGGAGGTTAGCACTATTTGGAGTATCGGACAAGCCGGGAGTGCAGGAGGCGAAAGAGGCCAGTATGCTGGCCTTTGCGTCCCTGGTAGCCCGGCGGAGGATTCTGCTACAGTGGAAAGATGCGAGGCCCCCAAGCGTGGAAGCCTGGATCAGCGACATCAGCGACATGGCAGGGTTCAATATATTGGAGAGGGTACAATTTGCCTTGAGAGGGTCTGTGCAAGGGTTCTTCAGGCAGTGGCAACCGTCCCTAGACTTTCTAGCGGAGCGTTAGGAGGTGGTCAGCAGCAGCAGCAGCCCAGAGGGGCAGGGGTGGGTGTACTTTGTGTTTTCTACTGTGTTTATTATTGCTTAATGGGGGGTTTGTATATTGGGGGAATTCGTGATGTAGTTGTAAGATGTTTATTTATGTGTTCTTTGTTTTTCTTTTTTCTGTAAGGGGGAGGGGGTTTGTTGAAAATACATAAAAATGTGAATAAAAATATTTCTTTTTAAAAAAAGAGTATGGAAATAGGAGAGTAGAGGTTTTTTTTAAATTTTAGAGTACCCAATTCATTTTTTCCAATTAAGGGGCAATTTAGCGTGTTCAATCCACCTACCCTGCACATCTTTGGGCTGTGGAAGGAAACCGGAGCACCCGGAGGAAACCCACGCAGACAAGGGGAGAAAGTGCAAAATGCACACAGAGGGCAAAATTCTCCCGAAACGGCGCGATGTCCGCCGACTGGCGCCCAAAACGGTGCCAATCAGACGGGCATCGCGCCGCCCCAAAGGTGCGGAATGCTCCGCATCTTTGGGGGCCGAGCCCCAACATTGAGGGGCTAGGCCGACGCCGGAGGAATTTCCGCCCCGCCAGCTGGATAAGAAATATTGAGATATTAAGTGGGGTCAGAGTAAGAAGAAATGTATTGAGATTTAAATTAGGTTTAATGTATATAAACACATAAAGCATAGGAAGTAAGGTTGGTGAGCTTCCGACGCAGATAACCACATTTGAGTATGATGATCTGGTGATAATGGAGACCTAACTCAAAAAAGGACTGACTACGAAACATTTCTGGATACAGGGGGCAGGATTCTCTCAGCCCGGGGCCGGGCCGGAGAATCCCCGTGACCGGCGCGAGTCATTCCACGCTACCCCTACGCCGGGACGCGATTCTCCACAGAGAATCGGCACCATTGGCGCCGGCAGGGACGGCGCGGCGCCGGTCGGGGGCCGCTCTACGCAGCCCCTCCGGCGGTTCTCGGCCCAGGATGGGCCGAGCAGCCGTAGCAAAAAACCCGAATCCCGCCAGTGCCGTTCTAATCTGCTCTTAGCCGGCGGGACCTTGGCGTGGAAGGGTCTGGGGGTGGCCTGTGGGGGGGGGGGCAAGGGGGAGATCGAACCCAGGGGGAGGCCTCCGTTGTGGCCTGGCCCGCGATCGGGGCCCATCGATCGGCGGGCCGGCCTCTCGGGCTGGTGTCCTCCTTTCTTCTGCCCCTTTAGCCCTACGCTATGTTGTGTCGGGGCCAGCACAGAGAAGGGTGCCACTGCGCACGCGCGGACCCTGCGGCGCTCAGTTGACGCCAGGATCAGCAGCTGGAGCGGCGTGGGCCGTTCCAGTGCCCTGCTGGCCCCCTGTAGTGGCCAGAATTGCTGATTCTGAGGCCATGTTGATGCTGCTGAGAAATGCGACGGCGTTTCCGATGGCGTAAAAACTTAGGCTGGTATCTCCCGCAGTTGGCGGGGTGGCCCGTAACGGCGTGAAGAGCGGCGCGAACCACTCCGGCGTCGGGCCGCCAGGAAGTTGCGGAATCCTCCGCACTTCTGGGGGCTAGGCCGGCGCCGGAGGGATTGGCGCAGAGCCAACCGGCGCTGAAGGGCCGCCATGGGCCGGCATGAGTTGGCGCATGTGCAGAACTGCCGCCGTGTTTCCTGCGCATGCGCAGGGGGTTTCTTCTCCACGCGGGCCATGGCGGAGCCTTACAGAGGCCGGCGCGGAGGGAAAGAGTGGCCCCCACGGCACAGGCCCGCCTGCAGATCGATGGGTCCCGATCGCGGGCCAGGCCACCGTGGTGGGCAACCCCCCCGGGCCGGATCACCCCCGGGCCCCCCCCCCCCCGAGGACTCCGCTAGCCACCCTCCAAGCCAGGTCCCGCCGGGAGGGACCATGTCTATTTTACGCCGGCGGGACTGGCTGGAAATGGGTGACCGCTCGGCCCATCGGGGCCCGGAGAATTGCCAGGGCCCCCGACCGGTGCGATCCCCGCCAGAAAACTGGTGCCGGAGAATTTGGCAGCTGGTGTCGGAGCGGCGGGGTGGGATTTACACCCCCCCCCTTCCAGGGATTCTCCGACCCGGCGGGGGTTCGGAGAATCCCGCCCCTAGCCTCAGGCTCAGAGAATCCCACCAAGAAAGATAGGGGAGGGATGAATGGAGGAGGGGTAGCAGTATTGATTAAAGAAAATATTGTAGTGCGTTTAGTGATTTAAAGAGAGGATGTCCTGGAGCAGTCAAGGAAATAATCCATTTGGTTAAAGTTAAGAAAAACTAGAGGTACCTTGACACTACCCGGAGTATTCCACAAACTACCAACTATTCAGAAAAATCTAAAGGAACAAATTTACAGAGAAACTCCTGAAAGATCAAAAACTATAGGGTAGTGATATTAGGAAACTTTAATTTTCCTGGGATAATAATAGTGTAAAGAGCAGAAAGGAGGAAGAGTTTCTGAAGTCTGTTCGGGAGAATTTTCTTGATCAGTACGTTCCCAGTTCAGAGAAGAAGAGACTTTGCTGGATTTGATTCTGCAGAATGAGGTGGGTTAACTGGATATCAGTAGTGGAACATTTAGGAAACAGTGATCCTAGGTTAGCTATAGAGAAGAAGAAGGAGCCATTTTGAGTAAAAAATACTTAATTGGAAAAAGTTCAATTTCAGTGGGTTGAGAATTGATATGTCCCAGTTAAATTGGAATCAAAGATTGGCAGGTTAAATAATAGAACAACGGCTACCTTTAAAAATGAGATGATTCAAGTAAAGCTGCATTCTCACAAAGAGGAATGGTGTAAAAAACAAAGCCAGAGCTCCCTAGATGATGAAATAGATAGAGAATAAGTTGAAGCAGAGGAAGAGAATGTATGACAGACGTTAGGTTTATGATTCAAATGAAAAGCAGGCTGAAAATAGAAGTACAGAGGGGAAGTGGAAAAGGAAACAAGAAAAGCAAATAGAGAATTAGAGAAGACGCTAACACAAGATGATCCAGAAATCTTCCATAGGCATTTAAATAGTAAAAGGATAGTAAGCAAGAGGTAGATGATTAAGGAACAAAAGGAAGATCAACACAGGACATGGCAGAGCTGTTAAATGAATACTTTGTATCTGTCTTTCCCAAGGAAGAAGATTCTGCAAAGGTCATACGAAAGAGGAGCTAGTTGAGATATTGGATGGGCTCAAAATTGATAAAGAAAGGTTGGCTGCATTAAAGTTGATAAGTCACCAGGACCAGATGAAATGCATTCAAGGAAACTGAGGGAACTAAGGGTGAAAATGGCTTAAGCGTTGGCCATAATCTTCCAATTCACATTGGAGGGGGTGGTGCAAGAAGACTAGAGAATGGCAAATATTACACCCGTGTTCAAAAAAGGTTGCAAACCTAGTAACTATAGACCAATCAGTTTAACTTTGGTGGGGGAAAAGCTTTTAGAGCCAATAATCTGGGACAGAACTGTCACTTGGACAGTTGTAAATGAACTAAGGAAAGGGAGCACAGCTTTGTTAAAGGCCAGTCGTGTTTAACAAACTCAATTTAATTTTTTGATAAGGTAACAGAGTGGATAATGAGGTTGATGGGATGTATATGAACTTCCAATAGAATGTAAAATGCCACATAATAAGCTTGGCATGAAATTTGAAGCCCATTGAATCAAAAGGGCAAGTGGCAGCATAGATGCAAGGTTGGCTGAAAAATAGGTAATAGTGGTTATTTGGACTGGAAGAAGGAATACAATGGGATTTTCCAGGGATTAGTATTTAGGACATCTGATTTCCTTAATATATATTTATGACCTAGACTTGGGTGCAATTTCAAAATTTGTAAATGATCTATGAGGATGATAGTGATAGACATCAAGAGGGCAGAGGCTGGTAGCTAAGAGGAGATTTTATAGAGATGTTTAAAATCATGAGGAGTCTAGGCAGAGTACATAGAGAGAAATTATTTCCATTGAGATTAAGAACAAGAAGCTGGCTGTTTAAGGTGGTTGGCGAAAGAAGCAAAAATGACATGAGGAAAAACCCTTTTATACTGCAGATGGTCAGGATCCAGAATGCATTGCCTGACAATGTGATTGAGGCATATTGAATTGTGGCTTTCAAAAGAAATTGGATCTGTACCTGAAGAGAAAACATTTGCAGCGTTGTGGTGACAGGGCATGAGTGTGGGACTAGCTGAGTTGCGCTTGCAGAGAGCCAGCATGGGCATGACAGGCTGAATGATCTCATCTATGTTGTTACCATTGTATGATTATGTGATTGTAACTCCACAGAAATGTTAAAGTCAACATTTATATTAAGCTACATTTGAAATTCAGTGCGCACCAATGTTTGCCTGGCTACACATGAACTGTATGTGCTCTTGCCTACCTTTTTAAATCAGAACCAATTTTTTACATTTCTTACATTATTGTACATTCCCAAGGTTGCCTTCAGGATGAGA
The DNA here is from genome assembly GCF_047496885.1 of Scyliorhinus torazame. NCBI lineage: Eukaryota > Metazoa > Chordata > Chondrichthyes > Carcharhiniformes > Scyliorhinidae > Scyliorhinus > Scyliorhinus torazame. The sequence continues at coordinate 114,624,824 of NC_092717.1, forward strand.
AGTCAAACATTTAAAGTGGCAATGTTACTCTTTGTAACAACCCCAAATCTGATAAAATATTATACCAGAATATTTTAACTATTATCACTAATAATAATTGGAGGAACAGTATTAAGCACCTTGTGCTAAAACAAGGATTGGTGCAGTATCACTCCTGAGATATGCCTATATTCTTATGTACTTTTGCCGAAGGGACATTGAGTAAGCCAGTACCTGTAAGAAGACTGCTATTTCAGGCTCCTCCATACACTGCAATCCAGACTCGATGGTCTTGGATACCCCCTCAAGGTGTTCTCCATATTCCCGAATCAAAGAGCGAATATGTTGCATCTTTTCTTCCTGTTCCGCGGTGATATGTTGCAACATGTCCTTTTTCTTCTCCTCTAACGTTGCATACAGACCATCAAGCTTTTCACACATCAGTTCCTTTTGCCTGCGACTGTTATCCTGGAACATGGAGACACTAGTTACTTTTCACAAGATGAATTTCTTCAAATTCTAATTAGCTTCATCCACAAACAAAAAACTAATGTGCAAAAGACTCCTGGGGCAGGTTTCTTCGTCCCGCCGCGCCAGATTTTTGGTTCAGCACGCCATCAGAATTCTCCGTTTCGGCGCCAGTCAATGGGGTTTCCCATTGTGGGGCAGCCCCACCCCGTCGGGAAACCCCCGGGCTGCCGGCAAAACGGACCATCCCAACGGCGGAGAAATCAGCCCCTGGTTTTTAGCACATTGGAATTATGTTGTGTCCACATTTTTATTGCAAACAAATTTGTTTGTCCACTTTGTTAAGTGGACAAACAAATTTCATAAAAAGGCTTAAAAGCTTGCTTGCTAATATTTGCAAGGGATAGCTTCATTTTCCAACCCTTCCCACTGGTGGAATCTTCGGGTCCCACTGAAGTCAACCCCCGCTGTGGGTTCCCAGCGGCAGGATGGGTGAGGCATGCAAATTGCCATTGACTTTGGTGGGACTGGAAGATCCTGCTAGCAGCCAATGATGAGCTGCCTCTGCCATGGGAAAACTCGCCACATGGGGGGGCGGGCAAGGCAGGGAGGGGTTTCTGGAAAATTCCGGTCTGAATCTTTTTTTTTCATTGTCTCAATGTATTACATCTATCATTGTGAAAATGTACAGGAATAGAAAATTATTCTTTATGGCCCATGCAGTAAATCTGAGGATGTAGTATGTTGGGGAACCAGCACGCAGGCCAGAGTGTGGTAGGTGCAGGTTTGATTGGCCACATACTGAGCACTTGATCTTATGGTGCAGGGAGATATTGATCCGAGATAGGGTTGTTCTTTCCTTATAAAGATGGGAAGGGAATCGCTGGGCTATTCATACTGACACAGCTGTCACGTGTTCCAATGGTTCAGCGCAGTATTGCAGGAGGCTTGGTAATAGGCCTCTAAGGAACAGCTGAATTGTGCCCCTAGAGAACAGGACAAAACAGGAGTTTAACTTCTAAATTTATTTGGTGAAAATGTGAATAATGTATCTTCGAAATACTTCTGGCATATTTGCATTTTATTTGTTTGTATTTGCGATGTGGCTTTACAAATGTCAGAAATACCTCAATATTTCTGCATGTCTCTTCCAGTTGAGCGATTGCTGTTTGAATCTGGTCATTGCTTGCTACTAGTATTGCAATTCCATCGCTGAACTCAGACTGAACGAAAAAAACAGAAAATGCTAAATTAGCTAAGCAAGAATTAGAAGGCCCGTGGTATAGTTTTCATCTTTCTCAACATTATTTTCATTCATATGTCACCTATATGGGATTTCAGGCATCCTATAACAATGATCGGATCAAGCAAGCTAACTAACCAATCACAATCAAGAATTTTCACAGACAGCAAACTAAAAAGTAAAAAGCACTGATTATCTTTCAGGTTTTAAGCATTTTATAGAGAGCGAAATCAAGGTTGGGACATACACATGGGTTTAAGGTAGAAGATAAAATATCATTGAAAAGCATTAAAAATAACCAAAGTATTTTTTAATATTTTAAAATTCTGTGCATTTAAAAAATGATAATAGAGCAATAGACATTGCACAAATACAAAATTAGGTTTTCACTGTCAGTTTCACAGTTGTAACAACAGTGCGCACTGACAGCTTTTCCTTCATTACAACTGCAAAATCATGTTTGGTGCATCAGGAGCACAGCAGTGATTAATTGATTTTTAAGAAGTAATAAAATGTAATATTTTAATCAATGTAAGGGATAGTGAGCCATGTATGCTTATGTCTATCTCAGATTATACAATTCTTCAGGGGACTCTTTATCTTAATATACCACCAATAATTTGAAACTTTGCAGCTATTATCATGGTACAATACAGTGGGTTCAATTGCAAGCTACTAATTATTTGTAGATAAAACTTAAGTTGGGTTAACGCTAACCAATGACTCTGTGATAATCAGTGCAAATGGAAATTCAGAAACTTCTTGTGAGATCGTTAGTCACTTTGAACAAACAATCACTGAGCTGAGGCATTAGCAAAATAATTTCAGGGATGACTCATAACACTGACCCAACCAAAGCATTAGGTAATATAATATAGTGGGTCTGTAACTCATCAACAGATAGGTAGTGCTGTGGCAGTGGACCATGACAATCCCACCATCATGTTCAGGCCTGAAACAGCAGTGCAGTTTGTCAAAGGAGGGACTGAGCAATATCTGGGGCGGGATTCTCCGACCCCCCGCCGGGTCGGAGAATCGCCGGGGGCTGGCGTGAATCCCCCCCCCCCCCCCCCCCCCCCCCGCCAGTTGCCGAATTCTCCAGCACCGGATATTCGGCGGGGGCGGGAATCGCGCCGCGCCGGTTGGCGGCCCCCCCCCCCCCGCCAGCGATTCTCCAGCCCGGATGGCCCGAAGTCCCGCTGCTGGAATGCCTGTCCCGCCGGCGTGGATTAAACCACCTCTCTTACCGGCGGGACAAGGCGGCACGGGCGGGCTCCGGGGTCCTGGGGGGGGGCGCGGGGCGATCTGGCCCCGGGGGGTGCCCCCACGGTGGCCTGGCCCGCGATCAGGGCCCACCGATCCGCGGGCGGGCCTGTGCCGTGGGGGCACTCTTTTCCTTCCGCCTTCGCCACGGTCTCCACCATGGCGGAGGCGGAAGAGACTCCCTCCACTGCGCATGCGCGGGGATGCCGTGAGCGGCCACTGACGCTCCCGCGCATGCGCCGCCCGGCAATGTCATTTCCGCGCCAGCTGGCGGGGCACCAAAGGCCTTTCCCGCCAGCTGGCGGGGCGGAAATCAGTCCGGCGCGGGCCTAGCTCCTCAAGGTTAGGGCTCGGCCCCTCAAGATGCGGAGGATTCTGCACCTATGGGGCGGCGCGATGCCGGACTGATTTGCGCCGTTTTTGGCGCCGGTCGGCAGACTACGGAGAATTTCGCCCCAGATATTTCACTTTGAAGCCGTGGCTCCAAAAATAAACTGCTCAACCATTTGTGCTTGTGTTGCTAATTTCCCTTTAAAAATAAACATCAACCAACAAATGAAAGCATGACACCATTGTCATCATAAGAAGGAGACGCATGAAAGTGAAAATTGGGTGAAGACATGAATGACAAAAATTACACTGAAATAGTCACGGGAACTGGATACTTTTCTATCCCTTGATTCAAAATCACTAGACAGAAGAAACCGTTCTTAAAGAAAATCTATGGAGAAGAGAAAATAAGACCTACCTTTTGTCTTTTGTAAATATTATTGAGTGGCGCCACTTCACAGTCTTTATGAGCACCAAACACTTTACACATGGAGCACGTCGGCACTTCACATGTCAGACAATAAATGTTGATTCGTTCATCATCGTGTTCTTCACACATGGGTTGTTCACACTTCTTCTCAGGTCTGCAAAGAAAACCAATGAATCTATACTCTTGATTCTTCACAATAAATAGAATGTTGACTGATCATTTTATTGACCTGTCCTTTCCCAGTTACTAGATGGGTGTCCCAACATGACACAGCCTGTCCTTTTATCTCATTTCCTCCTTGGAATTGTTTGGTCGCTCCTTGGCTTATGGAGCTTGCCATTTAGGGAATTGCTCCACTTTTCCACTTTACAAAAGACAGGGAAAACCTGGCCAGATAAAGTTGAAAAAAAGTTGGACAAATTATTTCAAATACTTGATTCCAGGATGAAATATATGGATTATGCCACATCTGGGAATAGTACAAGGACATGGAGAATGAATAGGGCGAAATTTAAAATCGGAATAGAAAACCTTTATTAATGGAAGATTTTCAAAATCCACACTCCCTGCCAGAAATCCCTGGTTATATGTTAAAATCAATGGATTGAATAATCACAATAGAGTCTACCTGTGACTTGACAATGTAAATCATTGGAGCTAACATTAAGAAAATCAGCTCGATACTGTATGCTTCCCCTTAAAAATACACCAGGTAAGTATGAACATATAGTTAAGCGTATACATATGTTAAATATGTATAAAGGTGCAAATTGCCCAAATCAATTCTTAATCCATATAAAATGTGTGGTAAGGGTATTTTTCTCCTGAAAAGGTATAGCACAGTGGATGCTGAACATCTGAAATAAAAATAGAAATACTCAGCAGGTCAGGTAGAATTAATTAAGTGCGTTATGAGCTTGATTGATTATCTTAAATTGGATATTACTGTAGCTATTAGCATGTCCAGTGCTAGATAGCCCATGTTTGCAAAACTCAAAACACAAGGCTTCATATTAGATGTGATTCTACGATTGGGCAGCTCTTGCTGAACAATTATGAATTAATCATGAAGAAAGAGGGCTTGGTTAAGGTGCTAAATGAGAACTTTGCATCTGTTTTTACCAAGGTTGAAGATGCTGCCAACGTCATGGTGAAATGACAAGTAATTGAGACACTAGGTGGGCTAAAAATGGATAGAGAGACATTTGAAAGGCTGGCTGTACTTAAATTACCCAGGACTTGATCAGATGCATCTAAGGATTCTGAGGGAAATAAGGATGGGAATTGTGTAGACACTTACCATAATTTTCCAATTCTCCATAGATACAAGGGTGGTGCCAGAGAACAGGAGAATTTCAAATTATCCACCCTTGTTTAAAAAAAAGAATGTAAGGATAAGCTCAGAAACTACAGGCCAATCAGTTTAATTTCAGTGATAGGAAAGCTTTTGGAGACAATAATCTGGGACAAAATTAAAAGTCACTTGGACAAGTGTGGATGATGCCAGCACAGATCTGTTACAGGTAAATTGTGTGTAAACATGACCTGCCTTTGATGAACCAATGCTGCGTTTGTCCAGTGGGACATTCTATCCAGATGTCTCACTATTTCTTCCTTGATGATGGATTTAAGCATTTTCCCCACGACAGAAGTTAAGTTAACCGGCCTATAGTTACCGCCTTCTGTCTACCTCCTTTTTTAAACTTGGAAGCTGATTAATTATACACAAATGAGTTCCCCTCTGACTCTCCTGGTGGGATAGCAGCTGATTCGTCAGCTCGCCATCAGCTGGTGGGTTTGAATGCCCCGGCACCATATTTAAATACCAGTCCAGCACACTCATATCATTCTCTCCAGCACATATGTCTTCAACATATGCAAGTTGTCAGCAACTCAGAAGAAAAAGGCTAACAGTCTCAAGAAGAAGTCTGTTGCTTGATTCAACCTCCCTGCAAGGCCTATCACCTGTGAGGCGTCCATGACCCACTTGGACCTCTACCCACAGCACCTGGAGTCTTCATCCATGCAGCCTTGCAGGGTTCAGTTTCCCTTCCCTTGGTCTTCCATCTGCCTTCTATTATTTGTCTTCTTCATCCGCCTCCTAGCTCCTCTGTCTGCCATCGTGAGCCCTCGTACTCCCGCCCCCCCCCCCCCTTCCTTGCACAGCCCTCCTTCAGCATTGCCCACTTTCTACATTAGGCCACACCCCTCACCCCCCAGCTTCACATCGCACTCCACCCCCAGTCAAACTTCAGACCTTTGTTGCGGTTGCAGCATGAGTCCCACAACACGGGCGGGATTCTCCACTCCCGCGCCGAAGTGCCCACGCCATTGTGAATGCCGTTGAGGTTCACGCCGGCGCGAAACGGCCCCTATCCCGACCGATTCAGGGCCCGATAATGGGCTAGGAGCGGGGCCGCGTCATTTACATGCGCCAGGCCTTGTCGCCACATAAAGGCGACGCCGCATACATGATGCGGCCGGCGCCGCATAACTGGCGTCACCAGCGCATGCGTGGTTGCCGTCCTCTCCGAGTCCGCCCCACAAGAATTTGTCAGACGGATGTTGCGGGGCTGCGGAAGAAAGGAGGTCCTCCTTCAGAGAGGACGGCCCGACGATCGGTGGGCACCGATCGCGGGCCAGACCCCATTTGAGGCCCCCCCGGTGCGGGATCCCCCCCCCCCCTCCCACAGGCCACCCCCCCAGCGTTCCCGCGCTGTTCCCGCCGGCAGCAACCAGGTGTGGACGGCGCTGGGGGAACCCGCTGTTTTGGCCTGGCCGCTCAGCCCATCCGGCTTCAAAGTGAGAAGCTTTGATCTGAAATTTATTTTCAACACTTCTAAGTTTCTGTGGCAGAAACTCCTATTTTTATACAGTTTCTACTTGGTTAGATCATCTTTAGCAAATGTGGGTGTTGAAGCTCTACGTAAATTCCTTCCCTTTTTATCAGGTTATATCATACCTTATTATGAGTAAATTATTCAATTATTGAAGATTGCTTTAATGTGTAGTGAGCTTTTATCTGGTCAATAAATGTTTGTGATATTAAGTAAATGATTAATTAATGATTTCAAATTCATTGTTAATGATTCAAGAGGTATTGCACCATCTAAAGCTAGAGTGAAATGCCAAATGCAGGCAATTGGGACTAGTTTAGTGATATGGACAAGGTGGGCGGAAGGGCCTGTTTTCATGCTGTAAACCTCTAAGACTATGAAATGAATCCTTCTCCTTTGAATAAAAACACATCAGTGTGGCCTTTTGCAGACAAAGTTGACCCTGGTTTATCATGGTGCCCTTTTAACATTTCTTTTCTGAAAGAATAAGTCATTTATAATGTGAAATAAACAGAAACTATAAGCATACAAATGAAAAGCAGAAGTAGGCCTTTCGGCCCCTCGAGTCTGCTCCGCCGCCATCCAATTAAATCATGGTTGATCTAATTGTAACCTCAACTTCACATTAAGGCCTACCTCAGATAACCATTCATCCCTTTTGCTCAACAAGAATCTATATAGCTCTGCCTTAAAAATATTCAAATACTTTGCTTTTACTGTCTTTTAAGGATGAGAGCTCCAAAGATCCTCTGAGCGAAAATAAATTCCCCTAATCTCTGACTTAAATGTGACCCTTGGTTCTAGATTCTCCCACAAGAGGAAACAAAGGGCGAAATTCTCCCCTAACGGCACGTGTCCGCCGACTGGCGCCAAAAACGGCGCCAATCAGACGGGCATTGCGCCGGCCCAAAGGTGCGGAATGCTCCGCATCTTTGGGGGCCGAGCCCCAACATTGAGGGGCTAGGCCGGCGGCGGAGGGATTTCCGCCCCGCCAGCTGGCGGAAATGGCGTTTGTTGCCCCGCCAATTGGCGGAAATGGCGTTTGGTGCCCCGCCAGCTGGCGCGGAAATGCGGCGCATGCGCGGGAGCGTCAGCGGCCGCCGACAGTTTCCCGCGCATGCGCAGTGTGGAGAGTCTCTTCCGCCTCCGCCATGGTGGAGGCCGTGGCGGAGGCGGAAGGGAAAGAGTGCCCCCACGGCACAGGCCCGCCCGCGGATCGGTGGGCCCCGATCGCGGGCCAGGCCACCGTGGGGGCACCCCCCGGGGTCAGATCGCCCCGCGCCCCCCCCCAGGACCCCGGAGCCCGCCCACGCCACCTGGTCCCGCCGGTAAATACCAGCTTTGATTTACGCCGGCGGGACAGGCAATTTCTGGGCGGGACTTCGGCCCATCCGGGCCGGGGAATTGAGCGGGGGGTCCCGCCAACCGGCGCGGCCCGATTCCCGCCCCCGCCCAATCTCCGGTACCGGAGACTTCGGCGGGGGCGGGATTCACGGCGGCCAACGGCCATTCTCCGACCCGGCGGGGGGTGGGAGAATGACGCCCAACCTCTCTACATCCACTCTGTTAAAACCCCTAAGGATCTTATATATTTCAATCAAGTCACCTCTTACTCTTTTGAACTCCAGCAGATATAAATCTTGCCTGTCCAACTTTCCTTCATAAGATAACCCACCCATTCCAGGTATTAATCCGGTGAACCTTCTCTGAACTGCTTCCAATATATTTACATTCTTCCTTAAATAAGGAGACTAATACTGTACACAATACTCCAGATGTACTCTCACCAATGCCCTGTACAACTGAATCATAACCTCTCTACTCCAGTCCCGTTGCAAAAACAATAAAATCCTATTAGCTTTCCTGATTATTTGCTGTACCTGCATACTAACCTTCTGTGGGGCGAAATTCTCCGGTATCAGCGCGATGTCCACCGACTGGCGCCCAAAACGGCGCAAATCAGTCGGGCATTGCGCCGCCCCAAAGGTGCGGAATGCTCCGCATCTTGGGGGGCCGAGCCCCAACCTTAAGGGGCTAGGCCCGCGCCGGACGAATTTCCGCCCCGCCAGCTGGCGGAAAAGGCCTTTGGTGCCCCGCCAGCTGGCGCGGAAATGACATCTACGGGCAGCGCATGCGCGGGAGCGTTAGCGGCCGCTGACAGCATTCCCGCGCATGCGCAGTGGAGGGAGTCTCTTCCACCTCCGCCATGGTGGAGGCCGTGGCGAAGGCGGAAGGAAAAGAGTGCCCCACGGCACAGGCCCGCCCGCGGATCGGTGGGCCCCGATCGCGGGCCAGGCCACCGTGGGGGCACCCCCCGGGACCAGATCGCCCCGCGCCCCCCCCCCAGGACCCCGGAGCCCGCCTGCGCCACCTTGTCCCGCCGGTAAGGTAGGTTTAATCTACGCCGGCGGGACAGGCATTTTAGCAGCGGGACTTCGGCCCATTCGGGCCGGAGAATCGCGGGGGGGGGGGGGGGGGCCGCCAACCGGCGTGGCGCGTTTCCCGTCCCCGCCTAATATCCGATGCCGGAGAATTCGGCAATCAGCGGGGGCGGGATTCACGCCAGCCCCCGGCGATTCTCCGACCCGGCGGGGGGTCGGAGAATCTAGCCCGTGATTTATGCACTCAGATATCCAGATCCCCTCTGCATCTCAGAGCTTTGCAATCTCTCGCCATCTTGATAAAATGCTTCTTTTTTTTCTTCCTGCCAATTTCACATTTTCCAATATTATACCCCCTTTGCCAGATTTTTGCCCACTCACCTAACCTATCTATATCCTTTTGTAGCCTCCTTAAGTCCTCCTCACAATTTATTTTCATATCTATCTTTCTATCGTCAGCAAATTTAGCAACCATACCATCAGTCCCTTCATCTAAGTCATTGTATAAATTGTAAAATGTTGAGGCCCCCAAGACTGATTGCTGTGACACACCACTCATTCCATTCTGCCAAAGGCCTGTGAAAAAGATCTCTGTTTCCTGTTAGCTAGCCAATCTTCTGTCCATGTCAATGTATTACCCCTTACACCATGAGCTTATATTTTCTGTAATAATTTACAATGTGCTACCTTATCAAATTGTCAAGAACCAGAGAACAGTGAGTTAAGGTGAATGGCTAAATAGCCAAAGGTGATATAAGGAAAAACGTTCTCATGTAGCGTATGGATAGAATCTGGAATGCCCTGACCGAGATTATGGTGAAGGCAGGCACTTGTAACTTTCAAAAGGGAATTAGATAATTATCTGAAGCACTCTATCTCTTTGATTGTAACATTCACACTGCCCACTTTGGACTAGTGGAGGGAAAACCGTAATGGGGAGGAATTTTCACCTCCGATTCTGATGGACGGGAAGGCCAGAGGGGGCAGAGAATCCAGAGGAAGTCCACAAACAGCTTTTACGCCGGTGGGATTTCCTATTGAGTTTGTAGCCCACCTCCCCCCCCAACCAGCCAATGACGTAATGGAGTTCTCACCATGAAAGTTCAGGAACTCTATTAACATACATTTAAGTCATTCGCGAGCCTCCCGCTATATCATTACTTCCATGTGAGGATTTCTCCCCAGCCGGCGTATTAACATCACGTCGGTAAGGTTTTCAAAAGCTTTTGACAAACGGGGAGGTGGTGAACGAAACCTGTTCAGGCGCACAGTTAAGTACAGCCCCCAGGGGGGAGAGGGGCAAGCAAGGGCAGTACCCTGGCACTGCTATCTGGCACTGTCAAGGAGAACTCCCGGAGGAGCTTCGCTGGGGACGCTGGGAGGGTTCCTTGGGAGGGGGGGTTCCTTGGGAAGGGAGTCCCATTTCCATGGTGGGGGTGGGTTCCCGGGGGGGGGATCCCGAGTCTGTTGGTGTGGGGGGGACATGGATTCCGGGAGGTATTTGTGTTTTTTAAAATCTTTTTCCATTTGGGACGCCCTTATCTGTCAGGAGTCGAGGGTGCTGGCGGGCTGTGAACTGAATGAGCCTGCCCTGCCAGGGTCACATCGTGGAACCCACCTTCCAGATTTTTTTGGACTTGCGTGTCAAAATATGGTGGGAAAAGCCAACAATGCAGCCAGTGGGATGCACGCTGCTTTACCCGCCTGAGTTGACACATAGTCAAAAATTTGAAAATTCTGCCCTAAACCAATGCATTGAGGACTGTTGATCAATATAAAAATCTGTGAAAAAAGATACAGTTCCAGGACATTTTGAACTGCTGCAAACTGAGCACAACTGAATCTGTCACAAGGGGTGAAACAAAATGACAAATGACCTTTCAATGGATGGCCAAACTAAACATTCTTTCGAAAGTCTTTAGTGGTTAAAAGTTCAAAACTTACCCTCAACTTCAGACTATATCCCTTTTGCCAAAACTGGGAATAAATGCCTTGGGTGGAACTTTCTCAAAAAATGACAAAGGATAATTTTGGGCGTCACAGTAGCACAGTGGTTATGATTGTTGCTTCTCAGTGCCAGGGACACGGGTTCAATTCCCAGCTTGGGTCACTATCTGTGCGGAGTCTGCACATTCTCCCTGTGTCTCCCTGGGTTTCCTGCAGGTGCTCTGATTCCTCCCACAAGTCCTGAAAGACGTGCTGTCAGGTGAATTGGACATTCTGAATTCTTCCTCAGTGTACCCGAACAGGCACCGGAGTGTGGCGACTAGGGGATTTTCACAGTAACTTCATTGCATTGTTAATGTGAGCCTATTTGTGACACCAATAAAGATTATCATTATTATTTTGGGCACAAAAATCAGGGCGAACAGCCGGCGCAAATCTGATTACGATCTTCCCGCACTTAGTAATTTTCTTTTGGAGGGAGTGTGTGTTTTAGACTGGTGTGAGAAAGGCGGGGCCTAAACACACTGGCAGGTCCGGCTCCTCAGAGATTTTTAAAGCGTGGCCCAATCTCAAAGTTAAGTGACGTGCCCCCTTACTGACACCCCCTCCACGGACACGCACATCTTTAACTCCCTTACATTTACGGACGGCGAGGACAAAACCAAATACAAGACGGTACTGTTGAAGTTCGACGAACACTTCAGCATTGAAGTAAACGAGAGCTTCGAGAGGTACCTGTTCCAGCAGCGCCTGCAGGGTAAGGACGAACCTTTCCAGTCTTACTTAACACACCTCCGCATCCTCGCGCAGTCCTGCGGCTATGGGACCACCCTTGACTGATACGCGACCAGATCGTTTTCGGGGTCATGTCGGACACCCTGCGCCAGCAGCTCTTTCGGGTCAAGCAACTCACCCTGGCGACTGCCGTCGAGACCTGTGTCCTGCATGAGAACGCCACCAGCCGGTGCTCACACATCCAGGCGGCCGAAACGGCGCGGCGCGGGCCCCACGTGGCGGAGCGGGTCCAGACGATCGAGTACCTCCCGGGCCGCGGCCTGGGGGAGGCCGGCCATTTTGCGCGCTTTCTGAGGCCTCCCGCGCTTGTACGCGCCAAAAGAGGGGACGCTGATGCAGAGGAACGCGATGTGCAGGCGCGCACTATGCAAGACCGCACCGCGCATGCGCGGTGGCGCAACAAACGTACTGACGTCACGACGTGCGGCAACTGTGGCTCCGCACATTTAAAGCAGCAATGTCCGGCCAAAGCGCAACAATGCCTACGCTGTGGCAGGTTGGGCCACTATGCTGCCTGCTGTCGAGCTGCTCACCCTGCCAACTCGTACCCGTTTAACCAGCCTCGCAGAAACGTTCGGGCAATTCTACCCACGTTCACCGAGTCCGATCCCGACATCACACAGACCAATGACACTGAGGACAGGGAGCCTTTCCACATTGCTGTCATCAACAAGAACAAGCTGTCCCCGAGTCGAATGCACCAGCCGCTGTCTGTGCACAGCATTAATCCGGATGACGAGTGGTGTGCCACACCGACGGTCAACCGATCCCAGATCAGATTCCACCTGGACACTGGTGCCTCTGCCAATCTCCTCGCATGGTTAGCATTCCAGACCCTGAAGGTTATACCACCTATTCTGCCATCCAACTGTCAACTCGTTGACTATAATGGCAACGTCATCCCCACCACGGGGTCGTGCCAGCTCAAAGTGACACACAACTCTCGTAAAGCCACACTACCATTCGAAATCGTGGGCTCCTCAAAGGACTCTCTGCTAGGTGCACAGGCGTGCAAACTCCTCCACCTCGTTCGGCGTGTACACTCTCTCTCTCCAGAAGGCACGTCCGATTTCCCAGATGCAGACTTTAGGGCGCAGCTCAACTCAATCGTCATGCACAACCAGGATGTTTTCGAGGGCATGGGCACACTGCCCTACCCGTACAAAATCCGGCTTAAACAGGATGCCACCCCGGTAGTTCACGCACCTCGCAGAGTCCCACACCCCTCAAGGACCGCCTCAAGCAGCAGCTGCAGGACCTTCAGGACCAAGGAATGCTTTCCCGGGTAACGGAGCCGACTCCGTGGGTCAGCTCCATGGTGTGCGTCAAGAAGCCTTCCAGCGAGATCCGGATCTGTATAGACCCGAAAGACTTAAATCGCAATATAATGAGGGAACATTACCCCATACCCAAACGTGAGGAGATCACGTGCGAGATGGCTCGGGCAAAAATATTCACCAAGCTTGATGCCTCAAAGGGCTTCTGGCAGATTCAATTGGATCAGTCCAGCAGGAAGCTGTGCACTTTCAACACTCCATTTGGCAGATACTGCTACAATAGGATGCCATTTGGCATCATATCGGCCTCTGAAGTGTTCCATCGCATCATGGAACAGATGACGGAGGGCATCGAATGGGTGCACGTCTATGTGGACGATATCATTATTTAGTCTACCACACCGCAGGAGCACATCAGTCGCCTTCAGCACGTCTTCAAACGGATATGGAACCAGGGCCTGCGCCTTAACCGAGCCAAATGCTCTTTTGGACAAACTGAGCTGAAGTTCCTGGGGGACCACATCTCCCGGTTGGTGGTGCGGCCGGATGCCGAGAAGGTGGCAGCCATCACGGCCATGCAGAAGCCCACAGACAAGAAGGCGGTGCTACGCTTTCTCGGAATGGTCAACTTCCTGGGGAAGTTCATCCCTAACCTCGCTTCCCACACTACAGCTCTCCGGCACCTTGTCAGGAAAAGAACTGAATTCCAGTGGCTTCCCACCCACCAGTGTGAATGGGAGGAGCTCAAGGTCAAGCTCACCACCGCCCCGGTACTGGCGTTCTTCGATCCTGCAAGGGAGACGAAGATCTCGACTGATGCCAGCCAATCTGGCATTGGGGCGGTCCTCCTGCAACGGGATGACGCCTCATCATGGGCCCCAGTCGCCTATGCGTCACGGGCCATGACCCCCACAGAGCAGAGCTATGCACAGATTGAAAAGGAGTGCCTAAGCCTGTTGACTGGCATTGACAAGTTCCACGACTATACGTATGGCCTTCCCCAGTTCGCCGTGGAGACTAACCATCGCCCGTTGGTTGGCATCATTCAAAAGGACCTCAATGATATGACCCCTCACCTCCAGCGCATTCTGCTCAAACTCCGGAGGTACGACTTTCAACTTTTCTACACCCCGGGTAAGGACCTCATCACAGCAGATGCTCTGTCCAGGGCAGTCAACACGCCGTCCGACCCTGAGGGGTTTGTTTGCCAAGTCGACGCACATGTAGCCTTCGCTTCTGCCAATCTGCCGGCCACTGATGCACGCCTGGCCCACATTCGCTGTGAGACTGCAGCCGACCCCCTTCTGCAACGTGTGATGTGCCACATGACGGACGGGTGGCTCAAGGAACAATGCCCACAGTTTTCCAATGTTCGGGACGACTTGGCAGTCGTTGGTGTCCGCCTGAAGCTGGACCGCATCGTGATCCCACACAGCATGCACCGGCTTAACCGATGGTAATAGGACAGGGTCCACAGATTAGCTGGTAATGCACGTACCCAAGTTAGCATTGTGCTGTTACAGTTAAGTAGTTAATAAAATTGAGTTACACCATCTCCAGCCGTGTTGGATCGTTTGTACATCAGAACACCCAACATGACAGATAGGTGTGTGGGAGGCACGACTGGTGGACTCGTGGTTTGTGGTGTCTGGAGGTGGCACTTCAACAGGTGGAAGTGGAGGGGGAATTGGTTGTGGGCGTATGAATTTCCGCGGTGCCCTTCGATTTCTGCGAACAATGGTGCCATCAGACATTTTAGCACATAGGATCTGGGCGTAGCCAGCCGAACGATGACAGCGGGGCAGACCACCCACCATCAGGTGTCTTGATCCTGACAGTGTCTGCTGGGGATAGCACGTCCAGATCAGTGGCATGTGCGTCATAGTTCTGTTTCTGACTATTGCGCAGCTGTTGCATCTTTTGTAGTACCGGTAGGTGATCTGGGTTGGGCAGGTGTAGGGCTGGAAGTGTTGTTCGCAGGTCCCTGTTCATCAGCAGTTGAGCTGGTGACATGCCAGTTGATAAGTCGCCCGGTACGCTAGTAGTGCAAGGTGTATGTCGGAGGCGGAGTCTGAGGCCTTGTGGATGAGCTGCTTAACGATGTGCACCCCTTTTTCGACTTTGCCATTGGACTGCTGGTAGTGCGGACTGAAGGTGACGTGTCTGAAGTTGTAGCTCTTAGCGAACGTGGACCATTCTCGACTGTGGAAACACGGGCCATTGCCGCTCATGACGGTATTCGGGATGCCATGCCGCGAGAATGTCTCTTTGCACGCTTTGATGATGGTCCTTGAGGTGAGGTCGGACAGCTTCAGCACCTCCGGAAAGTTCGAAAAGTAATCAATGAGTAGGATGTAGCCGCGACCATTCGCGTGGAATAGGTCAATGCCTGGAGCGGTTTCCAGCTCGTGTTGTTGGAGCATCTCCTTGCTCTGTGCAGGTTGGAACCTCTGACAGGTTTCGCAGTCTAGGGCCAGGTCTGTAATATCTTGGTTGATGCCGGGCCAGTGGATGACTTGTCGGGCCCTGCGTCTGCACTTTTCTATGCCCAGGTGTCCCTCATGAACCTGCCGCAGCACCATACGCTGGAGATGCAGCGGGATCACTATTCTGTCCATCTTCAGCAGGATGCCGTTGATCAGCGTTTGGTCGTCCTTGATGTTGTAGAATTGAGGGCATTCCCTTTCGGCCACCCGTTGTTGAGGTTGTGGATGACTCGCTGCAACAGGGGGTCTTTGGCCGTCTCTTCTCTGATGAGAATGAGCTTTTTGTCTGTTGCAAGGAGGTTGCTTGCACACATTTGCACCTGCGATTCAATGTGCTGGATGATCTCCAGTGGCTCACTCGGTGAGGTGACGGAGCGGGACAATGCATCGGCAATGAAGAGCTCCTTGCCAGGCATGTACACCAGATTGAAATCATACCTCCGGAGTTTGAGCAGAATCCTCGGCAATCGGGGCGTCATGTCGTTCAGGTCCGTTTGGATGTTGTGGACCAGAGGTCTGTGATCCGTCTCAACGGTAAACGTTGGCAGGCAGTAGACGTAGTCATGGAATTTGAGGATGCCGGTGAGAAGACCTATATACTCCTTTTCAATCTGTGTGTACCTGGTCTCAGTCGGTGTCATTGCCTGTGACGCGTATGCTACTGGGACCATGATGATGTGTCGTTTTTTTGTAGCAGCACCGCCCCAATGCCATCCTGACTCGCATCAGTCGATATCTTAGTTTCCCGATCTGGGTCAAAGAATGCAAGGACGGGTGCAGTGGTGAGCTTGGCCTTCAGCTCCAACCACTCTGTCTGGTGTTCCGTCTTCCACTTGAAGGCGGTTGATTTCTTGATCTGTTTTCTGAGGGCCGTTGTGTGTGTGGCCAAATTCGGGATTAATTTGCCTTGGAAGTTTACCACTCCAAGGCAGCGCAGTACTGCTTTCTTGACCTCGGGAACTTTCATTGCCTCGATGGTTTTTATTTTGTCCGTGTCCGGGCGTACACTTTGTTTCGATATCTGATCACCCAGGAACTTCAGCGTGGATGTCCCAAAACAGCACTTGGCTTTGTTTCATTTGAGGCCATGTTCATGTATGCGTCAGAATACCCTCTTTAGTCGTGACACATGTTCCTCCGGAGTTGAAGACCAGATTATGATATTGTCAATGTAGACACGAACCCCTTCTATTCCTTCCATCATCTGTTCCATGATGCGATGGAATATCTCTGATGCCGAGATGATGCCAAATGGCATTCGGTTGTAGCAGAATCTGCCAAAAGGTGTGTTGAAGGTGCAGAGCCTTCTGCTGGATTCTTCAAGTTTAATTTGCCAAAATCCTTGGGTGCGTCCAGTTTTGTGAAGAAGCGCACATGTGCCATCTCGCTCGTGATTTCTTCCCTTTTTGGGATTGGGTAATGTTCCCGCATAATGTTTTTGTTTAGATCCTTGGGGTCGATGCAGATGCGTAGGTCCTCCAAAGGCTTTTTTACGCACACCATCGAGCTGACCCAGTCCGTTGGTTCAGTGAGCTTAGAGATAATGCCTTTCTTTTGTAGGCTTGTGAGCTCTGCTTTCAGTCGCTCCCTCAGTGGAGCAGGGACTCTTCGTGGTGTGTGGACCACTGGTTGGTGGATTCCGAGGACGAATAGAACGCGGTGATGGATGTCAATCACTGCCCCACCCAGTTCAAACTGGACACAGGTGCCTCCGCCAACCTGATCTCGCAGTTGGACTTCACGAGAATCAAGGAGGCTCCCAAAATCCTTCCAGCTGCCTGCAAACTCCTGGACTACACTGGCAACGCAATTAAGGCACTGGGGTCCTGCCATCTGACAGTGTCCAACCGACACATACAGACAAGCCTACGCTTCGAGATTGTTCAACCAGACAGGGCATCCCTGCTAGGTGCGCACGCCTGCAAGCAACAGAACCTCATCCAAAGAGTCTACACCATGACGCCGTCTTATCCGGATCTTCAGGCCAGCACGACGACATCCTGACCCAGTACCCAGATGTCTTCAGCGGGATGGTCACACTTCCATAAGAGTACAAGATTCTAGTGCGGCCTGGACCAATTGAGGTTTCCAAAGGTGGAAGAAGGACTGGTGGCGGGATTGGGGGCCCCGATTGGGCTGGAGGAGCAGACCAAAGGGATAGAAGCATGCAGGCGGGGAAGGCACCAGGGCCGGATGGTTTCCCGGTCGAGTTCTATAAAAATATATGGGCCTGTTGGGCCCGTTGCTAGTCAGGACCTTTAATGAGGCAAGGGATGGGGGGGCTTTGCCCCCGACGATGTCCCGGGCACTGATCTCCTTGATCCTGAAGCGGGACAAGGATCCCCTGCAATGTGGGTCTTACAGACCGATTTCCTTGCTAACTGTAGATGCCAAGGTGCTGGCGAAGATCTTAGCCACGAGGATTGAGGATTGTGTGCCGCAGATCATCCATGAAGACCAGATGAGGTTTGTGAAGGGGAGGCAGTTGAACGCGAATGTGCGGAGGCTTTTGAACGTTATCATGATGCCGTCGAGGGAGGAGGAGGCGGAGATAGTGGTGGCGATGGACGCTGAGAAAGCCTTCGATAGGGTAGCGTGGGGGTACCTGTGGGAGGTGCCTTCGATAGGGTAGAGTGGGGGTACCTGTGGGAGTGCTGAAGAGGTTTGGGTTTGGGGAGGGGTTTGTCAGGTGGGTTAGGCTGTTGTATGAGGTCCCGAAGGCGAGTGTGGCCACAAATAGGAGGAGGTCCGAGTACTTTCGGTTGCACCGAGGGACGAGGCAGGGGTGTCCCCTGTCCCCCCTGCTCTTCGCACTGGCGATTGAACCCCTGGCTATGGCACTGAGGGAGTCAAGGAACTGGAGGGGGTTGGTGCGGGGTGGGGAGGAGCATAGGGTGTCGCTCTATGCGGACGACCTGCTGCTGTATGTGGCGGACACAGTGGAGGGAATGCCGGAGGTAATGAGGATTCTTAGGCAATTCGGGGACTTTTCGGGGTACAAGCTCATCATGGGGAAGACCAAGCTTTTCGTGGTTCACACAGGGGCCAGAAGGCGATTGGCGAGCTCCCACTAAAAAGGGCGGAGAGGAGCTTCAGGTATTTCAGGTGGCCAGGAGCTGGGGGGCCCTGCATAGGCTTAATTTTACAAGGCTGGTGGAGCAAATGGAGGAGGAGTTCAAGAGGTGGGACGCATTGCCGCTGTCCTTGGCGGGTAGGGTGCAGTCAATCAAAATGACGGTGCTCCCAATGTTTTTGTTCCTGTTCCAGTGCCTCCCCGTGTTTATCCCGAAGGCTTTTTTTAGGCGGGTTAACAGGAGTATAATGGGGTTTGTGTGGACGCGAGGGACACCGAGGGTGAGAAGGGTGTTCCTGGAGCGGAGTAGAGATAGGGGGGGACTGCCGCTGCCCAACCTCTATGGGTACTACTGGGCCGCCAATGCGGCGATGGTGCGCAAGTGGGTGATGGAGGGGGAGGGGCTGCATGTACGAGGCTGGAGATGGCGTCTTGTGTGGGTACGAGTCTGAGGGCGCTGGCAACTCCCTCCAAGAAGGTATACCACGAGCCCGGTGGTGGCGGCTGCCCTCAAAATCTGGGGGCAGTGGAGGCGGCACAGGGGGGAAGTTGGGGCCTCGGCGTAGATCCCAATGCGGGGGAACCACCAGTTCGCCCCAGGGAGAACAGGTGGATGGTTTTCACGGTGGCACAGGGCAGGGATACGAAAGTTGGGGGACCTGTTTGTGGACGGGAAGTTCGCGAGCCTGGGTGAGCTGGAGGAGAAGTACGGGCTCCCCCCGGGGAACACCTTCAGGTACTTAGAGGTAAGGGCGTTTGCCAAACGGCAGGTGGTGGAATTCCCACGGCTCTGCCACATACAGTACAGGACAGGGTGCTCTCGGGGGTGTGGGTGGGAGTGGGAAGATCTCGGAAACTTACCAGGTTATGCAGGAGGAGGAGGAGGCCTCGGTGGTGGAGGTGAAAGGTAAGTGGGAGGAGGAGTTGGGAGAGGAGATTGAGGAAGGGACGTGGGCAGATGCCCTAGGGAGGGTGAACTCTTACTCATCGTGCGCGAGGCTCAGCCTCATACAGTTTAAGGTGCTGCACAGGGCACACATGACCGGGACAAGGAAGAGCCGGTTCTTTGGTGGTGAGGACAGGTGTGGTAGGTGCTCAGGGAGCCCAGCAAACCACACCCATATGTTCTGGGTATGCCCAGCGCTGGTGGAATTTTGGAAGGGCACAGCGAGGACGGTGTCGAGGGTGGTAGGATCCAGGGTCAAACCGGGCTGGGGGCTCGCAATATTTGGGGTGGCAGAGGAGCCGGGAGTGCAGGAGGCAAAAGAGGCCAGAATTCTGGCCTTTGCGTCCCTGGAAGCCCGGCGAAGGATTCTTCTCCAGTAGAAGGATGCGAGGCCCCCCAAGCGTGGAATCCTGGATCAGCGATATGGCGGGGTTCATTAAATTGGAGACGGTGAAATTCGCCTTGAGAAGGTCGGTACAAGGGTTCTTTAGGCAGTGGCAACCGTTCTTAGACTTCCTGGCAGAACGGTAGACATTGGTCAATGGCAGCAGCAACTCGGGGGGTGGGAGGGGGGGGGGGGGGGGGGTTTACTTTATTTTTGTTTTTGTTATTTACACTGAAGGGTTTGAGGGGGTGTATATACCTGTTATGTTAAGTCGGGGTTTTAATGTTAACTTATTATCTATGTACAGGGGGGAGGTGGGTATGGAGGGTTGCTTTTCTAGACTGTGTTTTGTACTTAACCCTGTTGGGTTCTTCTTTCATTTTGTTATTGGTATTTTATGAAATGCTTAATAAAAATTATTTTTTTTTAAAAAAAGTTTCCACAGTGTTAAACAGCGTTTGCCTCTTGCAGGGCATTTTTTTCTAAAGTGGGTGGTGCCACAGTTTGCACCCGTCATGACGTCGGCATCATGATGCTCAGTGCGTCGTTGCGCATGCGTGGCTCGGTTCTCGGCCGTTTGCACCTCCGCAGTGCGGTTCTCGGCCGCTTCGCATTCCCGGTCGTATTGTGTATGCACCGGGCCCCGGGAGGAGGGCGCGAAATTGCTGCCGTCGGAGATGTGGAGGCGCTGCCTCCGGGAGATGGCCTGAACACTCTCCACCTCGTGGGAGGCTTGTTTTTCACTCTCAGCGTTTTTGTATTGTGAGTAGCGATTTTTTGAACGCGCATTCACAGTGCACGTTTCAATAGTGACTTTTAAGGTCATGTGCTTGATTTTCAGCAATTGCCCTCGCAGAGTATCAGAGTGGACTCCAAAAATGATTTGGTCTCTGATCATGGAGTCAGTTATGTCACCGAAGTTGCAGGATTGGGCTAGCAGTCTCAGGTTAGTGAGATAACTATTGAAGGATTCATCTTTACCTTGCATCCTCTGCTTAAAGATATAGCGCTCAAATATTCTGTTCGTGTCCACCTCGCAGTGGCTGTCGAATTTCTTCAGGATGGTTTGGTATTTTGTTTTGTCCTGCCCTTCTGTGTATTGAAACGAGTTGAAGATCTCTATCGCATGGTCACCCGCAGTGGTCAGTAGAAGAATGGGTCATCAGAACAGGACACAATCAATGGGTAATCAGGACACCCAGAGGTAGCATTACCACAAGGGGGCACTACATGACCACTATAAAAAGGACAAGGCACACATGCTCTGCCTCTTCCACCGGCAGAAACCTAGAGAGCAAGACAGGGTTGATCAACAGCAACATCACACCCTAGCACGTGGTATAGAGCAAGCTTGTAAAGTTAGCAGAGTAGACTGAGTTACTAGAGTCAGATTAGCAGAGTGTTGAACTCATTTAGGAGCATTGTTAATCGCTCAATAAATACGTTGAACTTATCTCAGAGTCTGGAGCTTCCTTCAGCAAAGCCTACATCAAGTAGCAGAACGCAACATGGTACAGGAGTGACTGCTCAATCTCCCTAGTTCAACTCAGCAAGGTCAGAGACAACCAGCAACCGAATCCAGGCACGATGGACAAGATTCAGGCTCCTCATCAACTCAGGACCATTGGTTATCTTAGTGCTAACTGGCAGGGGGTCATGACTGTCACTACATTTATTGATCAGTAGCTATATACCCTGGTGTTATTATATACATATATACATTGGTGTAAGTATGTACGCAGGTATGCCTTTGTGCATCACCACAGGGAACACCCCCAACCCTTGACCACAGAGTGGCAGCCACCCCCCCCCCCCACCACAAAATGCTTGGTCACCTGTCCTACCCCACCCCCCACACAAACCATTCTGGCTTCAGAGTGACCAAACCCCACGCCCCATCCTTGCTGGCATCAAACCCCCCACCCCCATCGTTGTAAATATCCCTCCCCCCCTCAAGTGAGTTGCACTCCACTATCGGCACGTCAAAGACTCTGCCCCCTTTTGGCCCCCCTTCTGGCCATGCCCCTTTGGCAGTGCCAACTTGGAAGTAGCAACCTGGCTCTGCCTCCTAGCAGTGCCACGCACTGAC
The DNA here is from genome assembly GCF_047496885.1 of Scyliorhinus torazame. Taxonomy (NCBI): domain Eukaryota; kingdom Metazoa; phylum Chordata; class Chondrichthyes; order Carcharhiniformes; family Scyliorhinidae; genus Scyliorhinus; species Scyliorhinus torazame. Next base: position 114,646,753 of record NC_092717.1, read on the forward strand.
TTGCCATGTCCCCATCCACCCGGGGGCTACTATGGCACCTAAGTTGTGGTCATCACATCTGGCTCCGTGTGTGGAGACCAGTAGTGATTCGCGCCAGCACCATGTCACGCCAACAGGTGGGAACATAGCACGTACCCGGAAGATTCGGTGTCAAACCGACCTTTGCATTTTGAAATCTCTTTAAATGCATGGTAACCAGGCTCAGTGTCCCCTTATGTATTTATAGGGCTGAACCAGTTGAAAAGGAGTTGGGGCAATGGGTAAAAGTTCTCTCTTCCTCCATTTTCTTCAGTCACACAAAAGTAGAAGTGTATAGAACTTTACAGCACAGAAACAGGCCATTTGACCCAGCATGTGTGTGCTGGTGTTTGTACTCCACAAAAGGCACCTCCCACCTTAGTTCATCTAGCCCAGCAACATTTCCTTATGGTCGCTTCTCTCATACACTTAGCTAGTTACCCCTTAAATGCACCTGTGCTACTCGCCTCAACCATTCCATGTGATAGTGGATTCCACATTCTCACTATTCTTTACTAAAAATCATCACTTTGAGTTGTAGCTTTCATTTGTTGTTAAAATTGAACATTCAGATTTATTTATTTTTTCGTTCATGGGATGTGGGTGTCGCTGGCCGGGCCAGCATTTAGTGCCCATCCCTGAGCGCATTTAAGAGTCAACCACATTGCTGTGGATCTGGAGTCACATGTAAGCTAGACCAGGTAAGGACGATAGATTTCCTTCCCAAAAGGACATTAGTAGTCCAGCAACAATACCACTACACCACTGCCTCCCACATATATTGATATTTCCTGTGATATGATCAAGTATGTCTAACCTCGTGGTAAAAATGTCATGGAGTTGAGATAAGAAAGTACTCTCATTTACCTCACTTATACTGGCACCAATTGATGTTTTAGTCTGCTTTATGTTGAAAGATGCCTATCTCACGCTTGCAAGGTCTGCTAAACGTTTGATTTGCTGAAACATTAACCAGACCGGAATTTTCCAATCTTTGCGATTCACGGCAATGTGGTTGACTCTTAAATGCGATGGAGTAGGGCAGGTTGCGGGTCTTAATGAAGTGGAAAGAACGAGTGACCCCCGGGTGGCAGAGGTCCTCGTGGAGGGCTCGGAGGCGGTCCACTTGTGCGGTGGCACACCTGCCGTGGGACAGGGCATCAGGAGGCTCATTTAGCTTCCCAGGACGGTACAAGATCTCATAGTTGTAGGTGCAGAGTTCGATCCTCCACCGCAAGAGCTTGTCGTTCTTTATCTTGCCCTGCTGTGCATTATCAAACATGAATGCCACCGACCATTGGTCAGTGAGGAGAGTGAATCTCCTGCCGGCCAGGTAATGCCGCCAATGTCGCACAGCTTCTACTATGGCTTGCGCCTCTTTTTCGAACGAGGAATGGCGAATTTCTGAAGCATGGAGGGTACGGGAGAAGAAGGCCACGGGTCTGCCCGCTTGGTTGAGGGTGGCGGCCAGAGCTACGTCGGACGCATCGTACTCGACCTGGAAGGGGAGGGACTCGTCGATGGCGCGCATCGTGGCCTTTGCAATGTCTGCTTTGATGCGGCAGAAGGCCTGGCGGGCCTCCGTCGACAGGGGGAAGGTTGTGGACTGGATTAGGGGTTGGGTTTTGTCTGCGTAGTTGGGGACCCACTGGGCGTAATAACGGAAAAACCCGAGGCAGCACTTCAGGGCCTTGGGGCAGTGAGGGAGAGGGAACTCTATAAGGGGGCGCATGCGTTCAGTGTCGTGGCCTATAACTCCATTTCGCACTACGTAGCCGAGGATGGCTAGGCGGTCGGTGCTAAATACGCATTTATCCTTATTATACGTTAAGTTAAAGATTTTCGCGGTCTTGAGAAATTTCCGAAGGTTTGTGTCGTGGTCCTGCTGGTCATGGCCGCAGGTGGTGAGGTTATCCAGATACGGGAACGTTGCGCGTAAGCCGTATCGGTCAACCATTCGGTCCAACTCGCATTGGAAGACCGAGACCCCATTAGTGACACCAAAGGGAACCCTTAAAAATTGGTAGAGCCGCCCATCTGCTTCGAAGGCCTTGTACTTGCGGTCACTAGTACAGAGGGGTAGCTGATAGTAAGCGGACTTGAGATCCACCGTGGAGAAGACCTTGTATTGCGCGATCCTGTTCACCAGGTCGGATATGCGGGGGAGAGGGTACGCATCCAGCTGCGTAAACCTGTTGATGGTCTGACTGTAGTCAATGACCATCCTAGTTTCTCCCCGGTCTTCACCACCATTACTTGAGCTCTCCAGGGACTGTTGCTCGCTTCAATGACCCCTTCCCTCAGTAGCCATTGGACCTCTGACCTGATGAAGGTCCGGTCCTGGGCACTGTACCGTCTGCTCCTGGTAGCGACGGGTTTGCAATCTGGGGTGAGGTTCGCAAACAGGGAAGGCGGGTCGACCTTAAGGGTCGCGAGGCCGCAGACAGTAAGAGGAGGTATAGGGCCACCGAATTTGAAAGTCAGGCTTTGCAAGTTGCATTGGAAGTCCAACCCCAGGAGTGTAGCCGCGCAGAGGTGCGGCAGAACCCCTTCATCTCCATCGAGTGTGACCCGGAGGCCAGGGAGATTCTTTGGTTTACAGGGTGGGTAACAAGTCAACAGCGCCTTACCGTGTCGGGGTGTATAAAGCTCTCCGTGCTCCCAGAGTCGATCAGGCAAAACGTCTCGTAGCCGTTGATGAAGACCGTCGTCGTTGCAGTTGCGAGTGTCTGAGGTCGATTTGGTCCAGCATCACCGAGGCCAGATGGAGCAGTTGCGGATTGTGATCAGGCAGCGTGTAGTCGGCCGTGCTGGGGGCCTGGGGCCCCATCCAAGATGGCGTCTCCCATGGATTGCACATGGTGGTCGGGGATGGACAAAATGGCGGCGGGGATGGACAAAATGGCGGCGCCCATCCGTCCAGCATGGTGTCCGAGGGGCAAGATGGCCGTGCCCGTGGGGCGGACGTGGCCCCAGGAAAAGGGGGGTGGCGGTGAGTGCTGGCCGCCTGGGGCCCGAGGGAAAGATTGCCGCGACGGTCCGGAGTCGCTGGAGACTGCGGCCACGGCTCGTGATTGGCAGACCCCCACAAAATGGCCCTTCTTGCCGCACCCTTTGCAGGTGGAGGTGCGGGCCGGGCAGCGCGTGCGGGGATGCTTCGCCTGCCCGCAGAAGAAACAGCGGGGCCCGACGGAGTTAGTGTGCCGTCTTACAGCGCAGGCCTGTGGGGACACGGGGAAGGTCAGTGGGGCTGCCGCTGCGGGATGCCACGCAGCCCAGGGGGCCGCCGCGCGGTCGGGCGCATAGGACTGCGTGTTTCTGGAGGCAACATCCATGGACCCTGCCAGGGCCCGTGCCTCTCTCAGTCCCAGGGTGTCCTTTTCTAAGAGTCTTTGGCGGATCTCTGAGGAGCTCATACCTGATACGAAGGCATCCCGGATTAGAAGTTCCGTGTGCTCGCTGCCTGAAAGTTTCTGCCCAGCACCAGTAGCGCCCGGTAGAAGTCCTCCAGCGATTCCCCGGGGCTTTGCCGTCTAGTTGCGAGCAGGTGACGTGCGTAGACCTGGTTTACAGGGCGGATATAATGTCCTTTTAACAATTCGATCGCAGCATCGTAGTCCTCCGCCTCCTCGATGAGGGTGAAGATTCCAGGGCTTAATCTCGAGTGCAGGAGATGCAGTTTCTGTTCTCCTGAGGAGGTGCCTCCAGCCGTCTCGAGGTAGCCTTTAAAGCACGCCAGCCAGTGCCTAAATATCGCCGCCGAGTTCTCCGCGTGGGGGCTGAGTTGTAGACACTCCGGCTTGATTCGGAGATCCATTCTTTCAGCTTAAGTCTAGTCGATTAAATTGATGCACGATCAATTAAACTCAAAGACGAGGTTGTAACATAACTGAAGGCTTTAATCGACTAGAACTGTTCCCCAGCAGCTTCGGTACAGAAAGTGAGGGCTGCTGGTACCGGTTCTTATACCCCGCCCGTCAAGGCAGAGCTACGTACCAACAGCCAATGGTAAACTCCTAGGTTTAACCAATGGTCTTCGGCCTCTTGGGTATTGTAATACCTGATAATACCACTGTAGCGCACAAAGACTCCGTGAGACGAATAGAGTGAAGTCGATGAGGCTTTATTAAGCGTGTCTGTTCCCCCGCAGCTCGATAGTAAACTGGCCTGCGGGGGAAGACTCCGGCTTCTTATACTCCGCCTTCAGGGCGGAGCTAGAGGTCAACGGCCAACCAGGACCCGGGATCTGTCAGCCAATGACATTAGGGCTTCCAGTCCCACATGACCCCCAATACATACTACCACATTCACCCCTTGTCAAAAATGAACCCGGCGGGGTGACGCTTCGTATGGTGGTAAGGGTTTACAGGGCTGGTCCTGGGAGGAAAAAAAACATTCACAAGGCAATACAGTATTGTACAATTTTGTCCTGTTGCAACTATTTACAGAGGGTATGGGAAGAAAAGCAAAATGTTCTTGTGAAAAGTCCATATTTAGTTTTAGATCGACGCCACGAGTCGGTCGGGTGGTCTGGTCGTCCGTGTCAATCGCCTCGGCCCCGGTGGTAGTGGTGCTTGTACCGGTGTTGTCGCCTCCAGGAGCCTTACGGTTTCAGCTTGGGCTTTATTCTTGGTCGGTGCTGAGGGGAGGGGAACCGATCCTCCTGGGAAGGGGGCGGTCGCGGGGTGCGGTGGTGGCAGGAAGGGGGGGGGGTTGGGTTGATGGTGTCGGGGGGGTGTGCGTGTTGCCGGCGGGCGCCAGATCCCGCAGGGAGACCGTGTCCTGTCGGCCGTCGGGGTACTCCACGTAGGCGTACTGGGGGTTCACGTGGAGGAGGTGAACCCTTTCGACCAACGGGTCCGCCTTATGTGCCCGCACAAGCTTTCGGAGCAGGATGGGTCCTGGGGCCGCCAGCCAGGTCGGCAGCGATGTCCCAGAGGAGGACCTCCTAGGGAAAACAAGGAGACGCTCATGAGGCGTTTGATTAGTGCTCGTACATAATAACGACCGGATGCAGTGGAGAGCGTCCGGGAGGACCTCCTGCCACCGTGAAACTGGGAGGTCCCTGGACCGTAGGGCCAGTAGGACGGCCTTCCAGACCGTGCCGTTCTCCCTCTCTACTTGCCCGTTCCCCCGGGGGTTGTAGCTGGTCGTCCTGCTTGAGGCTATGCCCTTGCTGAGCAGGAACTGGCGCAGCTCGTCACTCATGAAAGAGGACCCCCTGTCGATGTGGACGTAAGCGGGGTAACCGAACAGTGTGAAGATGCTGTTCAGGGCTTTAATGACTGTGGCCGCGGTCATGTCAGAACAGGGAATGGCAAAAGGGAAGCGGGAGTATTCGTCCACCACATTAAGAAAATATGCGTTGCGGTCGGTGGAGGGGAGGGGCCCTTTGAAATCGAGACTGAGGCGTTCAAAGGGGCGGGAAGCCTTAATCAGGTGCGCTCCATCTGGCCTGAAAAAATGCGGCTTGCATTCCGCGCAGATGTGGCAGTCCCTTGTGACTGTACGGACCTCCTCTAAAGAGTATGGGAGATTGCGGGACTTGATGAAGTGGTAAAACCGAGTGACCCCCGGGTGGCAGAGGCCCTCGTGGAGGGTTTGGAGGCGGTTAATTTGTGCGTTGGCACATGTGCCGCGGGATAGGGCATTGGACGGTTCGTTCAGCTTTCCGGGACGATACAAAATCTCATAGTTGAAGGTGGAGAGCTCGATCCTCCACCTTAAGATCTTGTCGTTTTTGATTTTGCCCCACTGTGCATTATCGAACATGAAGGCTACCGACCGTTGGTCCGTGAGGAGAGTGAATCTCCTGCCGGCCAGGTAATGCCTCCAATGTCGCACAGCTTCCGCTATGGCTTGGGCTTCCTTTTCTACTGAAGAGTGGCGGATTTCTGAGGCGTGGAGGGTCCGGGAGAAAAAGGCCACGGGTCTGCCCTCTTGGTTAAGGGTGGCCGCTAGAGCTACGTCGGAGGCGTCGCTCTCGACCTGGAAGGGGAGGGACTCATCGATGGCGCGCATCGTGGCCTTTGCGATATCTGCTTTGATGCGGCTGAAGGCCTGGCAAGCCTCTGTCGACAGAGGGAAGGTCGTGGTCTGTATCAGGGGGCGGGCCTTGTCTGCGTACTGGGGGACCCACTGGGCGTAGTATGAAAAGAACCCCAAGCAGCGTTTCAGGGCTTTTGGGCAGTGCGGGAGGGGAAATTCCATGAGTGCGCGCATACGTTCGGGGTCGGGGCCTATTATCCCATTGCGCACTACGTAGCCCAGAATGGCTAGCCGATCGGTGCTAAAAACGCACTTGTCCTCGTTGTACGTGAGGTTCAAGGCTTTGGCGGTCTGGAGGAATTTTTGGAGGTTGGCATCGTGGTCCTGCTGATCGTGGCCGCAGATGGTTACATTGTCGAGATACGGGAACGTGGCCCGCAACCCATGTTGATCAACCATTCGGTCCATCTCCCATTGGAAGACCGAGACCCCGTTTGTGACGCCAAAAGGGACCCGTAGGAAATGGTATAATCGCCCGTCTGCCTCGAAGGCTGTGTACTTGCGGTCACTTGGGCGGATGGGGAGCTGATGGTAGGCGGACTTGAGGTCCACGGTGGAGAAGACTTTATATTGGGCAATCCGGTTGACCATGTCGGATATGCGGGGGAGAGGGTACACGTCTAGTTGTGTGTACCTGTTGATGGTCTGGCTATAGTCAATGACCATCCTTTGTTTCTCCCCTGTCTTCACTACTACCACCTGCGCTCTCCAGGGACTATTGCTGGCCTGGATTATGCCCTCCTTTAGTAGCCGCTGGACTTCGGACCGAATGAAGGTCCGGTCCTGGGCGCTGTACCGTCTGCTCCTAGTGGCGACGGGTTTGCAATCCAGGGTGAGGTTCACAAACAAGGACGGGGGTTGCACCTTGAGGGTTGCGAGGCCGCAGATAGTGAGTGGGGGTATTGGGCCGCCGAATTTGAACGTAAGGCTCTGTAGATTGCATTGGAAATCTAATCCCAGCAAGGTGGGGGCACAGAGTTGGGGAAGGACGTTTAGTTTGTAGTTTTTGAACTCCCTCCCCTGCACCGTTAGGGTAACTATGCAGAATCCCTGGATCTGTACGGAGTGGGATCCTGCAGCTAGGGAAATCTTTTGTGCGCTGGGATAGGTGGTCAAGGAACAGCGTCTTACCGTGTCGGGGTGTATAAAGCTCTCCGTGCTCCCGGAGTCGACTAGGCATGGCGTCTCGTGGCCGTTTATTAGCACCGTTGTCGTCGTCGTCTGGAGTGTCCGGGGCCGAGCTTGATCGAGCGTAATTGAAGCGAGACGTGGTTGTAGTAGTGGAGTGGGGTCCGTTGTTGCCGTCCAAGATGGCGTCGGGGATGGACAAAATGGCCGCCCCCATACATCGCACGTGGCTGGGGGGTCACAAGATGGCGGCGGGGGTGGACAAAATGGCCGCCCCCACTCGTCGTACAGGTCTGGGGCGGTCCAAGATGACGGCGCCCCTCCTCCCCTCGTGGTGGCCGGGAACCAAAATGGCGGCGTCTGCGGGTCGCACATCGGCGCCCCTCCTCCCCTCGTGGTGGCCGGGACCCAAAATGGTGGCGTCTGCGGGTCGCACATGGTGTGCTGGGGGGGCTGGGGAGCGCTAGGACCGCGAGCGCTAGGACCGCGAGCGCTAGGACCGCGCGGAGCTCCCTCACCGGGGACAGCGGTGGTCGGGGCCCAAGTAGGTGGCGCCGGCGGGTCAGGCGTGGGGCGCGGGGTGGGGTTTAGGGTGGCGTTAGGGACGCGCAAAACTCCCTCCTCTCCGTGGAGAGTGTTGGCCGGGACCCAAAGCGGTAGCGCTGGCGGCGGGTCATACATGGGCTGCGGGGAGGGGGGTTGGGGAGCGTAAGCGGCGTGCAGAGCTCCCAGTTCTCCCGGGACTGCGGTGGTCGGGACCCAGAGCGGCTGCGCCTGCGGGTCGTACATGGCGTGCTGGGGGGGGTTGGGGCGCGTAAACTGCTTGCAGGGCTCCCTGTGCTCCCGGGACAGCGGCGACCTCGCGGGACCGGCACACAACCGCATAATGGCTCTTTTTCCCGCAGCTTTTGCAGATAGCTGCGCGGGCCGGGCAGCGCTGTCGGGGGTGTTTCGCCTGGCCGCAGAAATAACAGCGGGCGCCCCCGGTGCGACTCGGCGTTTGGACCGCGCAAGCCTGTGGGGTGTCCGGGGGGGTGGTAGGGGTTTTGCCGCGATGGGTACGTACGGGGCCCAATGGGTTGCCGCGCGGTCGGGGCCGTAGGCGCGGGTATTACGCGCGGCCACGTCTAGGGAGGCTGCTAGGGCCCGTGCCTCTGAGAGTCCTAGCGACTCTTTTTCTAGAAGTCTTTGGCGGATTTGGGAGGATTGCATACCTGCCACAAAAGCATCGCGCATTAACATGTCCGTGTGTTCGTTTGCGTTCACCGACGGGCAGCTGCAGGCTCGTCCCAAAATCAGCAGCGCGGCGTAGAATTCGTCCATCGATTCTCCGGGAGCTTGCCGTCTCGTCGCGAGCTGGTAGCGAGCGTAGATTTGGTTAACTGGGCGGACATAGAGACTTTTCAGTGCTGCGAACGCCGTCTGGAAATCCTCCGAGTCTTCGATGAGGGAGAAAATCTCCGTGCTCACCCTCGAGTGCAGGACCTGCAGTTTTTGGTCTTCTGTGACCCGGCCGGTGGTCGTTCTGAGGTAGGCCTCGAAGCAAGTCTGCCAGTGCTTGAAGGCTGCTGCCGCATTCACTGCGTGGGGGCTGATCCTCAGGCATTCCGGAATGATCCTGAGCTCCATAGTCCTTTTTAGGCACGCTTAATAAATTGTAGCGCACAAAGACTCCGTGAGACGAATAGAGTGAAGTCGATGAGGCTTTATTAAGCGTGTCTGTTCCCCCGCAGCTCGATAGTAAACTGGCCTGCGGGGGAAGACTCCGGCTTCTTATACTCCGCCTTCAGGGCGGAGCTAGAGGTCAACGGCCAACCAGGACCCGGGATCTGTCAGCCAATGACATTAGGGCTTCCAGTCCCACATGACCCCCAATACATACTACCACAACCACACTCACTTATTTTTTCCAATTAAGGGGCAATTTAGCGTGGCCAATCCACCAAACCTGCACATCTTTGGGTTGTGGGGGTGAAACCCACGCAGACAGGAAGAGAATGTTCACACTCCACACGGACAGTGACCCAGGGCCAGGATCGAACCGAGGTTCTCAGCATTGTAGGCAGTAACGCTAACTACTGCGCCACCGTGCCGTCCTACAATATATTATTGGTATGCAAAGTTTATGTTCCTGGTATGCAGCATATGTGATCCTAGATCTGGAATCTGAGCAAAGGATGAAGTGGCAGGTCAGTAGATCCCACAACATTTCCCAGGCAAGTGAACCCCACAACATTTCCCAGGCAAGTGGAACCCACAATATTTCCCACAGAGGTCCGATGCATGGCTCAATGACAGTTCAGGTGGCCAAATGGGTCTCCGCATTGGTCATGACCTCTGCACTGGCATCATTAGCCACGACCTAAGCGGGTACCCCTTATCCTCCAAGAGCAATCAGTCCTCCAGGCGTGTCCCTCGAAGACACCGGTGATCTCGGACGGTCCAATATGTAGCTGTCGTGCACACTCCCTGGGAAGCATTCACGCACATGAGTGATCTTGAGGTGGTGGTCGCACACAAGTTGAACGTTCAGGGAATGGAACCTCTTCCTTTTTATGAAGGTTGCTCCCACACCACCTGGTGCATGCAAGGCAACATGCGTGCCACCTATTGCGCCCTGGACCTGGGACTTCCCAGCGATGGCAGACAATTCAGCTGCCCCGGCAAACAGGGCAGCCGTGACTTCACGGACGCACATGTGGGCTATTGGTTGGGAAATGCCGCACAATGCTGCTTAAGCCCCGGAATGAACCCGAGGCACAAAGGTCCAGGGCTGCGGTGACCTTGACGGCCACGGTTGCTGATAGCCTCCTCCTGCATGCGGTGCCAAGTCTGCAAGGACATGACACAGGTGACGCACTGTCTCCTTGTTGAGGCAGAGCCTCCTGCGGAATATGCTGCCCGACATCTCTTCAAATGACCTGTGACGGATGTTCACCTTGGGCCGTCCCTGGCCTCCACCCCTGGACCCTGACCTGATGGGCACTGGGACCTCAGGGTGTGGGGCTCACATGGGCTGCCGCTTCCAGCTTCTGTCGACGCAGCTGCTGCCGCATTCTCCGGTGTCTGGCTGCCTGAACTACCACCGCCATCGCGAGGGCAGCTACTGCAGGGTTCACAATATTATTCATACTGTGGTACCTGTAGGGAATTGGAGAGGCTGAGGGACCGACAACCAGTATTGCATCCACCCTGCTACCCTCAAATCCCCCAAGCCTCTCCCACAGTTACGTTCCTTGCCATCTCTGAGGCAATGAGCGGTTGTGCTGGGGACTCCACCCTGCACGCGAATTCCTGGACACAGCAGGGGCCCCTATGCACTGGACCCCAGCCCCTGGACCCCAGACCCCCACGAGGAACAGTACTGGGATGAGGCTCAAGTACCACCCCTCCCCCACAACCCCCTCCCCAATCCACACCCCCACTCACTAATCATGGGGTGTCCCTAATGTTGAAGTCCAGCTCCTGGGTATACGAATGTTGTCTGTTGCCTTTGTGGTGTTGAAGCCTCCAGTGTTCAGGCTTCACAGTCTGATTGGGATGCGAGGCTGTAACACCCGCCTGCGACATGGCACATCTACCCAAAGGGAATCCACTTGTGTGCTGTGAAGTGCTCACATTACTAACATTGCCAGTTCCCTGTTAGCAGTTGCCTTCAGCTGTGCGGCCAGAGGTCAAAGTGACTTTCAACATATTGCCATGGACAGGGCTCTGTTCTAGGGTATTGGGTGGGGTGGGTGGGCAGCAGCTGGAGTTGCCCCTGTTATGGGTACACACAATCCGGCAGGGGGGGGGGGGGGGTTATGACATGTTGGACACCCCCCTACCACCACCACCACCCCAGCCCAGCAGCGACCTCCACCGATGGTGATTGACCCGCCCCCCCGACTCCGACCAGGCCAACCCCCCAGGGCTCCCCCACCCACCCCCACCCCACCGAGCTCTGGTGCCCCAAGCTGATTGCCCGATTTCCATGATGGTTACTCACTACCTCGGATCCCCACAGCAGCCAGTTTTTAAATAGGTGTGCTGAAGGGGGCCTGCGTGACCGCTCACTGGGAAGCCGGGTAGATCACGGGAGGCAGTTCAATCGGCGTCCTTCTCGTTCATGGGATGGAGATTGGCCTTACTTGGTGATTATTGGTTTCCCGCCACAACACGGTGGGATCTGGATCTCACCAACGGGAGCGGCCAGTTGGATCACATTCCGATTGGCACCCAGCGCAGTTCCCGATTTTGGACTCTCCTGCCATCTAAACGGTTCACTCGGATTTGCACCCGGCGCAACGCGGCTGTTATATCATTGTCTGTGGTGGTACCTTCCTCAGAACAAACTCGAAGTCCAAATCACAGGCTGTATTGTATTATTTCTTCTCTATTAAGGTATACGGAAAACATAACCATACACACTTAAAGGTATATCATAACAGCTCCCATCTTCAAATAAATACTCCCTCCTACCAATACCCACAGCTATTTATAACACGTGGAAATGCTGAATTATACATTACAGTTATGAATGAAGATACTCATAGATTTATAAGTCCCTGAAGCATAGTGGTGATCTACATTTATGTCCCAACTTAGTAACTGTAATGTTAGCTTGCAATTGTTACAATTTCTCAAAATGGTCTGTGGGAATGTCATACTTGTTGCTTGGATTTTGCCTTGGATGCAGTGGAGCTACATTGTGATTGAGGATTGGTATCTCCCTGATTTGTCCTCTGTTCTACCTCACTGTTAAATTGGACTTGATGACCTCATGTGGCCTCAGCTCCAAACTAACTGCCTGTGACGTACTTTCTGTGGGATCCTGAATTTGAACCTGCACTTTAGGATTATCGAATCATTCTTTCAGTGATGCTGCTAAATCTGGAGTAGTGCAGAGAAGAAGTAGTGTGATCTCGCCCCCACTTCTCACATGTCCCTAAATGGCTTACCAGTAAATTGAGGACCATTATCTGAAACCATCTCCCTTGGTGTCCCAAATAAACTGAAAAATGCACTTAGCGTGGGTGTTACAGTTGTGCTTGACGTATCATGCAATTGACAATGATAGGATACTGAGAAAAATAATCAGTGACAACTAAGAAATTATTCCTTTGGGTGTGGAAGAAATCAGAAACAATTTTGCCCCAATAATGAGTAGAAGCTTTGTGTGGTAATAATGGTTCCTTGGTGCTGAATTGGCATATTTTTCTGGCACTTCTTAACTATGACCTTAAGGTCATCGTTCATACCCAGCCAATAGTCTGTCTCTCTTGTGAGCCTCCTCACAGGACCTATGTTCATGTGTGACTGATGACATTTCTGTAGTATGTCACTCTGCAATGACTCTGGTATGATGCCCTGCTTACCCTTAAAGATGACTCCCTGGGTTGTGCCTGGCTTGTCCTGATAAACCCAAAACTGTCTCCTGTGTTTATGGATATCCTGAATGGAATCTGGTCATCCATTGCTGATGATCTTCCAGAGTTCCTGCAGCATTGAATCTTTTGCTTGTAGATGCTGACACTTCTGTTCAGGAAATTAATCTGGTCAATGTATAAAACATCTTTGTTGCACATGCTGTAGTCACCTGGGTTGGCCAATTCCCGACGTAAAATGGAGAACAGCAAAGGCTGAAGGGAAAGTCAGCCAACACAGGCAGAAACTAGCAGGTGCAAGTTTACTGTGTATTAGACTCTGCAAAAGCCCAGACAGCATCGATACCAGCAACCATCGGCATAATAGTGTAGCAGCCATCTACATCCTAATGAGTGATCCCCGGGAACAATCGAAACATTTAAGGTAAACAAGGCCAAGCCAGACTCCTCGGCGCCAGTAGGAGCCAACACAAAAGAGGTTAACGGACACCTAAAGACCGCCCAACGATCAGGGAACCGCTCCAGCATTGGAGAAATTGAACCAAACGATTGGAATGAAGTCCAATCACTTGAAACCAGGTACAGGGTCCGCCCCGAAGGGCGGGAAGCCCCTGGGGACTATAAAGTAAAGCCCCCAAGTTCAAATCGTCCTTCTTGACAGGGTCACTCAGCAACGCGAACCAACCCTTGACAGTGACCTGTCCAGCTGCCTCCAAAGAAGGTAAGTTTCAAGTCAATGCTCGCTACGAGATAGGCGCTCCTAGCTACCAGTCCATACCAGCTTTGAATCCCGCAGACTCAGAACCCGAACGAAAGGCCATTTGTTCCCCTGACCTGGTGGGCCAGTCCGAAGTTAAGTATTGGCCTGTTAGTGATAGAAATAGCTTAGAAAGTAGAGTTTATGCATGAGTAGCGATTTACTGTGTATAATAAATGTGCTTTGATTTGAATCTTAATAATTGGTGTATTGAGTTATTGATCATTACTCGAACTTGAACCTCGTGGCGGTATCATAAAGATACCTGGCTACTCTAGAGCAAAGGTTATAAAACAGAGCCAATTGAACCAACCAAAAGTTAACAACAATGCATGGTGGATCAATCGATGGTATGGCATGCATAACTTTGCATCTCCCAGAAAAATATCAATTTTGTCAACACACTCACAGTATTGTGATGTCAGATCACTAACTGAAGTGATGGGAGTATCTTCTGATGCGGATTTCTCATGTGGTATCTGGATGATTCCATATTTGATTACCAATGTAAGATTCTGATATTCTGGTAGACCTGGAATCGCTGGACCTCTGGGTTCCACTGTGTAGAATATCTGTGTCATCCAGGATGATTGGTTGTATTTACACTTTAGCATGGTGTGTCCTACACATGGAACTGCTGAGTATGCTGAAAGGTTCATGTTTGAGTTTCACCATGGCCTTCTACTCCTTGCAGAATTCTCAGAGGCATTTTGGTGGCACTTGCCCCGTGTCTATTTTTGCCAATAAAGTGTGCTCACGGACTTTCTGAGGACAGATGATCGAATTGTGGCAAATACATCTGACAATGTAATGGCATCTATAGGTTCTGCTGTACGATAATTGTGGACTGTGTGCTCACTCTGCCTCACCACAGCTTGATCATCATTGTCATTGTCTGTTTCCTCCGCCACCTTTGTGTACGCTTCTCCTACTGGATCTGGTATGGTTTTTGTTGCTGCTTGAAGGTGTTGCCTGTTTATGGGCTGCTTGAGTGTTTGATGACTTCTCATAGGTCCTTCAGCCTTTGCTCTTTTGCATTACTACTGCCAGTGACCCTTTTGACAAATTCCTGGCAGAAATGTTGGCCATCTCTTTGATGCATGGAGAAGTCTGCATTTCCACATTTTTTCTCATATTTGGTTATTCTATTCACTGTGCCGACGGTTGGGGTTGCATATAGGACATAGAAGATTTGTTGACTTGAAGTAATCATTTCATACGCCACTGCCCAGGCATGACCCTCTCCGCCATGGGAGCTGTACTCACCTGTGCACCTCTGGTGGGTTCTACTTGCCAGAGGCACATTGTGGGGTTCTGTTGTAATTCACGCCAGCACGAGGACAATTTAACGTGGAAGACCATCAGGCATCAATTATATTTAAACTGATGCAAATAGAGATCCCAACTTTTAAACTCGGGATTTCCATTACGTCGTGCGCAGAGACAATCAATCAGGAAAACCGCGTTGGTGTAAAAGCCGATTTCAGACTCCCGTTTGATCTCTACTGTTCCAGACCCCAATTCAAGCCTGGGAATTTTCCAGACCTTTCTTCTTCTCTGCAATTTAAATAACTGTGGTGGTTCGTGACAACACACTGGGGGTTTCCAGTAACAACAGAGGGGTTTTATTAATGTTAAGAAAAGGTAAGTATATACAGTCACAGAACACTGAAGGTTGGTCTTGACTCTGCGGCTCCAGGGTCCAAACTGCCAGGGTCCCTGCTCCCAGGGCCCAGCGCCTTTCGCTCAGGGTTCACACCCTCCCATGTGATTGGCCATAAGCCAGTCACATGACCCTTAGGTCCACCCACTTAAAGGGACTGTGCTCCACATCCCTTCTCCCTGAAGTCTCTTAAACATTTCACACATCAACTATGTACAAGTGCTGCATACAAGGTCAAGAGACATCAGGGGAAAGAGGTAATCAGAGAGTCAGCATGTCCAGGGACCTTCGAGTCCTTTTGGACCTCCTCAGTTTCCAAATGGCTCAACCACCTTTGAGGGAGTTATGTTGTCTGTAGCAGATGATGGTTCAGGAGGCATGATTTCTTCTGTAGGGCCGCTGGCCTCACCAGCTCCCACCTGCGCAGCTGGTGGGGCAGGCTCCGGAGTTCTCGGCTCCTTCTGCTCAGGAATAGCCACAAAGGTGTCGGTAACATTGGTGCAGCCCTTATGTTCTGGAATGCGGGTCGCCGCCACCAGTGTCTCAAATGGGCAACATGCTTCTTGAGAGTCCTGCCATCGATATTTTACTTAGACGTAAAAAGCAAATGGGTGGCCAAGGAAAGGATTGGACCACTTAAGAGCAGTGGGGGGAATCAATGTGTTGAGCCAGAGGAAATGGGTGAGTACTTTGCATCAGTGTTCACCAAAGAAAAGGAATTTGTGGAAGATGATTCTTGGGTAGGGTGTGTGGATAATCTGGGTCATGTTGGCATCAAAAACGAGGAGGTTTTGGGTGTTTTAAAAGACAGTAAGGTAGATCCTTCTCCTGAGTTGGATGGGATTTACCCCAGAATACTGAGGGAAGCAAGGAAGGAAATTGTTGGGGCCTTGACTGATATCTTTGTATTCTCATTGGCTACAGGTGAGATCCCAGAGGATCTGGTCCCCTCACTACCAGAAGGATGTGGAGGCTTTGGAGAGGGTGCAGAGGGGTTTTACCAGGATGTTGCCTGGTCTGGAGGATGTTAGCTATGCGGAGAGGCTGAATTAACTTGGACTGTTTTTATTAGAGCGGCAGAGGTTGAGGGGTGACCTGATAGAGGTCTACAAGATTATGAGAGGCATGGATAGAGTGGATGGGCAGACACTCTTTCCCAGGGTGGAGGGGTCAGTCACCAGGGGGCATAGGTTTAAGGTCCATGGGGCAAAGTTTAGAGGAGATGCGTGAGGCAGGTTTTTTACACAGAGGGTGGTGAGTGCCTGGAACCCATTACCAGAGGAGGTTGTGGAAGCAGATACATGAACGGTGTTCAAAAGGCATCTTGACAAATACACGGATAGGATGGGAAGAGAGGGATTCGGTACTAGAAAGTGCTGAGGGTTTTGGCCAAGGGTGGTATCATGGTCAGTTTAGGCTTGGAGGGCCTAAGGGCCTGTTCCTGAGCTGTATTGTTCTTTGTTCCTTGAGAAAGAGGGGTTGACCATGATGTATGCAATGAAGAAGTTCCATCAATGCATCTAAGGATGCAATTTAGCCATTATCACGGACCATAAATCCCTATTGGGTCTCTTCAGGGAGGACAAGGCAATTCCCCCGATAACATTGGCCTGCATCCAATGTTGGGCGCTTCTATTAGCAGCCTACCAATATACATTCAAGCATCAATCAGGAGCACAAATACCTTAAGTCGGCTACCGCTGCCTGCGACCCCACCCCCCTTCCCCCACTAGTGATGGACAAAGTCATGATGACCTTAAACTTTATGGATACCCAACCTGTGACAGCCAAGCAGATCCGAATGTGGACTCAAAACAACCCTGCACCAGCAGTTACATCACACCGTTCTGAGCGGCGGGTTACAGGAGGATTTGCAGCCCTTCCCCATGAAGTGATAGGAACTCAGCGTGGGTTAGAGTATAATTCTATGGGGCGTATGCGTGGTCGTTCCATGACTGGGTCGACGCACGATACTAAAATACTACATAATGGACATTCTTGGCGTCTCAAAATGAAGATAGTTGCGATGAGCTATGTGTGGTGGCTCCCAGGGGTCGTCCTTGCTCCACCCCTGGGAATAGCGAGTGTGACCCTGGTGCAGCTGCTTGCTGATTTTGCTGGACCGTTCATGGAATCAATGTTCCTGATCCTCATAGACGCCCGTTTGAAATGGCTAGACATGCACTGAATGGCCTCCACTACCTCAAGAGTCATCATGGAAAAACTGCACCAGTCATTCAGTACCCACGGAATACCAGAGCTCCTCGTCATGGACAATGGGACCATTAACCAAAATGAACAACTTCAGACTTTCCCAAATTATAGTCCATTAGCCAACTTTTTGCCCACTGACGTAACCTATCAATATCCCTTTGCAAACTGTTTATATCCCTCTCACAACTTGCCTTTCACCTATTTTTGTGTCTTCTGCAAATTTGTCTACAATACATTCACTTTCTTCCTCCAAGTCATTAATATATATTGTAAACAGTTGCTGTCCCAGCACTGATCCCTGTGGAACCCTACTGGTTACAACCTGAAAGAGAACCCCTTACCCCCACTCACTGTTTCCTGCCCATTAGCCAATTCTCTATCCATGCTAATATATTACCCCCAATGCCATGGGCTCTTACCTTATGACTTAACGTTTTGTGAGGTACCTTGTTGAACGCCTTCTGAAATTCCAAATATATCACATCTACTGGTTCCCCTCTATCCACTCTGGTTGAGACTTTCTCGAAAAACTCTAATAAATTAGTCAGATATGATTTCCCTTTCAGGAAGCCATGCTGACTCTGCTTGATTAGATTATGATTTTCTAAATTATGTTGCACGTAACAACATTTTACAAGACCTCCTTCAAATTGTGGAACCATAAGTCATTGAGGCTGATTACAGGTGAAGACATTCATTTGAATAATGTAGTTCTGGTGACATGAGATTACCATTATGCTATTGACGTCTTTCCTATTCATGTTGCTGGTCAGGGTGATTGTGTCTGGTATTGATAACACCCAGTGATTTTGGAAATCTGCCACCTGGAAGAAATATTCTGCCTTATCCTGCTGCTGTCTCCTTTCCCTCCTGGGAGAAGCAGCGAACCTCTGGGGCGGGATTCTCCCGTAACTGGCCGGATGGCATGACGCCGGAGCCAAGAGCGGCACAAACCATTCCGGCATCGGACTGACCGGAAGGTGCGGAATCCTCCGCACTTCCGGGGGCTAAGCCGGTGCCGGAGGGGTTGGCACCGCGCCAATCGGCGGCGAAGGGCTGGCGTGAGTTGGCGCATGCGCAGAACCGCCGGCGTGGTTCCGCGCATGCGCAGATGGGACGGCGTGTTCCTGCACATGCGCAGGGTGTTCCTTCTCCGCGCTGGCCATGGCGGAGCTCTAAAGAGGTCGGCGCGAAAGGAAAGAGTGGCCCCACGGCACAGGCCCGTCCGCAGATCGGTGGGCCCCGATCGCGGGCCAGGCCACCGTGGGGGCCCCGATCGCGGGCCAGGCCTCCGTGGGGGCCCCCCTCCGTGGTCGGATTCCCCCCCCCCCCCGCACCCCTCCCCGAGGACTCACCTAGCCGGCCTACAAGTCAGGTCTCGTCGTGATGGACCATGTCTATTTCACGGCGGCGGGATTGGCCGAAAACGGGCTGCCGCTCAGCCCATCGGGGCCCGGAGAATTTCCGGGGGTGCCGCTGAAGTAACTTAGTAAGGATGAATCAGAAACTTATATTCAAAAAGACCTTCTACTCGTCAACCAGTACAAACATATTTGAGATGCAAAATTCTCACCAAAATCAAGAACAGCGAATCATGAATGATCAGTGCACGCTTGCAAGCCCTTCAAAAATTTAGGAAGGCTTTGCCTTATTTCATTGAAAAGTCAAGATTGCTCACCCTTTCAGCAAGGTACATTCTTTGACCCAATGGGTGCCATCAGACTACACCAATGTTGAGTCAACCTTAAATTGCCGCCCAAAGTTTGAGACTGTTACGAGACTTGAAAGTCCATTATAACAAGCTTAAGAGCACACCATTTGCACTCAAAAAATATACTGCAGGCACTATGGTGAGAACATCCAGCTACAGTTAGTATATCACAAATGCAGCAGGCAAACCTGAACGCTAAGGCAGCCTGGGAACTCAAACCGAGCTGTGGGTAAGTGAGAAGCCATCATCCTGAAAATTCAATAGACTGCTTTCAGCCAATTCTCCACTGAGAAAACAGTGATTCTGAAATAATTGTGAACTGGTTCAGAGAAGGAAATGCAGGAAAGCTTAAAGGACATGACAGATGCCAAAATTAACACCTTGCCTGGTTTACTTTAGCACGTCATACACATTGTGCTGACGAGAGATGCTAACAGCAACATACAAAAATAGATCCTCAATAAAACTGGTAGCAAACTGATTATTTTTAGTAAATTTGTCACACATTTGAAATGTCAGTAACATAAGCTGAGCTCATGCCAACCTGTAGAACATGTTTCTGAATTAAGTTGGTCTTAAATAAACTGTTCCTGTTTAAGGCTGTGGACCCACTACGACAGGGAATTTTCTCATACTGGGCTGTGCTGGACTGCTTGGTGGTAGTGGAAAGGGGGACATGCTGCTGCTTTTACTGCTCCTCAGGTAGTTCAGCACAGGGTCTTTAAGCAAGTGGATCGTCTACACTAATGTACCCTTTGAGTTATCTTCTGCAGGATAATATTCAAATCAGTGGAAAATACTTTTTTTAACCCAGTACCATCATGGTGATTGTAGTGTTCAGTGGTTTCATCTGTTTTTGATTATGCTGGTTGGGTAACTGGTCATTGCTTGATTCCTTAACTCTCTACCTCCACCCGCAGGCTTTAGTATTGAAACTAAGCTGAGTATGTTCCGGAAAGGTGACCATGGGCGGGATTCTCTCGTCGCTGATGCTGAAATCGCAATTGGCGATCGGCCGGAGAATCCCCGTTTGCGCCGAAATCGGGGGCAGCACCGCTTTTACGATGCCCCACCCCCTCAGAAATTGTGTACAAGTACGCTGCATGCCGTATGGACGGCCTCAGGACATCACCTGAGGCCCTCCCGCAATGCTCCACCCACAATGGGCTGAGTTCCCGACGGCATGAGTCACTCATGGTATTTTGTTCCGTGGACCCCGCGTGGCGGCAGCGGACTGTGTCCAGCACCACCACAGCCGGTGGGGGGCGTTCCACGGGCAGGGGGGGCTTTGGCGGGGGCTGGGAGTACTGGTTGGGGGTGGTCTGGAGGTGGCGAAGGGGGTTAGTGGGAGACAGTATTTGGCAGGCCGGGTCCATGCGCGACCGCCGCCGTGCGCATGCGCGGCCATGGACCCGGCAATTCTCCGGCTTTATCCCCAGGTAAAACTGGGGAGGCTTGACACTGCACGGCTGCTAGCCCGCCACCGGATGGGGGGTCGGTGCAGCTGTTGCACCATTTTTCTGGCGTAAAACGCCACTGTTCCCACGCCGGCGTCAGCACATAGTCTGAAAATCGGAGAATCCAGCCCCATGTGTGGAATTCTTCAGCTCCCCACTGCAGCGGATTTTTCCGTGGCAGAGGCAGCTTGTCATTGGCCGGCAATAATAATAATCACTTATTGTCACAAGTAGGCTTCAATGAAGTTACTGTGAAAAGCCCCTAGTCGCCCCATTCCGGCGCCTGTTCGGGGAGGCCATACGGGAATTGAACCCCCGCTGCTGGTATTGTTCTGCATTACAAGCCAGCTATTTAGCCCACTGTGCTAAACCAGTAAACCAACCAATAATATCTTCCGGTCCTGCCAAAGTAGATGGTGATTTACATTCGTTACCCATGCCTGCATCGGAAAACCTGCAGCGGACGTTGACTTTGTTGGGACAGGCTGCAACATTCCGGCCAATGGGTGTGTCCAAATCCTGTACATTCTGAGGAGATTCAAAGGCAAAATTTTCCGGACCCCCTGCGCGTTGTCCCTCCACTGTCAACAAGGGCGGAATTCTCCATTTGAGCGACTAAGCTTCACAGCGCCAGGGTCCCAAGTTCGATTCCCGGCTTGGGTCACTGTCTGTGCAGAGTCTGCACGTTCTCCCCGTGTCTGTGTGGGTTTCCTCCGGGTCCTCCGGTTTCCTCCCACAAGTCCAGAAAAAAGTGCTTATTAGGTGAATTGGACATTCTGAATTCTCCCTCAATGTACCCGAACAGGCGCCGGAATGTGGCGCCCAGGGGATTTTCACAGTAACTTCATTGACACCCTAGGTGTTCAAGTGAAGGCAAGCATCCAGCAGAGGGCAGTAGAGCAGAGATGCTGATTGGCTGTTGCGGGGAAAATTTGCATCAGTGCATTGCGGTCACTGCATCCAGAAAGTGTACCTGAGCAAGACACCCTAGGTGTTCAAGTGAAGGCAAGCAGCCAGCAGAGGGCAGTAGAGTGGAGCTGCTGATTGGCTGTTGCGGGGAAAATTTGCATCAGTGCATTGCGGTCACCGTAACTTGAAGGTGGTTTGTGGAGGAGCCGTTGTCAAGTGACAGTTAAACCCGAAACACTTCTTCAGTGTTTCCCTCCCTACCTCCTCCTCTAACCAAAAAAAAACAATTGCTGTAAGGATCCTTAGTTAGGCCACACTTGGAGTATAGTGTTCAATTCTGGTCGCCACACTACCAGAAGGATGTGGAGGCTTTAGAGAGGGTGCAGAAGAGATTTACCAGAATGTTGCCTGGTATGGAGGGCATAAGCTATGAGGAGCGATTGAATAAACTCTGTTTGTTCTCACTGGAACGAAGGAGGTTGAGGGGCGACCTGATAGAGGTATACAAAATTATGAGGGGCATAGACAGAGTGGATAGTCAGAGGCTTTTCCCCAGGGTAGAGGGGTCAATTACTAGGGGGCATAGGTTTAAGGTGAGAGGGGCAAAGTTTAGAGTAGATGTACGAGGCAAGTTTTTTACGCAGAGGGTAGTGGGTGCCTGGAACTCACTACCGGAGGAGGTAGTGGAGGCAGGGACGATAGGGACATTTAAGGGGCATCTTGACAAATATATGAATAGGATGGGAATAGAAGGATACGGACCCAGGAAGTGTAGAAGATTGTAGTTTAGTCGGGCAGTATGGTCGGCACGGGCTTGGAGGGCCGAAGGGCCTGTTCCTGTGCTGTACATTTCTTTGTTCTTTGTTCTTTGTTCTTTGATCCCAGCCGAGTAAAGATCAAGAGGGAGACTCGAGGGCAGGTAGAAGTAGATAGAAGTTGAACCGTGATGTCACAGTCTGCAGGTAAGTGATTGGCTGGTGACTGGTAAGTAGTTTTTCTTCTCCCTGAGGTGTTATCGTGCGGGGCGCAGTGGTTGCTGAGTGAGTGCTTGCTGAGAAGGAGAGAAAAAATGTTTTTAAACTTACTGTTGGGAGTTTCCAGCTGAATCCGGTCGGAGTGAGGACAGAGTGACTGCTAGGTAAGTAGTAAAGATTTAAATTGTTTGCGCAGGCCCATAACAGCTGATTGCTGTTCTCATGTGGGGCACAGTGGTTGCTGGTTAAGTGTTTTATTTTTACGTGTATTTAAGTTGGGCAGTTTCTAAACCCTAGACACTACACTTGTAGTGTCCCCCACCCTTCCAACTCCTTTAACCTAAGGGGTAGAGTGAATAACAGGTAAGCTCTTTCTCTCTTTTTCTTTTTTTATCGAGAGGGGATGGCAGGGAAGGCAGTGCAATGTTCCTCCTACAGAATGTTTGAGGTGAGGGATGCCGCCAGTGTCCCTGCTGATTTCACCTGTGGGAAGTGCACCCATCTCCAGCTCCTCAGAAATTGCGTTAGGGAACTGGAGCTGGAGCTGGATGAACTTCGGATCATTCGGGAGGCAGAGGTGGTCATCGATAGTAGCTTCAGGGATGTAGTTACTCCGAAGAATCAAGATAGATTGGTGACGGTGAGAGGGGCTGAGAGGAAGCAGTCTGTGCAGGGATCCTCTGTGGTTGTTCCCCTCAGTAACAAGTATACCGTTTTGGATACTGTTGAGGGGGACGATCTACCAGGGGTAAGCCACGGTGAATGGATCTCCAGCACTGAGTCTGTCCCTGTGGCTCAGAAGGGAAGGAGGGAGTGCAGGAGAGCAATAGTTATTGGGGACTCGATAGTTAGAGGGACAGATAGATGGTTTTGTGGCAGCGAAATAGACTCACAGATGGTATGTTGCCTCCCGGGTGCCAGGGTCCATGATGTCTCAGACTGTGTTTTCAGAATCCTTAAGGGAGCGGGGGAGCAGTCACAAGTCGTGGTACACATGGGTACCAACGACATAGGTAAGAGAAGGGACGGTGATTTAAAACAGGAATTTAGGGAGCTAGGGTGGAAGCTGAGAGCCAGGACAAACCATGTTGTCATCTCTGGTTTGTTGCCGGTGCCACGTGCTAGGAACAGGGACAGAGTGCAGATAAACACGTGGCTGCAGGGATGGTGTAGGAGGAAGGGTTTCAGGTACGTGGATAGTTGGGCCACATTCTGGGGAAGGTGGGACCTGTATAGACAGGATGGTTTGCACCTGAACCAGAGGGGCACCAATATCCTGGGAGGGAAATTTGCTATGGCTCTTCGGGGGGGTTTAAACAAATTTGTCAGGGGGCTGGGAAAATGAGCTGTAGTCCAGAAGCCAGTGTTGAGAGTAGGGAGGTACTGAGGAGGGTATCAAGGTCATAGGAGTGTATCGCCAGACAGAAAGGTGGGTTGAAGTGTGTCTACTTCAATGCAAGGAGTATCCGGAATAAGGTAGGTGAACTTGGAGCGTAGATTGGTACGTGGGACTATGATGTTGTGGCCATTACGGAGACATGGTTAGAACAGAGACAGGAATGGTTGTTGGAAGTTCTGGGGTATAGATGTTTCAGTAAGAGTAGGGACGGTGGTAAAAGAGGTGGAGGAGTAGCATTGTTAATCAAGGATAGTTTAACGGCTGCAGAAAGGCAGTTTGAAGGGGATCTGCCTACTGAGGTAATATGGGCCGAAGTTAGAAATAGGAAAGGAGCAGTCACATTATTAGGAGTTTTCTATAGGCCCCCAAATAGTAATAGAGATGTGGAGGAAGAAATTACAACACAGATTATGGATAGGTGTGGAGGTCTCAGGGTAGTTATCATGGGTGACTTTAACTTTCCAAATATTGATTGGAACCTCTATAGGTCGAACAGTTTTGATGGGGCAGTTTTTGTGCAGTGTGTGCAGGAGGGTTTCCTGACACAATATGTGGATAGGCCAACAAGAGGAGGGGGCCACATTGAATTTGGTACTGGGTAATGAACCGGGCCAAGTGTTAGATTTGTTTGTGGGGGAGCATTTTGTAGATAGTGACCACAATTCGGTGTCTTTCACTATTGCAATGGAGAGGGATAGGGCCATACGGCAGGGCAAGGTTTATAATTGGGGGAGGGGTAATTATGATGCGATTAGGCAAGAATTAGGGAGCATAAGATGGGAACAGAAACTGTCAGGGAAAGGCACAAATGAAAAGTGGAGCTTGTTCAAGGAACAAATACTGTGTGTCCTTGATAGGCATGTCCCTGTCAGGCAGGGAGAAAATGGCCGTGTGAGGGAACCATGGTTCACAAAAGAGGTTAAATGTCTTGTGAAGAGGAAAATGGAAGAGTATGTAAGGATGAGAAAACAAGGTTCAGTAGGGTCGCTTGAGGGTTATAAGGTAGCAAGGAATGAGCTGAAAAAAGGGCTTAGGGGAGCTAGGAGGGGGCATGAGAAGTCCTTGGCGGGTCGGATCAAGGAAAATCCCAAGGCTTTTTACTCTTATGTGAGAAATAAAAGAATGACCAGGGTGAGGGTAGGGCCAGTCAAGGACAGTAGTGGGAACTTGTGCATGGAGTCAGAAGAAATAGGAGAGGCGTTGAATGAATACTTTTCTTCAGTGTTCACAAAGGAGAGGGGCCATGTTTTTGAGGATGAGAGTGTGATACAGGTGGGTAGGCTGGAGGAGGTAGATGTTCTGAGGGAAGATGTATTAGCAATTTTGAAAAACCTGAGGGTCAACAAGTCCCCTGGGCCAGATGGGATATATCCAAGGATTCTTTGGGAGGCAAGGGATGAGATTGCAGAGCCTTTGGCTTTGATCTTTGGGTCCTCACTGTCCACGGGGATAGTGCCAGAGGACTGGAGAGTGGCGAATGTTGTTTCTCTGTTCAAGAAAGGGAATAGGAATGACCCTGGTAATTATAGACTAGTTAGTCTTACTTCGGTGGTCGGTAAGATAATGAAAAAGGTCCTGAAGGATAGGATTTATGACCATTTGGAAAGATACACCTTAATCCGGAATAGTCAACACGGATTTGTGAAGGGTAGGTCTTGCCTCACAAATTTGATTGAATTCTTTGAGGAGGTAACTAAGTGTGTAGATGAAGGTAGAGAAGTTGATGTCGTATACATGGATTTTGGTAAGGCGTTTGATAAGGTTCCCCATGGTCGGCTCATGAAGAAAGTAAGGAGATGTGGGACAGAGGGAAATTTGGCCAATTGGATAAGTAACTGGCTATCACATAGAAGACAGAGGGTGGTGGTGGATGGAAAATTTTCAGACTGGAGACCAGATACCAGCGGTGTACCACAGTGATCAGTGCTGGGTCCTCTGCTATTTGTGATTTTTATCAATGACTTGGAGGAGGAGGCTGAAGGGTGGGTCAGTAAATTTGCTGATGACACCAAGATTGGTGGAGTAGTGGATGAGGTGGAGGGCTGTTGTAGGCTGCAAAGAGACATTGATAGGATGCAGAGCTGGGCCGAAAAATGGCAGATGGAGTTTAACCCTGATAAGTGTGAGGTGATTCATTTTGGTAGAAAAAATGTGAATGCGGATTACAGGGTCAACGGCAGGGTTCTGAGGAATGTGGAGGAACAGAGAGATCTTGGTGTTCATGTCCACAGATCTCTGAAGGTTGCCACTCAAGTGGATAGAGCCGTGAAGAAGGCTTATAGTGTGTTAGCATTTATTAACAGGGGGCTTGAGTTTAAGAGCCGCGGGGTTATGCTGCAACTATACATGACCCTGGTGAGACCACATTTGGAGTATTGTGTGCAGTTCTGGTCACCTCATTATAGGAAGGATGTGGAAGCATTGGAAAGGATGCAAAGGAGATTTACCAGGGTGCTGCCTGGTTTGCAGGATAGGTCTTATGAGGAAAGGTTGAGGGAGCTAGGGCTTTTCTCTTTGGAGTGGAGGAGGATGAGAGGCGACTTAATAGAGGTTTATAAGATAATGAGGGGGATAGATAGAGTGGACCTTCAGAGACTATTTCCTCGGGTGGATGTAGCTATTACAAGGGGCCATGACTGTAAGATTCAAGGTGGGAGATATAGGAGGGATGTCCGAGGTAGATTCTTTACTCAGAGAGTGGTTAGGGTGTGGAATGGACTGCCTGCTGTGATAGTGGAGTCGGACACTTTAGGAATTTTCAAGCGGTTATTGGATAGGCACATGGAGCACACCAGAATGACAGGGAGTGGGATAGCTTGATCTTGGTTTCGGACTATGCTCGGCACAACATCGAGGGCCGATGGGCCTGTTCTGTGCTGTACTGTTCTGTGTCCTATGTTCTATTGCAGTGTTAATGTAAGCCTACTTGTGACAATAACGATTATTATTATTATAAGTGTTGATGACGGGACTGAATCAGGTGTTTTCCCCGGTCCAGCTGAAGGCGCCAATGCCAGAGCCATTCAGGACATCCTAATGGGCCATTACTCTCTCCATGTGAAACTAGTGCAATTGCTGCTGATACCGGGGTGGATTCACTGGGGTCAGGATTGGCACTGAGAGCTTGAAAAGCTGGAGCTGCATGTATACACTCCACTCACCACACACTCTCATTCCAGCCAGGAAGAGCAGCACCGCACTTTGCAGACTCAGAGCTCGGGACGTTGCTGGACGCTGTGGAGGAGAGGCAGGACATCCTGTTCCCCAGGATGGGAATGTGGCTGCCACCCACTGATACCAACCAGGCCTGGGCACAGGTGGCACAGGGGTGAGCATCATGAGCCCCACCACAAAGACTGGGCAACAAACCACAAGACGTTGCACAACCTCCTTTGGGTAGCCCGAGTGAATCACCGCCTCTTGCCCCTGGCACCACCCCATGGCATAACCCCCAGCACCCATACAGCCCACACCAGGCAGACGGGTAGGCAGTGCAGCATGAGGATGGGCAAACACCCCAGGGCAAGTCACCACCAACTCTGGGCCCCTGGCACCACTCCCGTCCGACACATACCCCTCTGCCTCCCAGAGGGTGACTGAATTCCAGCTGCCAGCATCCCCCTCGCACCCACACTGTACCACATGCCAATATCTGTACCGCCTGCCATGCCTTGCACACACAGGCCACCAATTGCGGACCTCCTGTGTAGCCTGCGTCTGAGTGTCACTGCTCACCTGCACCCTCCCCCAGCCCAGAGACACTCACCATGGTGGGTCATTATAGTGAAAAGGCTCCTGAGACACTCTCTGGTGTTCACATCACACATGGAGTGGTACATCAGGTGGAGGCAGGAACCCCCAAGGGGGCAGACAGTTAGAGGGCGGCCTGACCCATGGACTTGCTGCAATCCAAACAGGTCTTGCGCTTCTGGAAACGACGGTCCCATCCATTCTGGAGAAGCAGAAAGAGATCCAGGGACTACAGGAGGGGGTGTCAGCAACCTTCCAGTGCCTGAAGGTGTGGTTGGGACCGCCTGCAGGACCAGTAGAGGGACATGTGTCCCATCAATCACCCCCTGTTAAGTGGGTCGGTGCAGACTCGATGGGCCGAATGGCCTCCTTCTGCACTGTATGTTCTATGTACCTGGCACACGCCAGCGATGGTGGCAAATCTCGCTGCCCGGGCAACCTGGTGTCAGTTATTCTCAAGAGATTCTCAAGAGAAGGCAATTTATCAAGGCCAATCCACCTAACCTGCATATCTTTGGACTGTGGGAGGAAACCGGAGCACCCGGAGGAAACCCACGCACACACGGGGAGGATGTGCAAACTCCGCACAGACAGAATTGAACCCCGGTCCCTGGAGCTGTGAGGCAGCAGTACTAATCACTGTGCCACTGTGCAGCCCCATGGAACTTTCTTCGGGTAAAGAGGGGCAAATGACCTAGAAACAATATCTGTCCAACCTTGTAAAGGAACAGAACCGGGATCGGCATATTTTGTCATTAACCTGAGAATTATTTCTCTCATTCAAACTGTGTATATTAATTAAGTTCCTTCCTTGGAGCCACACAATGTGTGCTAGCACTCAACAGCAACAGACATCATTGATTCCTAGCTTACATACTTCACGGAAAGATTTGTTGATACATAACTTCCAAACAAAAACAAAAAATTTATTTTGAAAAAAATTACTTCAAGTCTCAGGTTTTAATGATGATTTCTGGGAGGAGTTGACATTAATACTGAAGTTTTACCTGATTGACTCCTGTTTGTATAAGTCAATTATGTTTTCAACGAGTAGGTTTCTTTGTAGCCCATAGATGCCGTGTCTGTCCAGAATCACCTCATGTCGACAGGAAGGACAATGGAAACGACCTCCTGACCCCACTGCGGAGCAGCCACGAGTTGACCAGTATGGATTCGATGCCTGATGAAAATTGAAAATAAAATGTAAATGCAATTTCTACTTATTTTTAGTGTAGGTTTTTGTATCTGCTGCAATTTGACACCTTGCTGGTGATATAGTCCTCAGATATTTTAGAAAAACAGACCAACAATTCTTTGCAGTGCATTTTTAATTTCAATTTATCAAACATTTTGTAGATGTTAACACACAGGGCTGGATTCTCCGTTTCAGCTGGCGGGTGCCGGCACCAGCGGAGCATGTGTGGTCTTTTACGACCAAAAAATCGGCATGAAACCGATTCTGGGACCGGTGAGGGGCTAGCACGGGTGAAACTCCCGCCTCCCATGGTGAAAACGGGCGGAGAATGGCCGGGTCGCGAGCCGCGCATGCGCATGTCTGACGACCTGCAGCGGTCGCGCAGTGCAACATTGGTGCTGGCCGTGCGTGGACCCAACCCGCCATCCGCGACCCCACAGCCCTCCCCCTGGCCACCCCCTGCCCCCCCCCCCCACCCCCCACAGTCCCCCAGACTCGCAGAAGCCACCCCGGCCAGCACAGAGATCCTGGCAGAGTGTGGCGGCGCTGGACACAGTCCACAACGGCCATGCCGGGTTCCCGCACGGCTGAGACCACGTGTGTCCCGCGCTGTTGGGAACTCGGCCCATCGGGGGCGGAGCATCATGGGTGGGCCGGCCGATGACGTGCCAATGCTGTTGCAATGGCATGCGGTGCGTGTCACGGTGTCGCCAGTTTGGAGGGGCAGAGCATGGCTGACCGGCGTCAAAGCGGCGCGGCCCCGATTTCGTCATCAGAGCCAATTCTCCGCCTGAATGCCAAACACAATTTTAGGCGACGGGGAATGGAGAATCCCAACAATAGTGTTTTTATTCAGACAGCAGAAGACCATTTGAGGGTTTTCTGTTGGAACAAAAACTGTAGGAACCTCCAGTTAATTTCCTTATTCAAGCAAATTGAAAAGATTTGGTTAGCCTGACTTCGCTCATTGGTAAGATTTTAGAGTCCATTATTAAAGATGAGACCGTGGAGCACTTGGAAGTGCACGATACATTGGACTGAGTCAGCAAGGCTTTGTCAAGGGGAGGTCATGTCTGACAAATCTGTTAAGAGTTCTTTGAGGAGATAACAAGGAAGTTAGACAAAGGAGAACCAGTGGACGTGATTTATTTAGATTTTCAGAAGGCTTTTGACAAGGTGCAGCATAGGAGACTGTTAAATAAGTTAAGAGCCGATGGTGTTAAGGGTAAGATCCTGGCCTGGTTAGAGGATGGGATGACTGGCAGAAGGCAGAGAGTGGGGAAAAAAGGGTCTTTTTCAGGATGGCAGCTGGTGACTAATGGTGCACCTCAGGGGTCTGTGCTGGGACCACAACTTTCCACAATATACTTTAATGATCTGGAAGAAGGAATTGAAGGCACTGATGCTAAGTTTGTAGATGATACAAAGATCTGCTGAGGGGCAGTACTGAGGACGCAAGGGGGCTGCAGAAGGACTTGAACAAGCTAGGAGAGTCTAGCAGCCACGCCACATAAACAGCCCGGTGTTCCCGACAGAAACGGCTGGAGAATTGCCGGGTCCGTGGTGGCGACAACCTGCAGCGATCGCGCCGTACAATATGGCGCCGGCCGCACGCGGACCCGGCCTGCCAGGTAGTGCCCCCTGTAACCCGCCTCGCCGCCCCCCACCCCCACCCCCACCCCCACCCCATCCCCCAGCCAGCAGTTCTCCCCCCGACTGTGGCAGCGCTGGACAAAGCCACGCGAGGTTGCCGAAAACGCAGAGCACACGTGTCCCACACCATCGGGAAGTCTGCCCATTGGGGGCGAAGCACGGGGGAAGAACTTCAGGTGACATTCCGAGGACGTCCCTGCAGCGTGCGGCGCACTCACCTATGATGCCGTTTTGGAGGAGGCGGAGCATTCAAAAACAGGCGCCGCTGCCGATTTCAGCATCAAAACGGATTCTCCGCCTGATCGCCGAATACAATTTTGGGATCGGCTAGCGGACAATCTGGTCCATGGACTATTTTCTAAATAATATAATCTTTATTGTCGCAAGTAGGCTTACATTAACACTGCAATGAAATACTGTGAAAAGCCCCTAGTCACCACATTCCGGCACCTGTTCAGGTATGCAGAGGGAGAATTCAGAATGTCCAATTCACCTAACAGCACGTCTTTTGGGACTTGTAGGAGGAAACCAGAGCACCAGGAGGAAACCCACGCAGACACAGGGAGCGTGCCGACTCCACACAGACAGTGACCCAAGCCGGGAATTGAACCTAGGACCTGGAGCTGTGAAGCAACTGTGCTACCCACTGTGCCCACCGTGCTGCCCGTATGGGGAAATGCCTAGGAAATCAAAAGCACAAAGGGACTTGGAAGTCCTTGTTCATGATTCTGTTAAGGTTAATGTGCAGGTCAGTCAGCAGTTAGGGAGGCAAATGCAATATTAGCATTCATGTCGAGAGGGCTAGAATACAAGAGCAGGGATGTACTTCTGAGGCTATATAAGGCTCTGGTCAGACCCCATTTGGAGTATTGTGAGCAGTTTTGGGCCTCGTAATAAGGAAGGATGTGCTGGCCTTGGAAAGGGTCCAGAGGAGGTTCACAAGAATGATTCCTGGAATGAACAGCTTGTCGTATGAGGAACGGTTGGGGACTCTGGGTCTGTACTTGTTGGAGTTTAGAAGGATGAGGAGGGATATTGTAGAAACTTACAGGATACTTTGAGGCCTTGATAGAGTGGACGTGGAGAGGATGTTTCTACTTGTAGGAAAAACTAGAACCAGAGGACGCAATCTCAGACTAAATGGGCCATCCTTTAAAACAGAGATGAGGAGGAATTTCTTCAGCCAGAGGGTGGTGAATCTGTGGAACTCTTTGGCGCAGAAGGCTGTGGAGGCCAAATCTTTAAAACAGAGATAGATAGGTTCTTGATTAATAAGGGGATCAGGGGTTATGGGGCGAAGGCAGGAGAATGGGGATGAGAAAAATATCCGCCATGATTGAATTACGGAGTAGACTCGATGGGCCAAGTGACCTAATTCTGCTCCTATGTCTTATGGTCTTATATACATAGACACAGGTGAAGCATACAGAGCATAGTGCCACAACAGTAGAGAAGATGCGTGAAGAGATCAGTTCAGTCCATAAGAGGGTTATTCAGGAGTTCTCAATCCCATTAACGCGAAGGACCCCATGTCTAACGGCACCCCATTGTCATGTGAGAGTACCCTTTAAGAAATGGATGTTTAAGCAATGTACCTTTAAGAAAACAGTGATGTCAGAGAGTGGGTGGACCTGAGCTCAGTTCAGCCATTTTGTAGTTTCAGTTTTGAGAAAAAGAGCTTGGGTGTGTGTCTGTGTTTTGCAGTGAGCTGGATCTGCTGTGATCTCTGCCATGAAAGACTATCTCTGGATCATTTGGGTGATTTAAACTCATAATAGTAAAGCCTTTAACCTGATGTGTTTCTGTTTAAAGATGTTAAGTCTCTCTTGGATGTTGAAAGGAATAACTGAAGGATTATTTAGAGTTGTAAAATTTTTGGGGTTATCTTTGAAGTAAGGGGTGTTAAGAGATCCAATGTTTATTTAAGATGTTAAGTTGAGTTCATGGAATAAACATTGTTTTGTGTTTAAAAACCCACGGGTCCATAATTGTAATCCCACACCAAGGGAACAAGCCGTGTGCTCGGAAAAGCAACAATAGCATTAAAGGGAGAGGTTGGTTGAACTCCATGATAATTTTGGGGTTCTGAAAACACTTCCCCCATAACAATTGGAGGGTCAAGGGGGATAAAAGTCTATCTATTGGATTGGCTTTTGTGAACTTAAAGACAGTGAAGGTTTGTTTCTTTACCGGTGTGGTATTTTAGTATAAATGTGTTGTGGACAATGGCTCTTTCAGAGGCTCATATGTTTTTGGGGGTGGAGAATGTCACACGTAGCACCTTATGGACAGAGACTAAAAGCAGACTGTTAAATTTGGCAAGAACATTGCAGTTAACATTACCTGACAAAATGCGAAAAGATGAGGTAATTATGGCGGTGGTTAAGCATTTAAAGTTGCCTGAGATAGAGTTTGACTCACTGGAAATGGCAAACATTCAGTTGCAAATTGAACAAATGGAACATGAGAAAGAATTAAAGCGGCTTGAATACGAAAGAGAGAGAGCGGAAAAAGAAAGAGAAAGAGAGAGAGAGGAAAAAGAAAAGGAGAGAGAAGAAAGGAGAAAAGAAAGAAGAGCCCTAGCAGAACAAAAAGAAAAAGAAAAGAAGATACAGATCAGGGAAAAAGATAAAGAGAGGGAGTTTGAACTTCAGAAAATGGCCATGAAACATGAAAGTCAGTTGAAATTGGCAGACGTAAAGGGAAATGTACAGTTGGAGGATAGTGATGAGGATAGTGAGAAAGAGCGTCATAGTCAAAGGCTTGGTAGGAATCTATTTAAATATGTCCAAGCATTGCCAAGGTTTGACGAGAAGGAAGTGGAAGCCTTTTTCATTTAATTTGAGAAGGTAGCTAAACAAATGAAATGGCCACAGGACACGTGGGTATTACTGATTCAAACAAAGCTGGTAGGTAGAGCTGGTGAAGTGTTTGCATCACTACCGGAGGAGGTATCTGGGACATATGAGGAGGTGAAGAAATCCATCTTAAGTGCATATGAGCTAGTGCCTGAAGCTTACAGACAAAGGTTTAGGAATTTAAGGAAAGAATTTGGTCAAACATACATGGAGTTTGAAAGGCTCAAATAGAGCAATTTTGATAGGTGGATAAGGGCTTTGAAAATAGACCAAACGTATGAAGCTCTCAGAGAAATTATACTTTTGGAGTTTAAAGATTCAATTCCTGATGTAGTGAGAACTCATGTGGAAGAACAGAGGGTTAAAACTGCGAGATTAGCAGCAGAAATGGCAGATGATTATGAATTAGTTCATAAATCAAAGATTGGTTTCTGACATCAGTTTCAGCCGGTGAGGGATAGAAACTGGGGTCATGAGAAATACTCAAGTGGGAAAGGTAAAGGTGATCTGATGGGAGATAATAAAGAGAGTGTGCCTCAGATTAAAAAAGAAATCCAGGAGGGTTGAAAAGAGATGAAAAGTTTCAAATGTTTTCACTGTAATAAACTAGGCCATGTAAAGTCACAGTGTTAGTGGTTGAAGAAAAGCACTGGGAAGGCTGATGTGGTAAAACAGGATAAGACAGTGGGATTTGTTAGAGTGGTAAAGGAAAGCCCAAGGGAAGCGAAGGAGGTGCAAACGATTGTACAGCCTGTTCAAGAAGTAATTGTTAAGCAGGTGCCAGATGTCTTTAAAGAATTTACTTGTGTGGGTAAAGTTTACTCATGTGTATCAGGAGGAGCAGGTAAAGAAGTCACAATTTTAAGAGATACAGGGGCTAGTCAATCTTTAATGGTAAGAGATGAGGAATTATGTAGTTTGGGAAGAATGTTGCCAGAAAAGGTGGTGATATGTGGAATTCAGGGTGAGAGGAGTAGCGTTCCATTATATAAGGTAACGTTGTAAAGTCCAGTGAAGAGTGGGGAAGTGGTAGTAGGAGTAATAGAGAAACTATCTTGTCCAGGAATACAGTTTATCTTGGGTAATGATATAGCTGGATCGGAGGTGGGAGTGATGCCTACTGTGGTTGATAAGCCAATGGAAAATCAGACAACCGAAGTGTTGAAGGACGAATATCCTGGGATTTTTCTGGATTGTGTGGTAACAAGGTTGCAAAGTCACAGGTTAAGACAAGAGGAGAAATCAAAGAGTGAAGATGAAGTTGAAGTGCAATTATCAGAAACGAGTTTTGATCAGATGGTTGAAAAAGAACAAGAACAGATGGAGGATGAGGCCGATATTTTTTGTTCAGGAAAATTGGCGGAGTTACAACAGAAAGATGTAGAAATAAAATGGATATATCAGAAAGCATATACGGAAGAGGAATCTGAGAGTATACCAGAGTGTTATTACCGTAAAACTGATGTCTGGATGAGAAAATGGAGACCTGTACATATACTGGCGGATGAAAAGTGGGCAGAAGTTCATCAAGTCGTATTTCTGGTAGGGATAGAAAGGCGGTGTTGCGAGTTGCACATGAGGTACCAGTGGGAGGTCTTTTAGGAATAAGGAAAACTCAAGCTAAAATCCAGAAACATTTTTATTGGCCTGGACTACATAAAGATGTAGTTAAATTTTGTCAATCATGTCACACATGTCAAGTGATAGGGAAACCTCAAGCAGTGATAAAACTAGTGCTCTTAATACCCATTCCAGCATTTGAAGAACCTTTTATGAGGGTCATAATTGATTGTGTAGGACCGCTTCCTAAAACAAAAAGTGGGAATCAATATCTTTTGACTATAATGGATGTGTCTGCTAGGTTTCCAGAGGCCATTCCAGTACGTAATATCACAGCGATAAGGATTGTGGAGGAGTTACTTAAATTCTTTACTCGATATGGACTACCCACAGAAATTCAATCGGATCAAGGATCAAATTTTACTTCAAAGTTATTCAAAGAAGTTATGGATAGCTTCGGAATAAAACAATTTAAATCAACTGCGTACCATCCAGAATTGCAGGGAGCATTAGAAAGGTGGCATCAGACATTAAAGACAATGTTGAGGGCGTATTGTCAAGATTATCCAGAGGATTGGGGTAAAGGAATCCCATTCATATTGCTTGCAATTAGGGATGCACCTAATGAGTCAACCAAATTTAGTCCTTTTGAACTAATTTTTGGTCATGAGGTAAGAGAGCCACTTAAATTGATTAAGGAAAAATTGGTGGGTGAGAAATCGGAAATTACACTATTGGATTACGTGTCAAATCTTAGGGAACGATTAAATAGAGCAGATGAATTGGCTAGACAACATTTGAAAGTTGCACAAAATGTGATGAAACAGGTAGCGGACAAGAAATCCATAGTTCGTAGTTTTGCCAGTGGGGATAAAGTTTTAGTGTTGTTACCAGTGGTAGGTGAGCCTTTAAAAGCTAGGTTTTGTGGACTGTATCAGATTGAAAGGAAATTAAGTGAGGTGAATTAAATGGTAAAAACACCAGATAGAAGGAAGACTCACTGACTGTGTCATGTGAATATGCTTAAAAGGTACTTTGAAAGGGAAGGAGAGAAAAAGGAGGTTTTAATGATTCTAACTCAAAGTGACAAACCAAATCCAGATGACTGTGAATTTGACACACCTCAAATTAAATGGGAAAATGAGGATGTTCTTAAAAATTGGGATGAATTGTTAAGTTACCTTCCAGAGGAAAAACCAACTGACCTGAAAGAGTTATTGATATCATATGGGCAAGTTTGTAGAGATAAATTGGGAAGTACTAAAATGGCTATACATGATGTAGATGTGGGAAAGACTGTTCCGATCAAACAACATCCATATAGACTTAACCCTTTAAAATTGGCACAGGTTAACAAAGAGACTGAGAGTATGCTTACAAATGGCATAATTGAAGTGGGTTGCAGCCAATGGAGCTCACCCATAGTGATGGCACCTAAACCAGACGGTACCCAACGGTTGTGTGTGGACTATCGAAAGGTGAATGCAGTTACAAGAACGGACTCGTATCCTATCCCACGTTTCGAAGATTGCATTGAGAAAGTGGGACAATCCGCTTTTATTTCCAAATTGGATTTACTGAACGGTTACTGGCAAGTACCTATATCTGAAAGGGCGAAGGAGATTTCAGCTTTTGTGACTCCAGATGGAATATACCAGTTCAAAGTTATGCCATTTGGCATGAAACACACCCCAGCAACATTTCAACGGTTAACTAATACAGATGTTTCAGGATTACCCAATTGTGCGGTATACATCGACGATCTGGTAGTTTTCAGCCAGACATGGAAAGAACATTTAAAACATCTGATGGAGTTATTCGATCGACTTCAGGAGGCGGGTTTGGTGATAAACCTAGCCAAAAGTGAATTTGGAAAAGCCCAAGTCACTTTCCTTGGCCATACAATTGGACAGGGTCGACTGGTCCCACGGGATGTGAAAACAAAAGTTATTGGGGAGTTTCCGATACCCTCGACACGACGGGAAATAATGCAATTTCTTGGTATGAGTGGATTTTACCGGAAATTTGTACCAGATTTTAGCAGTGTGATTACTCCACTGATGGAATTGCTGAAGAAACGTTAAAAAATTCAATGGACAGCGGACTTTCGACAGGCGGTTGACTGCCCGAAAGCTGTGATCACCAATGTTCCTGTATTGGAGAATTGCAAGTGGCTCTGTGGTCAGATTGAACTAAAGTATCTGATTCAAAAGAGAAATGCTGAGGAGTAGAGGAATGGATGGATCATGCAGAGGCTTTGTTCAAAGAGACTGGCAATCAAGAAGGATTTCGGTTGGAGGAAGAAGAAAGAAAAATATACGAAAAGGTGTATTTACTATGTGCATTTCTTAGTGGATGGTGCAAAAGTGAAAAATGAAACTATCTTGAAGTTGATGGGTTTTTTTTTTCTTGGGGGGAGGTGTCACGTGAGAGTACCCTTTAAGAAATGGATGTTTAAGCAATGTACCTTTCAGAAAACAGTGATGTCAGAGAGTGGGTGGAGCTGAGCTCATTTCAGCCATTTTGTAGTTTCAGTTCTGAGAAAAAGAGCTTGGGAGTGTGTCTGTGTTTTGCAGTGAGCTGGATCTGCTGTGATCTCTGCCATGAAAGACTATCTCTGGATCATTTGGGTGATTTAAACTCATAATAGTAAAGCCTTTAACCTGATGTGTTTCTGTTTAAAGGTGTTAAGTCTCTCTTGGATGTTGAAAGGAATAACTGAAGGATTATTTAGAGTTGTTAAATATTTGGGGTTATCTTTGAAGTAAGGGATGTTAAGTGATCCAATGTTTATTTAAGATATTAAGTTGAGTTCATGGAATAAACATTGTTTTGTGTTTAAAACCCCCCGTGTTCATAATTGTAATCCCACACCTAGGGAACAAGCCGTGTGCTCGGAAAAGCAACAATAGCATTAAAGGGAGAGGTTGGTTGAAGTCCATGATACATTTTGGGGTTCTGAAAACGCCTCTCCCATAACACCATGATCTTTTTTTTTTAGTCACCAAGGAATTTAATCGGGAATTCAATTCAGAAGAAACTTAATGGTGAAAAACTTTTATTTTAATTTTAATTTTTTTAATTTTTGAAATATTTTATTTAAAACAAATTTGTAACTTTACAGAGAGAAAAAAAGACCCTTTGCAAAGAGCCTTAACACAGTGAAAACGAACAGTGGGAAAGAATAAACATGTTAATAAGGCACTTCCCCTGTCAGCTCTGTTTGCCCATGCCACACGTGTTCAACTAAACTAACGTGGCTCTAACCCGTCCCCTCCCCCCTCGGGTGCTGCTGCTGTCGGTTTCCTGTGCTGTTCCCTGAGAGTCTGCAAGCGACTTTCTCCCCCGGGATATCCCTGGTCACCCCCCCTTGCCCACTTAAGTCTCCTCTGCTCTACTTCTCAGCTGCCCCCCCACGACCTCCCCTGCCCCCCGAGGCCTGACCTGCCAGGTCAGCCCTGCGCTTGGCCCTAGCCCGCCCCTCCTCCTACTCTCCCTGGCCTACGCTAGCTACGCTAACCCCTGCCCTTGGTGCCTGTCTGTCTCCCGCCCGAGCGCTCGGGCCCTCCCCCCGCACACCAAGGACCCATTAACCTGATTGTATCTCTGTAGCACCGTCAATATGACGCGAGGCAGGTTGAGGTAATGTCAATTGAAGGCTTTATTAAGCAGAACTTTATCCCCAGCAGCGTGGTTACAGAATGCAGCTGCTGAGGGAAATGGAGGGAAAAGCTGGGTTCTTATACCGGCATTTCTGGGTGGAGTCCAGTAGGTGGCAGATCCTATCAGGACCTGGCATCCCTCCACCAATAGCCTGGCGACACGTGGTGTACCGTATTACCCCTAATACATACCACCACAATCTCCCCGTGCCCTTTCAAGTCCCTTAACCAGCCCCTAGCCAATCCCCCTCTCCGAGGCCCCGATCTCCCGCCAAAAGGTACCAAGTGCAGGGCCCCCTTTGCAGGGCCCCTCTCCGCCCACTCGTTGCAATCTCCCCAAAACACCCTAAGCAGTGCGCCCTCCAGCCCCCGCTCTCTGTCCAGGCTGAAAACAATCTTGGATAAAACATTACAGTACAGGATAATTTAACAAACCGCCGCCACACAAAAGCTCTGAGAGTCCAGAGTCCTTTAGTTCAAGTCCAGCTTCTTCTTTTAATAAAAGTCCACTCCTAGTCAGAGCAAGTTAGGTTAACAGACCACCGTCACTGTACAGCACTGAGAAAACTAAGTGCCCGTTAGTTCAAGTCCAGCTTCTTTTCTTTAATGAAAGCCCAAACCTGTTCTGGTGGCTCAAAGTAGTGGTGGAGTTCCTCAAACGTAACCCAAAGCTTCGCAGGATACAGCATTCCAAACCTCACCTCCTTTTTTTAGAAGGCTGCCTTTACCTTGATGAATCCTGCACGCCTCTTGGCCAGCTCCGTTCCCAAGTCCTGGTAGATGCGCACCTCACAGTTCTCCCATCTGCTGCCCCTCTCCTCTTGGCCCATCGCAGCACACGTTCCCTGTCAGCAAGCCGGTGAAAGTGGACCACCAAGGCCCCCGGTCGGTCGCCCGTCCTGGGCTTCCTTGCGGGGGCTCTATGTGCCCCATCCAATTCCAGGGGTCGAGGGAAGGCCTCCGGTCCTATCAGCGCCTCGAGCATACCCGTCACGTATGCACCCACATCCGATCCCTCGCAGCCCTCAGGAAGGCCAATGATCCTCAAATTCTGCCTCCAGGCTCTGTTTCCCAGCTCTTCAAGCTGCTCCTGCATCCTCCTCTGGCGGGTGTTCAGCTCCTCCACCTCGTGCTCCAGCTCCGTTACCGTGTCCGCCTGGTTGAAGAGCTTCACCTCGACCTCCCTGAGCGCCTTCTCTTGGACCGCCTGTGTCTCGACCATTCGGTCCATTACCGCTCTCATCGGGTCCAACGTGTCCCTCTTCAGTTCGGTGAAGCAATTCCTGAAGAACTCCATCTGTTGCTCCCTTGGCCAGTGACCCTCCGCTCCCTGGTCCCTGCCGTCCGCCACGCTTCGCCGCCCGGTCTGGGGTCCCCGCTGCTCCTGCTTCGATCCTTGCCGCTCCACTCGACCACTTCTGGTCCAGCTGTCCATACCCCGGGGGGGAAGCCTCTTTCCTATCATCTCCTCCACCGATTCAGGTCGCCAGGTCCTGAAAAAGTCCATTGAAAAACGTCCGTTTGCCCATCGCAGGTGGGAGCGATCCGACCTGCGACCTGTTTCCTCGAGGGCGCCCCCCCATGGTCGGCCCCCCATGATCTAACAGGCTCCCCAGCAAATGGTCTCGTGGACACCCTTTAGCACACCTATTTAAAGACGTGAAGCCAACGCAAAGTCTGCTGTGGGGATCGGAAGAGGTGAGTAGCTATCTTGGAAAACAGGCAGTCAACCCAGGGGCACCATGGCTGCTGCCCCAGTTCTGGGGGAGGGGGGTGGGGGGTGGCAGTGTGCAGCCCCCGGTGGGGAGACCGGCCTGTCGGGGGGGTGGGGGGGTCAGCCACCATCGGTGGGGGATCACTTTAATCCCCACTGACATTGGTGGCCTCTGGCTGCACAGCTGTTGCCAATAGGAAATTGGCAATGTCGGTAATCTGAGCAGTTCATAGCTCCCAAGTGGATTCCCGTGGGTAGACGTGCCATGTCGCGGGCGCGTGTTACTGCCTGGCATTCCAATCAGACTCTGAGGCCTGAACACTGGTGGCTTCAAGACTTCAGGAGCAGCAGATAACAATTGAACACCTAAGAGCTGGGGGCGCAGCACTGGGGATATCCCCCATGACCAGAGGGTGGATGTGTGGATCGGGATGGGAGAGTCCCTAACCCCAGTTGCAGTGCTGTTCCCAGTGGGGGTCTAGAGTCCGTGTGTATGGCAGGGTCCCCCAGCAAAACAAACTCGTTGGATGGCACGCTGAAAGATGCTGGGAATGTAAGGAGAGACTTGGGGATCTAAAGCCCTAACTCATTGTCAGTCTCCCACCTTTTCCAATTACTTGCAGATATCACAGTATGGGTGGCATTGTAGATCCTTCAGCAGCTGCTATCACGGTGTTGGTGGCAGGCCAGGTGGCCAGACGCCAGAGAAGGCAGCGGCAGCAGCTTTGATGGACGCTCGAGGTGGCAGCCCTTGTGCAGGG
Source organism: Scyliorhinus torazame (assembly GCF_047496885.1). Lineage (NCBI taxonomy): Eukaryota > Metazoa > Chordata > Chondrichthyes > Carcharhiniformes > Scyliorhinidae > Scyliorhinus > Scyliorhinus torazame. The sequence continues at coordinate 114,687,550 of NC_092717.1, forward strand.
GCCCACCCCATACCCTGAGGACCGGCTGCCCATCAGGCCGGGAGAGACCCAGAGGGGGAGACCAGTGACAGCCCAAGGTGTACAGATGTCGCTGGTAGTTGGAAGAGATGTCGGAGAGCATGTGCTGCTGGAGGCTCCGCCTCAACAAGGGGATGGTGCAGCACCTGTGCCATGTTCTTGAGGACCTTGCACCATGTGTACGAGGAAGATACCCACTCCTGGTGGCCATCAAGGTCACCGCAGCCCTGAACTTTTATGCCTTGGATTCATTCCAGGGCTTGAACGGGGACTTGTGCGGCATATCCCAGTCACAGATGCTCTGTTTGCCTGGGCAGCTGACTATATGAACTTTGATCTGGACCAGGCCCATCAAGATGCGCAAACAGCAGGATTCTCTGCCATCGCCGGGATGCCCCAGGTTCAGGGAGTAATAGAGAGCACGCATGTCGTCTTGCGTGCACAGGGCATCCAGAAACAAGATTCATTAACAGGAAGGGAGTCCTCTCCCGGAACGTCCAACATGTGTGCGACCATACCTCAAGATCATGCACGTGTGTGCACGCTTCCTCAGGAGTGTGCACACAGTTACATCCTGGGGTACTTGGAGATCCCCAGCATCTTTGAGGGACACCCCAGGATGACCAGTTGGCTCTTGGGGGATAAGGGTTACCCGCTTAGGGCCTAACTAATGACACCAGTGCAGAGGTCGGTGACTAATACGCAGGCCCAATATAACGAAGCCTGTGGCCACCCAGGCTGTCATTGAGCGGTGCATTGGACAACTTAAAATGTTGTACCGATGCCTCGACCGCACTGCAGTATACCCACGGGAGGGTCACCCACTTTGTGGTGGTCTGATGTGTCTTCCAAAACCTGGCACAGTAGCGGGCCGATGTGCTGGAGGTGGTGGAGGAGGAACATGCGGCCTCGTTAGAAGAGGAGGATGAGGATGAGCTGGACCAGGAGGGGCTGGAGGACGAGCCCGGGGAGGACCCGCGGGAGCAGCCGGAGGATGGAGGACAAACGGCGGTGGAGAGGGTCCGGCATGCCCCGGGAGTCAGAGAGGCCATCAACCTCGACCGCTTCCTTGTCACTGGGTCAGAATCCTGGCAATCCCTTCCCAATAGCACTGTGGGTGTACCTACACCACAGGAACTGCAACGGTTCAAGAAGATAGCTTACCACCACCTTCTCAAGGGAATTAGGGATGGTCAATAAATGCTGGTCTAGCCAACGTGCCAACATCGCATAAATGAACAAATTAAATAAATAAATAATCAATTGCTGGAATGGACCGATTGGGCAGAATGGTCTATGTAATCCTATGTATAGTTAATGATGCATATGACCCCACACTTTGGAACTTGAAGCTCATGAAACATAATGATATATGCCTTTATGTTGGTATGATTGGAGCAAACAAAACAATTAAGGGTGAACAATTTAAATGCTCTAAGTCTGGATGAGATTACTTTAGAGGAAAACATGTATTGCCTCAAAGTTGGGCCAGAAAGCTGAAGCCAGCAAGAGGAGGATGAAATGCAGATTCTGGGGATAATGTTCAAAAATGACAGACTATCTGACACCGCCTTGATTTTATTTATCCAGAATGGATTGGTAAACACTCATTTTACACCCAGCGATAAAAACTAAAATGACCATCATTGGTCTGAAACAACACAAATGTTCAGTATATCTGTTGAAACAGGGGTGCTTCATTGTGAATTCTGTCTAGTTATTCAAAGCATTCCAGGTATGACCTGGCTATTTCAAGTCCCAGCCTTATATTGGGGCCATGTAAAAGGATTTACGTAAAAGGTTTGACTGCCAAAACAAAGGATAGGGAGGAGCCGCAGACCCAAGGGAGCTGGGGAAGGAAAAAACGGCCAATACCAGTTCTCATGTCCATGGCCATACAGAGAGCCAGTAGATCTTTGAGAATGGCATGCTTGGTGAAACTGGGGATGTCATAATATCCATTCATGTATATAATGAGATACAGACAGGTAGTGACTGACACACAGAATAACCAATAAACACACAGGACACAGAACAACCAATCACCAGACAGGACACTGCAGGGGACACCACCACTATAAAACACACGAGGCATCAAGACTCTGCCTCTTCTAACTGGATACAGCTACAGAGATAGTCAGGGTGCACAGGGCAGTGAGCACTGTCTCCATAAGACAGAGAGCCAGTCTGGTCAAGCCAGACAGAGGTTATCAGTTTAGATTAATAGAGTGTCAACTGACAACAGATAATGTACAGCAACCAGCAGGTTCAATAAAACAGTGTTGGACCATCTCCTGTGTCGGAAGCCTGTTTCTCGTCTTACTGCATCCCGTTGCAGTCAGTGTTAAAACAACTCATATAACACATCAGGGTGTATCAATCCACTGAATGGAAAACGTAAAGACCAAATTGTAGATTAGACCCACAATATGCCTGGATCTTTGAAGATTGAGATGAATACTTTGAACATTTGTCCCTCCCTGCACAAAGAATGTTTACTGGGGTAAATAGTCAGATGTTCTTCATGGGTGAGGGAGGTGTATGGTGGGGAAGGGTGGGATGAGGAGGGGGGCGGGACAGTGGGTGGAAAATCCTGGACTTGTAACACAATGTAAACTAGAAGTGCACTTTATGCTTTTGATAATGAAGGGACATCCCCAAATCCTAGAAATGTCCAAGAGAGCAGTTCAGAAGTGATGGGCGGGTGTCCCCGCCATTTAGAGTAGGGTGTGCCAATTCCTCTGCTGGATATGTATGTCAAAGAGGACTGAATGTTAGCATCCAAGAACAGGTGGGTTTGGGTCAGGGTAGACATTTAAAAAATTTAAATCTGAAACTCAACACCAACAGGTCTCCAACCCATCCACTAAGTGTAACAGAGGTGGGTTAAGATGTGGGCAGTCAACCTGCTCCCAGGACTATTTTAAAGAGGCTGGCAGTCCCAGGTTTAACCTTCTTTGCAGATTCTGCAATGGTCGACCAGGTACTCCAGGCCTTGGGAAACTCAGCAGCTGAAGAGAAGTGAGGAGTGTTTTGGGATAAAGCTTTAATAGTTTGGCAGGTGGACCAGAAGGAGCAGGAATGCCTGTATTATGGCCCCAATCTTCCACTTCTAGCTGAACCCCCACCCCGATACAAAGATCCTGGATTTGGTCACAAGCCTAAGGGACCAGCCAGAGCCCACCTGAGATCAGGAATCATTCGCCCTGGGATTAGACCCCAATCCAGGGTGGAACCACCTCCCACTTCCAGGGTCAAGGATCGGAAACTCGCCATAGCTTGAGACTGGAAAAACACCAACTCAGCCCCCACCCATTGGACCCACCTGCTACTGAGGTCTGCTCTAGAGTGATCTGCATCCACCTATAAGGCAACCCTGTCAATCAGACTGACATGTGGAGAACCGGTCAAATACAAATGACTCCACAACATGCAGGAAACTTTTAATTTCCTGTGAAATTCCACCTCCCCTTCTATATAACCTGTCCATGTTAATATGTAGACCAAGGTCTTCTGGGTATTTTGTTGTCTTCTTGCCGACAATTACAGAACGTTTGTGAGATCTAACAGCTAACAGTAACATCTTTAAATGGGAAGAGAAACATGATCACACCCACCCTTCAGATCAAGCTATATATATTTTATCATAACATGATCTGTGGTGGAGTAAAGCCTAACACTGCAGTTACTGAGGAATGCACAAAATCACTGACGTCAAGATAAGCCATCCAATTGAGCAGTCTGGGCCGACTACTTAATAGCAAGTAACATTCGCGCCACACAGGTGTCAAGCAATGACCATTTCCAATAAGAGAAAAAACCTATCGCCCCTTGATACTCAATGGCAGTACCATCACTGAATCCCCCACTGTCAACGTCCTGGGGGTTACCATTGACCAGAAACTACTGGAGCAACCATATAAATACTGTGTCGAGACTTCCGGTAGAACTCTGTATGGGGAAGAGGTGCACGGGGCAGCTCCCGCTAAAGGACTAAACTTTCAGGGTCTTTTTTTTTTGTTTTGATTGTTTAATCCCAGGGGTATTTTTATTCTTGTTTTTTTTATATTAAAAAAAGAAAGAACTCACGCAGCGCACCCCCGAAGGTACAAACAGGAAGGGAAAAAAAGCCGCAAGGAACCTGACCGACGGTAAGCTGAGGCCCGTGGGAGAGGAGCCGGAGAATATTTTTTTTAAAGGTGCGAGAGGAACCGGAGCCGGAGGCTCAGAAGCGGCCGAGGAGTCGAGTCCCTGAACAGAACTAGCGCCTAAGAGCGCAAGCCTGCGAGCCTGCCCGACCGAGCACCCCCCCCAACCCCCCCCCCCCCTCCCGCACCCCCACCCCCCTCCCCCCCCCGCAACGGACCGACAGCGACCACGTGGTGAGCGGCGAGACAAAGAGGGACTCAGGTCCGCACCAGGAAACGTCTCTCCCAAACCCTCCTGAAACAGTGAGAAGGAAGGAATAAGAAAAGAACGGGGGGGAAAATAAAAGTAAATAAATAAACAAAGAGATAAGGAAAGAGAGAAAGGAAGGAAGAGAGGAAGGGAACCAACCACAACCCCTCCACCCCAACAAAAAAAAAGGGAAACCCGAAGCCCGAGGCAGACCCAGCGAGAGCAGAGGAGCGGGGGAAGTGAGAGCAACCCCAGGGTAAGGATCAGCAGCGGGGAAAGAAAGAGAGACAGACAGGTGGCTGGAGGAAAGAAAAACACCAAGGTGAAGGGACAGCGAGACGCAAGCAACAGCAGCAGCAGCGAAGGAAAGGCGCGTGAGCGGCGGACGCGCAGGCAAGCGGCCCCACAAGACGAGACGGAGGTACAGGCGAGCCTGAAAGGGAAAACGATGGCGGATCAAGCAGCGGAGTGTGAGCAGGATGCAGCGGCCAGCATAAAGGAGGCGCTCTGGTCGGAGCTCCAAGCAATGATGAAGGAAACGACACACAAAATGCAGCAGACCATCGAAGGCCTGGAAAGGGAAGTGAAGACGCAGAAAAAAACGATTCTGGAGAGGGCCGCCTCGGAGCAGAGCGACAGGGTGATAACCCTAGAAGCCGAGGTCAAAAGGTCAGTAACGGCCCAGGGGAGCCTAAGAGGGAAAGTGGAGGACCAGGAAAATAGGCCCAGACAGCAGAACATTAAAATAGTGGGTCTGTCAGAGGGGATAGAGGGTAGAGACCCAACAGGCTACATCACCCAAATGATGGGCAAACTAGTGGGAAAGGAGGTATTCCCAAACCCACCAGAAATATTCAGGGCGCACAGGTCGCTCCGATCCAAGCCCAAAGCCGGGGACCAGCCCAGAGCAATTATTGCGAAGCTGCACCGGTTCCAAGTCCGTGAGAGAATCCTAAAGTGGCCCGGCAAACGAAACAGAGCACGTGGGAAGGGAAGACCATAAGGGTGTATCAGGACATTGGGGTGGACCTGGCCAAAAAAAGGGCTAAATTCAACAAGGCAAAATCAGCACTGTACAAAAGCAAGGTAAAATGTGGAATGTTATTCCCGGCCAAACTCTGGGTAACATTTGAGGGGAAAGAGCTGTATTTCAACACCCCAATGGCAGCTGATGAGTTCGTTAGAGCGAACAAACTGGTGGAGGAGCACACGCTGATGTGTTGGGTACTCTGGATCTGTGGAGACTGCGTTTACCTTAGCAGTAACATAGACAGGCTACCAACACTTGTAATAGTACAACACTATTTTATGAAGCTAGAAACTGTTGAACATACTTTCTCTGTGGGTTAACACGATGTTAGATTAAACTAAAGACCTATGCCTGTCCTAATCAGTCTATGCACTCAGCACATGGTGAAGATCTGTGTTGTAAGCTGTAAGCTCTGTCCTTCTGAGAGGCTGCATCCCGAATGAGCGGGAAAACTGAAGCCCTCTGTCTTTATAGTGACTGTGCTCTAACTGGTGATTGGCTGCGCTGTTGTGTGTGTTGATTGGTCTTGCTGGGTGTCCATCAGTGTGTGTGTCTGCACCATGATATACTGGTGTATATTATGACATCCCCCCTTTATAAAAATAATGTATGTTTGTGGCAATAAATAATGTGTGGTGATAATGTTTCAAACTACGTTTGGGGTGCGAAGACATATTTACAGGACTATGTACATGAGAACTAAGCTATTTACATGGGAAGTGCCTGGTGCAGAGAAGCAGTATGCAACAAGAATAACGAGATCAACACTATATATAAACCAGGGAAACGATCAAACAAAGCAACAAAACAATTCAGAGAGTCCATAAATTCAAAAAGTTCATAAATTTAGTCTCTGAGGTGGGGAACGAATTCTAGTTGACCGCCTCAAGGGTGGGTCGAGAGCCACCGGTTCAGGAGCGGGCTGGACTGCGTCAAAGTCAGTGGGAGGCAGGGTGACAGGGAGCTCTGCATAGTCCGTGGCAGGGTCAGCAGGAGGACGAGGCGACACTGGAGGATCACGTGGCGAGTGTGGAACGAGACGAAGGACGCGTCGATTGCGGCGCAGAATAGAGCCATCCGGTAGACGAACCAGGAACGAGCGGGGGGGGCCACCTGCCGAAGGACAACAGCAATTGCAGACCTGCCACCATCCGGAAGATGGATGCGGACGTTGTCATCTGGAGCCAGAGCAGGGAGATCAGCTGCACGGGAGTCATGAGCCGCCTTGTGCTGTGCATGAGACAGCTGCATCCGGCGAAGGACGGGAACGTGGTCGAGGTCTGGGACATGGATGAATGGCACCGTCGTCCTCAGGGTGCGATTCATGAGTAATTGGGCTGGCGACAGGCCAGTGGACAGTGGGGCGGAGCGATAGGCCAGCAAGGCAAGGTAGAAATCAGACCCAGCATCGGCCGCCTTGCATAGGAGCCGTTTGACGATATGTACTCCCTTCTCTGCTTTGCCGTTGGATTGGGGGTACAGGGGACTGGACGTCACATGGGCAAAATTGTACCGCCTGGCAAAGTTGGACCATTCTTGGCTGGCGAAGCAGGGGCCATTGTCCGACATAACCGTGAGCGGGATGCCGTGTCGAGCAAAGGTTTCTTTACATGCACGAATGACTGCCGATGAGGTGAGGTCGTGCAACCGTATCACCTCCGGGTAATTTGAAAAGTAGTCCACGATCAGGACATAGTCTCTATCCAGCGCGTGGAACAGGTCGATGCCCACCTTGGTCCATGGTGACGTGACCAACTCATGGGGCTGCAGGGTCTCACGTGGTAGGGCCGGCTGGAAGCGCTGACAAGTGGGGCAGTTGAGCACTCTGTTGGCTATGTCCTCATTAATGCCGGGCCAGTACATTGCCTCTCAGGCCCGTCGGCGGCACTTTTCCATGCCAAGGTGGCCCTCGTGTAGTTGTTCCAGGACAAGCTGGCGCATGCTATGCGGGATGACAATGCAGTCCAATTTTAGAAGAACCCCGTCTACTACCGCCAGATCATCTCTGACATTATAGAATTGAGGGCATTGGCCCTTGAGCCACCCGTCCGTTAGGTGGCGCATGACACGCTGTAGCAAGGGGTCAGCCGCCATCTCGCGGCGAATCTGGACGAAGCGTTCATCCGAGGCAGGTAGATTGGAGGCTGCGAATGCCACATGGGCGTCAACCTGGCAGATAAATCTCGTTGGGTCACATGGAATGTTGACTGACCTGGAGAGAGCGTCGGCAATGATGAGGTCCTTGCCTGGGGTGTATACAAGCTGGAAGCCGTATCGCTAGAGCTTGAGACGAATACGCTGGAGGCGAGGCATCATGTCATTCAAGTCTTTCAGTATTATATTGACCAGCGGGCGATGGTCAGTCTCGACGGTGAATTGAGGAAGTCCATAGACAGAATCGTGAAACTTAACAACACCGGTCAGAAGGCCCAGGCACTCCTTTTCTATCTGCGCGTAGCGCTGCTCCGTGGGGGTCATCGCACATGGCGCATATGCAACGGGGGCCCATGATGAGGCCTCGTCACGTTAAAGGAGCACTTCCCCAATGCCGGATTGACAGACATCGGTCGAAATTTTGGTCTCCTTTGCTGGATCAAAGAAAGCTAAGACCGGGGCCATGGTCAGTTTTGCCTTGAGTTCTCTCCATTTGCGCTCGTGGGCGGGGAGCCATTGGAAGTCTGTCGTCTTCCTGACCAGGTTCCTGAGAGCCGTGGTATGAGAGGCGAGGTTAGGGATGAAATTCCCAAAATATTGACCATGCCCAGAAATCAGAGGACCACCTTCTTGCCCTCTGGTGTTTTCATAGCTGTGATGGCAGCTACCTTGTCCGCATCCGGCTGCACACCCAACTGGGAGATGTGGTCCCCGAGGAACTTAATTTCTGTCTGACCTAAAGAGCATTTGGCCCTGTTGAGGCGGAGGCCATGCTCATGTATACGTCTGAATACGCGCTGGAGGTGACTAACATGCTCCTGCGGGGTGGTGGACCAGATGATTATGTCATTGACATAGACGCGAACGCCTTCAATACCTTCCATCATTTGTTCCATAATCCTATGGAACACTTCTGATGCAGAGATGACCCCAAACGGCATCCTGTTGTAACAATATCTTCCAAAGTGGGTGTTAAACGTGCAGAGTTTCCTGCTGGATTCATCAAGCTGGATTTGCCAGAATCCTTTTGAGGTGTCGAGTTTGGTAAAGAGCTTGGCGCGAGCCATGTCACATGTCAGCTCTACGTGCTTGGGAATTGGATAGTGCTCTCTCATAATATTGCGATTGAGATGCTTCGGATCAATGCAAAGTCTCAATTCGCCGGAAGGCTTTTTACACATACCATGGAACTGACCCAGTCGGTCGGTTCCGTGACTTTGGAAATCACTCCTTGGTCCTGGAGGTCCTGCAGCTGCTGCTTGAGGCGGTCCTTAAGGGGTGCTGGGACCCTGCGAGGTGCGTGCACCACAGGCGTGGCATTCGGTTTTAATAAAATCCTGTAGGTGTACGGGAGCATGCCCATGCCCTCAAAGACATTGTGGTACTGGTTGATAATGGCGTCGAGCGGCGCCCTGAAGTCAATGTCCTGAGAGGCAGATGTGTCAGCAGGAGAGAGAGAGTGAACTCTCTGAACTAGGTTCAACAGCTTGCATGCCTGCGCGCCAAGCAGGGAGGCTTTCGAGGAGCCCACGATTTCAAAAGGAAGGATGGCTTTGCGTGCCCTGTGCGTCACTTCGAGTTGACATGAGCCGCTGGCAGCAATGGCATTGCCATTATAATCTAATAGCTGGCTGGCTGATGGCAGGATGGCTGGTTTGATACGAAGGCTTTGGAAGTCAGAGCGCGCAATGAGATTGGCGGAGGCACCGCTGTCCAGGCGGAATCGTATTTGGGACCGGTTGACCGTAAGGGTGGACCACTCATCGTCCGGATCGATCCAGCGGTAGAGGCTGGATTCTTTGCTTCGGGGACACCCTGTTTTTTGTAATGGTACCGACTCGAATAGGCACCTTCAGGTCCTCGGTGTCAATATCGGGTAGCAAGTCCGAATCGGGCTCGGTGACCGTGGGTTGAATGGCCCGGACATTCCTGCGAGGCTGGCTGGAACGCCGAGAGTTGGCAGGCTGAGCTGATCTGCATAAAGCAGCATAGTGGCCAAGTTTGCCACATTGCAGGCATCGTCGGGATTTGGCAGGACATTGCCGCTTTAAATGGGCGGAGCCACAGTTGCCGCACGTTGTAGCGGTAGTACGCTCGCTGCGCCACCGCGCACGCGTGGCACGGCCGTACGTGGTGCACGCCTGCGTAGTACTTTCGTTGATGCGACGTGCCCTCATTCGGTGCACACAAGCACGGGAGTCCGCGAAAAGCGTGCAAAATGGCCGCCCTCATCCAGGCTGAGGCCCTGGAGTTGTTCGATTGCTTGGACCCGTTCTGCCTCGTGGGGACCTTGCCACGCCGCTTCAGCCACTTGGATGTGGGAATATCGACTAGTGGCGTGTTCGTGTAGCACGCAGGTCTCGATGGCGGTCGCTAGGGTGAGCTGCTTTACCTTGAGGAGCTGCTGGCGTAGGGGGTCCGACTGAGCACCGAAAACGATCTGGTCGCGTATCATGGAGTTGAAGGTGGGCCCGTAATTACAGGACTGCGCAAGGATGCGGAGGTGGGTGAGAAAGGACTGGAAAGGTTCGTCCTTACCCTGCAAACGCTGTTGGAATACATAGATCTCAAAACTTTCATTCACCTCAATGTCGCAGTGACTGTCAAACTTAAGGAGGACCGTCTTGAATTTTGATTCATCTTCACCATCAGCAAAGGTGAGAGAATTGAAAATGCAGATGGCATGGTCCCCGGCCGTGGATAGGAAGAGAGCGATCTTCCTGGTGTCTGAGGCAGCTTCCCGATCTGTGGCTTCAAGGTAGAGCTGGAAGCGTTGTTTCAATATCTTCCAGTTGGCCCCTAGGTTACCGGTGATGCGGAGTGGCGGTGGCGGGCGGACGCTGTCCATTTTGCAGGATGGCTGTATGCTGGTGGAAGGCAGATCACTTGCAGGTAGGTCTAAGAAGTTCAAACATCCCTCAACGACTGGTACCATGATGTGTTGGGTACTCTGGATCAGTGGAGACTGTGTTTACCTTAGCAGTAACAGAGACAGGCTACCAACACTTGTAATAGTACAACACTATTTTATTAAGCTAGAAACTGTTGAACATACTTTCACTGTGGGTTCACACGATGTTAGATTAAACTAAAGACCTATGCCTGTCCTAACCAGTCTATGCACTCAGCACATGGTGAAGATCTGTGTTGTAAGCTGTAGGCTCTGTCCTTCTGAGCGGCTGCATCCGAATGAGCGGGAAAACTGATGCCCTCTGTCTTTATAGTGAGTGTGCTCTAACTGGTGATTGGCTGCGATGCTTTGTGTGTGTTTATTGGTCTTGCTGTGTGTCCATCAGTGTGTGTGTCTGCGCCATGATATACTGGTGTGTATTATGACACACGCAACCGCAATGCAAGACATGGGGACGGAAAAGGAAGGAAAAACCAGAACAAAGAGCGGAGGACAGACCGCAAACAAGGACAATGGACTCATGAACTATGCACATGTGTTATGCCTTGCGCGGGACTGTGCTGTCTTGTCTCAGAGCTTGTCTCCTCCCTCAATGCAATGGGGAGGAGTGGAGTGAGGGAAATGAGGGTGAGGAAAGCAAACAGGAGGGCGAGACAAGAGCCAGGAGGAGAAAGGTTAAACCGGGCCAGAACTGGGCAAATACTGGGAGGAGGGCCACCGTACTAGCGAGGAGGGCCAGCACGGGAGGGCAGGAAGGAAGGAGGGCTGCAGCGCCCCTCTCAGGGGAGGGGGAGCATCTGGCACAAGGAGGGGAGGGGGGGCAGAAGGGGGAGGGGAGAACGCGGGGAGGGGACAAAGGACAGGGGCTAGGGGGGGGGGGGAGAGGAGTCTGGGGGAGAACGCAGAGCAAAAGAAAAGCAAAGAGAAGGGTGAGATAGTGAAGCAGTACAGACATAGGCCTCGGCGAGCAGGGAGCAGGGCGAGGAAGCAAGAGTGCGCCGCAAACAGCCACTCGAAAGGGCATTAGGGCGGAGGGAGACCCCGGAGTGCATGGGCGCACCTGTGTGGCGTACACACAGCTGGTGCCCACATTGGATGCCCCCTGGGCAAAGGGAAACTCCTGAGCGCTGGGACCCGACCCCATTGTGAGAGCGGTGACCTTGGCTATTTTGGACGGCCAGCTACCAAAGGGAAACCCCGGAGTGCAGGGGCGCATCCACCAGATAAGTGAAATCAAAATCGCTTATTGTCACAAGTAGGCTTCAATGAAGTTACTGTGAAAAGCCCCCAGTCGCCACATTCCAGCGTTTGTTCGGGGAGGCTGTTACGGGAATTGAACCGTGCTGCTGGCCTGCCTTGGTCTGCTTTCAAAGCCAGCGATTTAGCCCTGTACTAAACAGCCCCTGTCACCCATAAGTATGGGTGATCCCACAGGACCGGGGGGCCAGTAACCCGCACCAGGATTGTTAATTGGAATGTAAGGGGACTCAATTGTCCAGTGAAAAGATCCAGAGTGTTCGCCCACCTAAGAAGCCTAAAAGCAGACATAATCTACCTACAAGAGACGCACCTGAGGGAGAAGGACCGACTGCGAGTAAGGAAGGGCTGGGTGGGACAGACGTACCACTCATGCTACGGGACGAGGGCTCGGGGGTAGCAATATTAATTAGCAAAAGGACGAGGTTTATGGGAACCAAGACAGTATTGGACCCAGGGGGAAGGTACGTCATGGTCAGCGGTGTCCTGGAAGGGGCACCTGTCGTACTGGTAAATGTGTACGCTCCCAACTGGGACGATTCAGAATTTATAAAGAAGACCATGGCGGAAATCCCCGACCTTGACACACACCGATTATGGGGGGGCGACTTTAACTGCGTGCTGGACCCACGGACCGACCGATCAAACTCCAGAACGGGGAAAACGTCTGGCATGGCTAGGGATGATACAGACCCATTTCACTGCTGACGTGATGCCAAAATACTCGCAAAGGTCCTGGCCAAAAGGCTGGAGGGCTGCGTACCAGAGCTGGTCACGGAGGACCGAACGGGCTTTGTCAAGAATAGGCAGCTCACAGTGAACATCAGGCAGCTGCTGAATGTGATAATGACCTCGCCCGGGGAGAGAACACCAGGGGTGATCGTCTCCCTGGACGCAGAAAAGGCCTTTGACAGAGTCGAATGGAGCTACCTCCTCGAGGTACTGGAACGGTTTGGGCTAGGAGTGGGATTCAGCGCCTGGGTGAGGCTCCTGTACAATGCTCCCAAAGCGAGTGTCCGAACTAACACCACCAGCTCTGAATACTTCCAGCTGCAGAGAGGAACAAGACAGGGCTGCCCCCTGTCCCCACTCTTGTTTGCGCTAGCGATCGAACCACTGGCGAAAGCCCTGTGGGACGCAAAAGCTGGAAGGGAATCCGGAGAGGAGACAGAGAGCACAGAGTCTCACTCTATGCAGATGACCTGCTCCTCTATGTCTCGAATTCACAGGAGGAACTGAAGGCAATACTGCAAATACTGAAAGAGTTTGGAACCTTCTCGGGCTACAAATTTAACCTGGGCAAAAGCGAGACATTCCCAGTGAACCCAAAAGGGGGAGGGACAGAGCTGAAGGGGCTCCCGTTCAAAACGGCCCAGAACAGATTCCACTACCTGAGGATCCAGATAGCCAAAGACTGGACACATGTCCACAAGTGGAACCTGACCAGCCTGGTGGAGGAAGTAAGAAAAGACCTTCAATGGTGGGGCTCACTCCCACTCTCCCTGGCGGGAAGAGTGTAGACGATCAAGATGAACGTACTGCCAAGGTTCCTCTTCCTGTTTAGATCCCGATCTTCATCCCCAAGGTCTTTTTCCAAAACATAGACAGGCTAATCATGGCGTTTGTGTGGGGGGGCAAGAACTCGAGAATTCCCAAACCGACACTGCAAAGAGGGAAAGTCAGAGGGGGCCTGGCTCTACCGAACCTACAATACTACCACTGGGCAGCAACGGCAGAAAGAGTGAGGGGATGGGTACAAGAACCAGACACAGATTGGGTACAAATGGAGGAGGCATCCTGTAGAGGAACAACCCTCCGGGCCCTGGCCACAGCAGCACTCCCATCCCCCTCAACAAGGTACACAACAAGCCCAGTGGTAGCAGCCACGCTGAGAACGTGAACCCAGTTGAGACAGCACTTCGGGATAACCAAAATGTCCCTTATGGCCCCCATTTGCGGCAATAACAGATTCCCCCCAGCCACGCTAGATACCACTTTCAAAAGATGGAGGCGGGGTGGGGGCACACTGACAGTCGGGGACTTCTACGGAAGGCGCAGACCGGCGACACTGGACGAACTGACGAGGAAGTGGAAACTATCAAGAAGACAGGAATGGAGACACCTCTAAATAAAGCACTTCCTCCGCAAAGAGACAGTAGGGTACCCCGGGGCCCCAGAAAGCACGCTACTAGAGGACCTGACAGGCACAAGCAGCGAGAACGGGGGGCTATGTGGGAAAATATATGGACAGCTACTGGACAGAGCCTGAACACCACTGGACGGGACCAGACAAAAATGGGAGGATGAACTGGGGACAGAGGTAGGATGGGGACTCTGGAGCGAAGCACTGAGCAGGGTGAACTCCACCTCCTCCTGTGCAAGGCTCAGCCTAATGCAGCTCAAAGTGGTGCACAGAGCGCACCTGACCAGAACTCGAATGAGCAGGTTCTTCCCGGAGGTGGAGGACAAATGTGAGCGGTGCCAGAGGGGCCCGGCCAACCACACCCACATGTTCTGGGCCTGCCCCAAGCTTGCTGGGTTCTGGACAGCCTTCTCTGAGGCAAAGTCCAAGGTTGTGGGGGTGAGGGTGAAGCCATGCCCAATAGTGGCAATCTTCGGGGTATCGGAGCAGCCAGAGCTACACAAGGGGAAGGGGGCCAACGCCCTCGCTTTCGCTTCCCTAATCGCACTGCTCGGCTGGCGATCGGCAGCACCGTCCAAAACTGCAGACTGGCTCGCTGACCTCTCAGAATTTCTCCACCTGGAGAAGATTAAGTGCGCCATCCGAGGGTCAGAGGAAGGCTTCCTGGACACTTGGGGGCAGTTCGTCGGCCTGTTCCAAAACCTGTTCGAGGCCAGCAACGAGGAGTAAACTAACCCACTGAGATAGATGAGGTACCAAATGACTGCGCAACCCGGGGGGGGGGGGGGGGAAACCACAAGAGAAGAGGAAGGGTGCTGAAACCAATGGGGGGGGGAGGAATGAGGGGGGGAATTCATAGACTGATCCAGAGGGCAGCCAAATGTACATACAGTTAGTCAAATGAAGGACAAAACAAACCTCTCTGTAAAATAAAGCAAATTAGCGCGGGCAAGAAAAAATGAAATGCATATAAGTAACAACTGTTTATAAATATGAGAAAAGCCAATAAAAAGATTTTCAAAAAAAATAAATACTGTGTCTACAAGAGCAGGTCAGAGGCTAAGAATCCTGCGGTGAGTAACTCACCTCCAACCGGGGGAAGGCCCTAGCTGCCAGGTCTCTGGCGCTGAGCCTGGCTCAGTGGCTCAGAAGGGAAGGGGGGAGAATAGAAAAGCAATAGTGATAGGAGACTCAATGGTTAGGGGAATAGATAGGAGATTCTGTGGTCGCAAGCGAGACTCCCAGAAGGTATGTTGCCTTCCGGGTGCCAGAGCCAGGGATGTCTCGGATCGAGTCTACAGGATTCTTAAGGGGGAGGGGGAGCAACCAGAAGTTGTGGTGCACATAGGCACCAACGACATAGCTAAGAAAAGGGATGACGATCAAAAAAGTGATTTTAGGGAGTTAGGTTGGAAGCTAAAGAGCAGGACAAATAGAATAGTGATCTCAGGATTGCCACCGATGCCACGTGCAAGTGAGGTCAGGAACAGAGAGCGAGTGCAGCTGAACATGTGGCTACAGGGCTGGTGCAGGAGGGAAGGCTTCAGATAAGTGGATCACTGGGATATCTTCTGGGGAAGGTGGACCTGTACATGAAGGATGGATTGCACCTAAACTGGAGGGGCACCAATATCCTGGGTGGGAGGTTTGCCAGAGCTCTTCGGAGGGTTTAAACTAGTTTGGCAGGGGGATGGGAACCGAGCTATGGATCAGAGGATAGGGTAGCTGTTGAACAGGCAGAAATAGTATGCAGCAAGTCTGCGAGGAAGGATAGACAGTTGATAGGGCAAAGTTGCACTCAGTGGAATGGGTTAAAATGTGTCTGTTTCAATGCAAGGAGTGTCAGGAATAAGGGAGATGTACTTAGAGCATGGATCAGTATTTGGAACTACGATGTTGTGGCCATTACGGAGACATGGATTTCACAGGGCAGGAATGGTTGTTAGATGTCCAGGGCTTAGATGTTTTAAGAAGAATAGGGAGGGAGGTAAAAGAGGAGGGGGAGTGGCACTGTTAATTAGGGACTGCACCACAGCTGCAGAAAAGGAGGTAGTTGAGGAGGGTTTGTCTACTGAGTCAGTATGGGTAGAAGTCAGAAACAAGACAGGAGCAGTCACTTTATTGGGAGTTTTCTATGGACCCCCCCAATAGCAGCAGAGGGATAGAGGAACAGATTGGGCGTCAGATCTTGGAAAAGTGCAGAAGTAACAGAGTTGTCATGGGTGACTTCAACTCCCTTAATATTGACTGGAACCTCCTTAGTGCAAATGGTTTGGATGGAGCAGATTTTGTCAGGTGTGTACAGGAAGGTTTCCTGACTCAATATGTAGATATGCCGACTAGGGGGGAGGCCATATTGGACTTGGTGCTCGGCAACGAACCAGGCCAGGTGTCAGATGTCTCAATGGGAGAGCATTTCAGTGACAGTGACCACAACTCCTTGACCTTTACCATCGTCATGGAGAGGGATAGGAACACACAGTATGGGAAGGTATTTAATTGGGGGAGGGGAAATTATACTGCTAATAGACAGGAGCTGAGGAGCATAAAATGTGAACAATTGTTCTTGGGGAAATGCACAATAGTAATGTGGAGATTGTTTAAGGAGCACATGGTGCGAGTGCTGAATTGTTTTGTCCCACTGAGACGAGGAAGGAATGGTAAGGTGAAGGAGCCTTGGATGACAAGAAAAGTGGAGCTTCTAGTCAAGAGGAAGAAGGAAGCTTACGTAAGGTTGAGGAAGGATCTGACTCGGCTCGAGAGGGTTACAAGGTAGCCAGGAAGGAACTCAAAAATGGACTGAGGAGAGCTAGAAGGGGGCACGAACAGCCCTGGCGGGAAGGATTAGGGAAAATCCAAAGGCGTTCTACACTTATGTGAGAAATAAGATGATTAGAGTGAGAGTAAGGCCCATCAGGGATAGTGGAGGGAAATTGTGCCTAGAGTCTGAAGAGATGAGGGAGGCCCTAAATGAATACTTTGCTTCAGTATTCACTAGCGAGAGGGACCTTGTTGCCCATGAGAACAGTGTGAACCAGGTTAATAGACTCGAACAGGTTGATGTTAAGAAGGAGGATGTGCTGGAAATTTTGAAAAGCATCAGGATAGATAAGTCCCCTGGGCCTGACGGGATATACCCAAGGTTACTACGGGAAGCGAGGGAGGAGATTGCTGCGCCGTTGGCGATGATCTTTGCATCCTCACTCTCCACTGAAGTAGTACCGGATGATTGGAGGGAGGCGAATGTTGATCCCCTATTCAAGAAAGGGAATAGAGAATTCCCTGGGAAGACCCATCAGTCTTACGTCTGTGGTGAGCAAAATATTGGAAAGGATTCTGAGAGATAGGATTTATGATTATTTAGAAAAACATAGTTTGATTAAAGATAGTCAGCATGGCTTTGTGAGGGGCAGGTCATGCCTCACAAGCCTCATTGAATTCTTTGAGGATGTGACGAGACACATTGATGAAAGTCGGTCAGTGGATGTGGTGTATATGGATTTCAGTAAGGCATTTGATAAGGTTCCCCATGGTAGGCTCATTCAGAAAGTGAGGGGGCATGGGATACAGGGAAATTTGGCTGTCTGGATACAGAATTGACTGGCCGAAAGAAGACAGCGAGTGGTAGTGGATGGAAAGTATTCCGCCTGGAGGTCGGTGACCAGTGGTGTCCCGCAAGGATCTCTGCTCTGGGACCTCTGCTCTTTGTGGTTTTCATAAGTGACTTGGATGAGGAAGTGACAGAGTGGGTTAGTAAGTATGCCGATGACACAAAGGTTGGTGGAGTTGTAGATAGTGTTGAGGGTTGTTGCAGGTTACAACAGGACATTGACAGAATGCAGAGATGGGCTGAGAAGTGGCAGATGGAGTTCAACCTTGATAAATGTGAAGTGATTAATTTTGGAAGATCGAATTTGAATGCTGAATACAGGATTAAAGGCAGGATTCTTGGAAGTGTGGAGGAACAGAGGGATCTTGGGGTCCACGTACATAGATCCCTCAAAGTTGCCACCCAGGTTGATAGGGTTGTTAATAAGGTGTATGGTGTGTGGCTTTCATTAACCGGGGGATTGAGTTTAAGAGCCGCGAAGTTTTGCTGCAGCTTTATAAAACTCCAGTTAGACCACACTTGGAATATTGTGTCCAGTTCTGGTCGCCTCATTATAGGAAGGATATGGATGCTTTGGAGAGGGTACAGAGGAGATTTACCAGGATGCTGCCTGGACTGGAGGGCATGTCTGATGAAGAAAGGTTGAGGGAGCTAGGGCTTTTCTCACTGGAGCGAAGAAGGCAGAGAGGTGACTTGAGAGAGGTGTACAAGGTGATGAGAGGCATGGATAGAGTGGATAGCCAGAGACTTTTCCCCAGGGTGGAAATGGCTGTCACGAGGGGACATAATTTTAAGGTGATTGGAGGAAGGTATAGGGGAGATGGCAGAGGTAGGTTCTTTACACAGAGAGTGGTGGGTGTGTGGAATGCACTGCCAGCAGAGGTGGTGGAGCCAGAGCCATTAGGGACATTTAAGCGACTCTTAGACAGGCACATGGACAGCAGTAAATTGAAGGGGTGTAGGTTAGGTTGATCTTAGATTAGGATAAATGGTCGGCACAGCATCGTGTACTGTGCTGTACTGTTCTATGTTCTATGTTCTCTGTCCTGACTCCCCAAAGCCTATCCACCATATACAAGGCACAAGTCAGGAATGTGATGGAATACTCTGCCTGGATGAGTGCAGCTCCAACAATACTCAAGAAGCTCAACATCACCCAGGACAAAGCAACTCGCTTGATTGGCACCCCTTCCACAAACATTCAATCCCTCCACCACGACGTACAGTAGTAGCCGTCTGTACCTTCCACAAGATGCACTGCAGGAACTCACTAAGGCTCCTTAGGCAGACCAAAACGATGACCACTACCATCTTGAAGGATAAGGACAGCAGGTACCTGGGAACACCACCAACTGGAAGTTCCCCTCCAAGTCACTCACCATCCTGATTTGGAAATATATTGCCATTCCTTCACTGCCCCGGGTCAAAATCCTGGAATTCCCTTCCTAACAGCACTGTGGGTGTACCTACACCACATGGACTGCAGCAGTTCAAGAAGGCAGCTCATCACCACCTTCTGAAGGGCAATTAGGGATGGGCAACAAATGCTGGCCTAGCCAGCGAAGCCCACATCCCGTGAAAATGAATAATTGTGTTTAAACGTTTCATAGAGCCTCAGAATTTTTGTCTTGCTATTTTGATGTCATTCAACAATGACATCACAAGTTCAGAAGCATGTATTAGGCTATCAAATTAAAACGTTCAGAATTTGTAGCCACAAATGAAGATTTTTTTTTATTTGCTCCTGGGATGTGTTTTATTGGCCATCCATAATTGCTTACCCCTAATTGAGCCACCATCTTGAACTGTTGCAGTCCATGTGGTGTAGGAAACCCAAAGGGCAGTTAGGGAGGGAGTCCCAAGATTCCCACTGATAGTGACAAAAAGGCAATATATTTCCAAGTCAGGATGGTGTGTGGCTGGGAGGGGAACCTGTAGATGGTGTTTCCAGCTCCAGCTGCCGTTCTTCTTCTAGGTGGCAGAGGTCGCAGGTTTGGAAGGTGCTGTCAGAGGAGCCTTTGTGAGTAGCAGACATAATGCACCAGTAATGAAGGGAGTGAATGTTTAAGGTGGTGGAAGGAGTGTCAAAAAAATAACTATTTTGTCCTGGATGGTAACTGTGCTCATCCAGGCAAGTGGAGATTATTGTATTACACTGCTGATTTGTGTCTTGTAGATGGTAGGTATGGGGAGTCAGAGGACACAATGCTTGATAACAGATCAATCACCTCGTGTTCACATGCTCCTTTTGGAGACCCTTGTTGAGCCGGAAGGATCATGTTGATTGAAAGTTTGCATGTTAAGAATGAATGGAATAGAGTTCTTACAGTGCAGGAGGCCATTCAGCCCATAGAGTCTGCACTGACCCTCTCAAACAGCACTCTACCTAAACCCACTCCCCTGCCCTATTACCTATAACCCCACACATTGATTGTGACCAATCCACCTAATCTGAACATCATTTGGATTGTGGGAGGGCCTGGAAAAAATCCACACAAACGCAGGGAGAAATTGCAAACACCTCACAGACAGTTACCCAAGGCTAGAATCAAACCCGGGTCCCTAGCACTGTGAGGCAACGGTGCTAACCATTGTGCCACTGTGCATTCTGGGTGGGAAAGGGAGATACGAAGTGTGTTAATCTGGACACTAGAGGGGGAACTGAGAGTTTTCTACCATAAAAACTGTTGATTTTGTAAGAACCAAAAACTTCTCACACTGGCAGATTATCTGCATTTGTGCCCCTCCTACCGCCCCACCCCTCCCCCACCACGTGTTTTCCTGTGGAGGATGTAACTAACCATTGGCCACAGGCAGCATCTCCTGGTCCTGACAATGTCCACGGCATTTTGTCTGGCTCGCCCATCCTGCCGCTGAGGAACCTGCCACGGGAGGGGGTCATCTTCAGCAGGACTGGAAGATCCTGCGGGTGGGATGGACCAGATAATCCCGCCCCTGGTGTTCTACTTCTGCTCTAATTACTGTGAGTCTTCACGCACCCCTGCATGGGCTAAGCCCCCAGCCAGGGAACAAATATTACTGTGCTCATGCATAGAGCTACTCAAATAGGCCTAACTGCCCAATGGAGTGCATATATCCTTTAAATAGTTTGCAAGTATTGTGTAATTTATAACACACTGACTCAACAAGTGTAAACAGCTTTGCACAATTGAAAGAAATGTATTTTGGAACGATCAAATCAAACATACCAGCTGTCATTTTAATCTATAACACACCCTGGCAAAGTGTGACAACTTTGCACAATTCAAAAAAAATGTATTTCTGAATAAACAGATTAAACATAGCCATCTGTCATATTTACTATTGAAGTTACAGTGTTGGCTTTGGATTTCCTTGGACATCCTGCTGTCACACAGCTGTACTTTTGCCTTATATGCAGCACAGTGGCATAAGTCCACGGATATTCCAAGACATTGCGCTAAACTATAAATATCTAACAAAATATGATTTCATGCCATTATTTTTTCTGAATGTTAATGCGCACTATGATTTGAAAAAAGAAACTTAATGGAGACGTAGAATCTCCAAGGTAGGCGGCAGAAAGATAAGTCAAAATAACTTCAAAGCTCCGTAATTTTCTTGGACATTTTGCCACAGCATTGCTAAAAGTGTAGTGGGAATCTTTGTTACGCCTGATTCTCGATACACCTCTGACAAAGTTACAATGGTAAAAGGCCCAAGGAAATTAAACGACAATGTGTGTCTAATGGGTTATACTGCAACTGGCTGCTGTCCAGGACACGGCACACCAGGAAAGCATCGGCTGGAGGACAACTTGAAACCTCACAATTATTGCATTCAAAACAAATGAACAAAAGCGGTTTATCATTTTTGCTGTTTGTGGAAGCTCGTTGTCAGGATATGTCACAGCTTTTCCATATGTAAACAGCAAGTTGTCCACAGAATCACAGTGACTACACTTCAAAAGTAATTCACTGGTTGTAAAGCATGACTGGGTGGTAAAGTACGACATGTCACTGTGAGATTATCTTGCTGCCTTTCAGCACACATTAAATAATATGTAAACTAAAATCTTTCATTCATCTTAATGGTCAGAAAATCATGAGCAATTCCAATAATGCATCAATGTCCCTGACAATCTCAGATCCAAATTGGATGATTCATTTTTGATGTGATTTGATTTATTGTCTCATGTACCGAAGTACAATGAAAAGTATTTTTCTGCGGCCGAGGGAACAGGCGCAAGTTACTGTGTATTAGACTCTGCAAAAGCCCAGACAGCATTGATACCAGCAACCATTGGCATAATAATGTAGCAGCCATCTACGTACTAATGAGCGATCCCCGGGAACAATCAAAACATTTAAGGTAAACAAGGCCAAGCCAGACACCTCGGCGCCAGCAGGAGCCAACTCAAAAGAGGTTAACGGACACCTAAAGACCGCCCATTGATCAGGGAACCGCTCCAGTATTGGCGAAATCAAACCAAGCGATTGGAACAAAGTCCAATCACTTGAAACCAGGTACAGGGTCCGCTCCGAAAGGCGGGAAACCCCTGGGGACTATAAAGTAAAGCCCCCAAGTTCAAATCGTCCTTCTTGACAGGCTCACTCAGCAACGCGAACCAACCCTTGACAGTGACCTGTCCAGCTGCCTCCAAAGAACGTAAGTCTCAAGTCAACGCTCGCTACGAGATAGGCGCTCCTAGCTACCAGTCCATACCAGCTTTGAATCCCGCAGACTCAGAACCCGAACAAAAGGCCATTTGTTCCCCTGACCTGGTGGGCCAGTCCGAAGCTAAGTATAGGCCTGTTAGTGATAGAAATAGCTTAGAAAGTAGAGTTTATGCATGAGTAATGATTTACTGTGTATAATAAATGTGCTTTGATTTGAATCTTAATAATTGGTGTATTGAGTTATTGATCATTACTCGAACTTGAACCTCGTGGCGGTATCATAAAGATACCTGGTGACTCTCGAGCAAAGGTTATAAAACAGAGCCAATTGAACCAACCAAAAGTTAGCAACATATTACTGGCGACATCCTAACGGGACCTGATCTAGAAGTGGCTTAATCACTCCGGGAGAACACAAAATTTGAATTAGAAATCCAATTGGGAACAGAAAAACCACAAGTGTTCAAGCAGTTCTGATCAATCCTCATAATTCGGAAGTGTGTGAAATGCATGCATAACTAACAGGGCGATAAGGTAAACTGATAGATTTTGTGTTGCGACAAAACTGTCGGGAGTTGTATTCTGGAACATAACGAAAGCCGTACCCGTAATTACAGCACCGCCTCAGTCCCTCGCGTTCCAAATTTAAGAAAGCATTCAGATAGAAAAGATGGCAATGCAACGCCTCATGAACCCCGAAGAATTCGTGGTTGCAGCGACCAGCAGCAGTAGAGTAGGACAGTGTCCCATTTGGGAAGAAGAAATCAGAAAGTACCTCAAAGGGAAAGGATGGTCCCTTTGGAGCGAACTCTGTGACAATGAGGAAACAGGTCCCGGGAGTATAGGACATACTTGGTGGGAGAACCTGAGCGAGATTCACAAGAAGAGCTTAGGAAAAGCTCACAAGCCGATGGCAATTGTGTCCTGTTTGGCACAATTGCGAGGCACAGAGGAGGTCGTTAGGACGCTCCGGAAAGATATAGAAGACATACATCGAATGAGCAAGGTCGATGTCAGTGAGGTAGAGAAAGAGAACGCAGAGTTAAGGAGGAAGTTAGCAGCAAAAGACGGGGAGGTGGATGATGCCAAGAGGGCAGACCAGTCTTGTCTGGCGCACTTAAGCAGCTTCCAGTCCCAGTACGAAAAGGCCTATCAGGACACGCAACGTGCAGTCCTGGTACGAGAGGAAACCGAGAAGCAGGTAGAGGCATTGCAGAGGCAGTGTAGTTACCTGAAGGCAGCGTTAAGAGCACTCCATGCGGCCACCACCGAGCAAAGACAACGCTCATTAGACCACGCAAAGTGCCGGAAGCTGATTGCAGAACTGCAATCTCTGCTTGCAGTTCAAAAAGGATTCCAGGAAACCTTTGGATCACAGTTAGATGAGGAAGACGGCCCTGATTGGGAAGAATTGAGTGCGACAGCGCAGAGATATGTTCAGGGAACATGTGCGCAGGGAAAGCCCCAGAAGAGTAAAGCACCCCAACACCCCACAGAGCAGATAGTTCAGGCACCAATGAACCCAGTCACCACCCACCGCACAGCCACATCGGACGACACGGAATTTCTGTACACCACCCCCTTAACAGTGACCAAATTACGGGACGCGTGCGATAAAATCAAACCGTTCCTCCCCACCACTTCTTTGCCAGAGTAAAACAGCAGGCTACCATCTACGGCCTGGATGAGCGAGAGCAAGTAAAGCTCACAGTTTTGAGTCTAGACCCTTCGGTCGTAGCAGCCCTTCCCAACCCACAGAATGTAGGAGGAGGCACCCTTGTAGAAATGCATACCGCAATCCTAGACGCGATCGGGTATAACAGGGGTGACCCCGTAGATGGCCTCAAAAGTGCAGGCAAAAGAAAATCGAGCACCCCACAGCGTTTGCTGGACGCCTGTGGATCCATTTCGCAGCGGTTTTCGGAGACTTAGACCGCCCCCATTTGTCCCCAGACAACATGGCCAAATGGACCCGCACCCTTATCTCCCATGCCACAGAAACAGGACAAAAAGCTTGTGCGAATTATGATCCCTCAGAGGAGGCTCATGATGAGAAATGGGTTGCAAAAAGATTGTCCCGCACCTGGGAGCAATCTGTTCAAAACAAACCCACGAATAAAAATCCCTAAGAACAGCACGCAGAAGCAGACATACACGCAGTTAAGGCACACCAGAACTCCGCATGGGTAAATGAAGGCACGAACAGCCCCCCACAAAAGCCCCAGGAGTGTTACAACTGTGGACAGTTGGGACATTTTGCAAGAGAATGCAATACCCCACAAAAGCAACAGAGAGCCCAGCAGACAGGCACTCTAAATAAGAACAGGACAAAGCCAATACATAGCGTTAGCACCCGTTCAGATCAGACGGACCTGAACGGAACGGACTGACGGTGTTCGGGCACCCCCAGTTGGGTCTGCGACACCCTTTGGGATAGGTCCGGCCGACCAGTAGTTGCAGCAACAATTCGGGGACTGCCCATCGAGTTTCTCTGGGACACAGGAGGGTCCCGCACTACAATCAATTCCTCAACCATGTTCCAAAAGGACACGTGGCCCACTACAGCCACCACCACCCTCAGCGGCTTTACAGGCCACTCACCGCAGGGACACATCACAGCCCCTGTACCCATTCAAATCGGCAACATCACCACCAAGCACCCCATAGTTTTAGTCGGTCTACTCCACACAGCAGAACACATTTTGGGAATCGATTTTATGAATTCCCACAACCTATCCTTTGATCCTGTCAACCAATGTGTCTGGAAAATGGCAAAATCCGCAAGAGCCCCTGCAACGCTCACCATAGGAGAATATGCAAACAAGATTAACACAGTAGGCAAATTTTCGTTTGACCCGACTACGATTAGCACGGACAAGCAGGTTAGGGCAGTTTTACAAAAGAACAGGACAGCATTCGCGACCCACAAACACGACTGTGGCCGGATGACTGGTTCAGTACAAATCATAGGACCTGACCCTAGACCCCAAAAGCAATATGGATTTCCCCAAGAGGCAGAGGGAGAAATCGCAAAAGTTATCGACAGCTTATTAGGGCAGGGCGTACTTAGGTCAGTAGTCTCCACTAATAATGCCCCGATTTGGCCAGTGAGAAAGCCTGATGGATCATGGCGACTGACCATCGATTACCAGGAACTCAACAAAGTCACCCCCGCAGCAGCCCCCACGGTAGCCACAAGTCCCGAGACCATGCTCAAGCAGGGACTCAATTCCCGATACTTTACGGTTTTGGACGTCAGTAATGGATTCTGGTCCATTCCATTGGCAAAAGCGTGCCATTACAAATTTGCCTTCACATTTAAAAATCAACAGTACACGTGGACATGCCTTCCACAAGGATTCCACAACTCCCCCTCCATTTTCCACCGACAGCTGGCAAATGGTTTAGCCAAATTTTCTCGCCCCGAATGTCTGGTCCATTACGTAGACGGCCTACTACTGCAGACAGACACCAAGGAAGAGCACATCGAGCTTCTGTCCGAACTCCTGGAACTTCGATAGAAAATTGGATGTAAAGTTAACCCTAAAAAGGCCCAGATTTTGGAAAACAAGGTGATATATTTGGGTACAATTATCACACATGGTAAACGCGAGATCGAGCATAAAAGAATTGACTCGATTGCCAAATTGCCCCTTCCCCAGAACGTTTCAGCCCTCCGGTTTTTAGGACTGGTTGGCTACTGCCGAAACCACATTGACTGTTTCGCCAGCAAGGCAGCACCCCTCTCAGGCCTCCTAAAGAAAGGAGCCACTTGGGAATGGCTTCCGCAGCATACGGATGCTGTGGACTTGTTGGAAAGGAGCACTCATAGCAGCCCCCGCACTACAAGTTCCAGACCCCCTTTCCCCTTATGCTACAGAGGTAGCAAGCACAGACCACACCCTTTCGGCCGTGCTCCTCCAGGAACGGCACGAACAGTTAAGGCTTACGCCTCCAGATTTTTCGATGCTGTGGAGCAGGGATTTTCAGCCTGTGAAAGGCACCTGCTCGCAGTTTTTTGGGCAGTACAGTATTTTTCTTACATAACCGGACAAAACCCCATCACAATCGGAACACACCCCCACCCAACTTTTACTTGACGGACGACTCAAGGACGGTACAGTTAGTCAAATTAGAGCAGCTAGATGGACCCTTCTTTTGCAGGGACGGGATATCGTTGTTAAAAGGACCTAGACCCACACTTTTTAGCAGATAACCTACAATACCCAGGAACCCCCCATGAATGTGAAATCATCTCACCGCACCACAACACAGGCTCCTTTATTGCAAAGACACCCCCCAGAAAGATAGGTAGTCCAACCCAGAACCCCAAGCACACAGACACGTGCAAATCCATAAGGATATATGTGGATGGATCTTCCACAATATTAGAAGGGAAGCGCATAACAGGATGCGGCATTTATGTCGAGGACGCACAGGGACGCGCCCTAGAAGAAATCGCAATAAAACTTCCAGGACACTTAGGCGCGCAAGCGGCAGAACTAGCAGCCATGGCGTACATTGTAGAACACCCAGGTTCCTCCCCCAGCCCAGCAGACATATACTCGGACAGCCTTTATGTCTGCAACAGCCTTACAGAATTCCTACCCCTGTGGAAAGCAAGAGGATTTGTTTCCGCATACGGATAACCCCTCCCCTCAGCCCCATTGCTCCATCACATTTTAGAAAAAGCACAGGACAGGACTTTTGGAATAGTTAAAGTTCGTAGTCACCACCGTTCCTCCCCCCCTGGAAATGTAAAAGCCGACGCACTGGCAAAAGCAGGTTCCAGGCACGGATATTTTTGGACACCCCCCGAAAGCGCACCAGTGAATGCAGTTCACGTCTCGCAGACTAATATTGAGGATTTAGTGCAGGCCCAGAAGCAGGATAGCAATCTCAGGGAGATTTTAAAAGGAAAATTTACGGCACCTTACGATAGGTTTAAAAATACACTGACCACACAAGACGGTGTGGTTTTAAAAGACACCCTTTATGTGGTTCCTGAACAGGACAGGAATCAGCTTATTTGTTTGTTCCATGACAGTCATGGACATCAGGGAATTGATCCCACTGCAGCCCACCTCAGGCAGCTCTGTTGGTGGCCGAGTTTGAAAGAAGATGTAACTCACTACGTTGAGAATTGCCTTATCTGTGCCCAGAACAACCCGGACAGATACGCCAACAAAGCTCAACTCAGTCACACCCGACCCATTAATGGCCCCTGGACTAACCTCCAGATTGATTATATAGGACCATTGCCCCCTTGCAGGAATGGTTATAAATATGTACTCGTGGTGATAGACACGTTTACAAAATGGGTGGAGGCATTCCCATCCAGAACAAACACAGCAAAGACCACAGCCAAGATTTTAACCCACCACATCTTTACGAGATGGGGACTCCCCCGCAGCATTGAATCCGACCAAGGTTCCCATTTTACGGGACGTGTCATGAAGACCGTCCTCACAATATTTGGCATTACCCAAAAATTCCACATTGCGTACCACCCCCAGTCGAGTGGTATCGTGGAGCACATGAATCGGACCCTAAAATCCACCCTCAGGAAAATGGTCCAGCAAAACAACACCACTTGGGATTCGGTCCTCCCCTTTGCGCTGATGTTTTTGAGAAATACGGTTTCTACATCCACAGGTTACACCCCACACACTCTCATGACCGGACGCCCCATGAAAGGCACAGAATTTTTATTAGGATTAGATTTGACCAGTCCCGAAGTGACGGCCCTCACACACGAGAAAGCAGTATAACAATTAGTGGAGAATGTTAAAACGGCTCAGCGAGCAGCCGCAGCGAAATTGGGCACAAGAAAGAAACAGAGCAAGGCCTGTTTCGATAAGACAGTGCATGCGACTGAGTTCAGTGTAGGACAGCAAGTCATGCTCTCCGTATACAACCCCAGCACATTCCTGTCTCCCAAATATTCGGGTCCGTACTCCATTGCGGACAAAGTCAGCCCTTCCATCTACAAAATAAAGTACCCCAATGGAAAGACTGCGTGGTTCCATATCAACCAGCTAAAGGCATCTGGAACACAATCTAACCACACACACCATGTCATGCTCGACGCAGCAGACCACGCCCCGCCCACAGCCAACGTAACCCTACCCTCCCCCAACACGTCCAGCCCAGCCACGGACTCAATCCCGACTCCACCCCCGAAATATACACTCCGCCCCGGAACGCCCTCAGACTGCAGCAGCAGCGATAGCGACTGTGACTCGGACAATAGCCACAGCACGCCTCCCTACTATCCCCATGCAACAGGACCCACACCCATCGAATCTGACCACTATTCGAGTGATCCCTTCATGATCACTTTCCTAAACAAACCCTACCACCGACCACCGACCTACAATGACGACCCCGATTCCGTCCTCACAGAACTAGACACCAGCTTTTGGCACCGAGATAACTCATACAGACTCGTCCGGAATGACGAGAGGGATCCCAAATCACACCATGCAGCCCTATCCGCCCTGATACACTCGAGAGTTTGGCATCCGGGAGAAGATGACGACTTTGAGTCTGACTCCCAAAGCGATAACCCCTTTGCGACCCTGTTCGCGACTGATAACTGAGGTGTCCAGATGATGTTTTCAAAAGGAACCGCTTGGGAGAAAACGGTGTCCTTTCTGATGGAACCTGCAGCATGTTTAATGTTGTTTGTAGTTGTATTGTTAAATGTTGTTTGTAAGACCGGAAAAAAAAAATTTCCACAGCCCCACGCCACCACCCTTCTGACACCCACTGGCAGTCAGAGAAACTAGTTTGTCCCGGACGCTGGTTCAGAGGAACTAGTTTGTCCACAGAGACTCGTTAATGTCCCAGACGCCAGTTCAGAGGAACTCGTCTGTCGACAGAAACACAGACCCCCGTTCGTAACTGCCCTTCTGGTTTGAAGGAAGAACCAATACGGCAACCCCCCACGATGACTACATTTCATGCCCATTCTTGTCGGTTGCTCAGGCAGTGGAGAAACGGCATTGGCACCCGCCCTGCCTGAGGACCCCCCTCTGGTCAGCTCCGCTCGGGTATAGAACACACGGCATTGGTCGCCGTCCTACCCGGGGATTCCATCCAAATCTTACCCGTCGCGGCCCATATCTGGAAAGGAATAATTTGATTAGAGATAGTCAACACGGTTTTGTGAAGGGTAGGTCGTGCCTCACAAACCTTATTGAGTTCTTTGAGAAGGTGACCAAACAGGTGGATGAGGGTAAAGAAGTTGATGTGGTGTATATGGATTTCAGTAAAGCGTTTGATAAGGTTCCCCACGGTAGACTACTGCAGAAAATACGGAGGCATGGGATTCAGGGTGATTTAGCAGTTTGGATCAGAAATTGGCTAGCTGGAAGAAGACAAAGGGTGGTGGTTGATGGGAAATGTTCAGACTGGAGTCCAGTTACTAGTGGTGTACCACAAGGATCTGTTTTGGGGCCACTGCTGTTTGTCATTTTTATAAATGACCTGGAGGAGGGCGTAGAAAGGATGGGTGAGTAAATTTGCAGATGACACTAAAGTCGGTGGAGTTGTGGACAGTGCGGAAGGATGTTACAAGTTGCAGAGGGACATAGATAAGCTGCAGCGCTGGGCTGAGAGGTGGCAAATGGAGTTTAATGCAGAAAAGTGTGAGGTGATTCATTTTGGAAGGAATAACAGGAAGACTGAGTACTGGGCTAATGGTAAGATTCTTGGCAGTGTGGATGAGCAGAGAGATCTCGGTGTCCAAGTACATAGATCCCTGAAAGTTGCCACCCAGGTTGAGAGGGTTGTTAAGAAGGCGTACGGTGTGTTAGCTTTTATTGGTAGAGGGATTGAGTTTAGGAGCCATGAGGTCATGCTGCAGCTATACAAAACTCTGGTGCGGCCGCATTTGGAGTATTGCGGCAATTCTGGTCGCCGCATTATAGGAAGGATGTGGAAGCATTGGAAAGGGTGCAGAGGAGATTTACCAGAATGTTGCCTGGTATGGAGGGAAGATCTTATGAGGAAAGGCTGAGGGACTTGAGGCTGTTTTCGTTAGAGAGAAGAAGGTTAAGAGGTGACTTAATTGAGGCATACAAGATGATCAGAGGATTGGATAGGGTGGACAGTGAGAGCCTTTTTCCTCAGATGGTGATGTCTAGCACGAGGGGACATACCTTTAAATTGAGGGGCGATAGATATAAGACAGATGTCAGAGGTAGGTTCTTTACTCAGAGAGTAGTAAGGGCGTGGAATGCCCTGCCTGCAACAGTAGTGGACTCGCCAACACTAAGGACATTCAAATGGCCATTGGATAGACATATGGACAATAAGGGAATAGTGTAGATGGGCTTTAGAGTGGTTTCACAGGTCGGCGCAATATCAAGGGCCGAAGGGCCTGTACTGCGCTGTAATGTTCTATGTTCTATGCTCTATGTTCTAGACGCACCTCATTTCGGCAATTTTCATTCAAAAAGTTTTGTTTGTTTCAGGCGACCTTAGGTTGCCAACCCTATGCTATTTACATCCTCAAACATTTGGATTGTAAATCGCACAGCCTGCAAGACGGCTCGCACTGGTTCAGTATTTCTAAGTGTGTCTTGTCCTGCAATTCATTTTTGGGGGGACAAAAATGAGGGAGTCACACATAGTGACCAATTATAAAGGGAGTAATTGGCACTAAAGGACAGACATGCTATCATACGAGATATTAAAACAAGGTAGTGACAGACACTATGCTTGATCCCACAGAACTCCAGCAGCTCCAGAAACAGAAGAGAAAGAAGAACCATGAGGACATCCTCCGTGTTGCTCATCACCCTCATGAACATTTGGTTGCGCGCGAACGCGAACCCCCTGACCCCAACTCCCCCAGCCGTTAATGATTCACTTCCCCATAGTACCCAGAGCCCAGTCACAAGCGACACCACACCTTCTTGGTGTGACCGGTTTATAACCTGGTACTCCCTGTCCTACTTGATAGAATCCCGACTAGTATTGCCGATACTCTGCTGCATCGTGCAGACTATTCGTCTGAGGAAATGGCGAAGGAGAGCCTACCGCGCTCGCACCCCGGTATATAGGATAAGATCCCTTTTTTCGGTTATGACCTGACCTCCGACCCCCGCGATCTATAATAA
Organism: Scyliorhinus torazame; assembly: GCF_047496885.1. Classification (NCBI taxonomy): domain Eukaryota; kingdom Metazoa; phylum Chordata; class Chondrichthyes; order Carcharhiniformes; family Scyliorhinidae; genus Scyliorhinus; species Scyliorhinus torazame. The sequence continues at coordinate 114,718,857 of NC_092717.1, forward strand.
AGAACATTCGTTTGCGTTCCTTTTTATGAATAGAGAAATGTTTCAAGAGCGATTGTACAATCCTGAGCTTGACTGCCAAGCCAGAAGAAATGTGAATAATGCTGCTATGGTTTTGTTTGTATTATTTAGGAAGTTAGTATGATTGAATGTTTGAGTGAGTGTAGTTTATTGAGGATAGTTAGAGGTACCGTTTTTCTTATTTTGTAATGCAGGTCCCTGTTTTGACATAGCGCCACTTAGAATTGTCAGTTAAAAATTTCTTGCATAGTTATGGTCAGTGTAGAGGCCATAGAAGAGTGCTCGCCGGGTCAGGGAATGAAGAACAACGCAATTATGTGATCCTTCACGCTTCGCGTTAGGAACGCAAGGAGGGAGTGTAGCCACCTGGGTTGGCCAATTCCCGACGTAAAATGGAGAACAGCAAAGGCTGAAGGGAAATTCAGCCAACACAGGCAGAAACTAGCAGGTGCAAGTTACTGTGTATTAGACTCTGCAAAAGCCCAGACAGCATTGATACCAGCAACCATCGGCATAATAATGTAGCAGCCATCTACATACTAATGAGCGATCCCCGGGAACAATCGAAACATTTAAGGTAAACAAGGCCAAGCCAGACTCCTCGGCGCCAGCAGGAGCCAATACAAAAGAGGTTAACGGACACCTAAAGACCGCCCATCGATCAGGGAACCGCTCCAGTATTGGCGAAATCAAACCAAGCGATTGGAACGAAGTCCAATCACTTGAAACCAGGTACGGGGTCCGCCCCGAAAGGCGGGAAGTCCCTGGGGACTATAAAGTAAAGCCTCCAAGTTCAAATCGTCCTTCTTGACAGGGTCACTCAGCAACGCGAACCAACCCTTGACAGTGACCTGTCCAGCTGCCTCCAAAGACCATAAGTCTCAAGTCAATGCTCGCTACGAGATAGGCGCTCCTAGCTACCAGTCCATACCAGCTTTGAATCCCGCAGACTCAGAACCCGAACGAAAGGCCATTTGTTCCCCTGACCTGGTGGGCCAGTCCGAAGCTAAGTATAGGCCTGTTAGTGATAGAAATAGCTTAGAAAGTAGAGTTTATGCATGAGTAGCGATTTACTGTGTATAATAAATGGGCTTTGATTTGAATCTTACTAATTGGTGTATTGAGTTATTGATCATTACTCAAACCTGAACCTCATGGCGGTATCATAAAGATACCTGGCGACTCTCGAGCAAAGGTTATAAAACAGAGCCAATTGAACCAACCAAAAGTTAGCAACAATGATCCTTCAGGGTTCACCACGATTTGTCTTTCTATGTGGTCAGCAGCTACTGAGTTGAATCTTAAAACACTGCCTATGGTGTATAGATGGTCAAACTGCAGGCAGTGCTCCAATTTGCAGGATGGATGGAGTGAGAGAGAACTTCATTCAAGGTCTTACTTCTTTGGCATCTCTTCTACTTCTGTTCTGTTGCTTGGAGAAAAGCGGTTTCTTAAACACAATAGAGGGGGCTTCGCTGGCTCATCGCATGATCCCCTCACACCAACTGACCAGTTATCCAAAGATTGGAACTGGTTTAACTTTAAGTTTATATAGAAAACAGAATGGTAATAATTTTCAATGTTTATATGGTGCAGGGAGGAAGCACGCTGCCTACAAATTTCCAATATATAATGCTGACAGATGGGTTCCCTGCTCATATGGAAAGATCAAAAACTATGTCCTAAAAGTTTTCAAGGTGAGCAAGTTGACACAATGGAGAAGCAAGAAGCAGATCCATCTCATGAGCACCCGTCAATCAGTTGAGACCCTGAAAGCACCAGCCCAGATGCACTTTCTTTATGGGAATTACATTACTGGTAAGGATGGAGTACTAGCCACATACTAAATACCACCGAGCAGGAGCAAGTGTAGATGGTAGCAAAGGGTAGGGCTACAGATAGATAGACTACAGGATCTGCTGATTTGTGCCATACAGGAATTGCATACCAAGCTGTACTCATTACTCAACATAGGTTCTTCATTCGGTCCTTTGAGAATCTTATATTGCCTACAAAGGATGTTGGAGAACATATAGAAATGCAACTCTAGCATTTGTGTAGGCATCCAAGAGGGTTTCCTGGACTTGCTGAGCTCAATGGAGTGAATGGTAACTCCAGATGCCCTTTTATTATCCAAGGATAGAGAGCCTAAGTGCAAATGGAATTCTTCTCACCAAGACTGTGTCTGTTGTTGACAGTCTGGCTCCAATTTGCAAGATGCTCTCACTTCTGATCTACAGAGGCGAGTAGACTGACTTGAGGTGTTCTATATAGTAGGCACTTTGCTCTTTAAGATTAGGCAAAGTGTTGCACTGTGCAAAAACAAAAAAAACGACCAAGAGGTGCAAGTGACATCAGGGGCACCACCCAGGAGCCCTTCCACCCAGTTATTTTTGTTTTGTGTAAAAACAAAGAAGGAGGAAGAAAGACCCCCTTTTTGGCTATGTGTTATGAAAATTTTTACTTCCTCTGTTTTTTGTTTTCCTGGGTGTACATTTTTTTATAATAATCTTTATTGTCACAAGTAGGCTTACATTAACACTGCAATGAAGTTACTGTGAAAAGCCCCTAGTCGCCACATTCCAGCACCTGTTCGGGTACACTGAGGGAGAATTCAGAATGTCCAATTCACCTAACAGCACGTCTTTTGGGACTTGTGGGAGGAAACCGGAGCACCCGGAGGAAACCCACGCAGACACGGGGAGAACGTACAGACTCTGCACAGACAGTGACCCAAGCAGGGAATTGAACCTGGCACCCTGGCACTGTGAAGCCATAGTGCTAACTACTGTGCTACTGTGCTGCCCACAGTTTGTGAGTATATCATGTATAAAACTCAATAAAAACATTTTTTTAAAAATGTTACAGTTGTGGTGATAGATGTTTGTTGTTCAATCCTATTCCATGTGGGGGCAGATGAGCATTGTGCGTGCATTCATGTCAATGTTTCCTCCTGTTCCTTCATTGTCACAATTTCCACTGTGATAGAAGATGGCCATTCCTGTTATGAGGATGTAGTTGTTTAGTAAGCTCACCTTTGTGTTTGGCTGTATAGTGTACTGTCAGCAATTGATGGCCAGATGTCAGACTGTCTAGGAATTGCAGTGTGTGCCCTGTCGGCACAGTGTTGATCTCATTAACAGTCGTCAGATCCAGAGGTTGAGGCTCTTCTGGTTGTTGGTTGTTTTTTGACGACTTCCACTGCAGACATCCTGATAACTATCTGAATGGTTGGCTGATCTGACCAATAAGGGCTTTCTGGTACTTCTAACGAAAATAGACAAACCTGCTTTGCAGAGAGAGGAGACAAATCGGAGCTGAAGTCCCAGTCAGAATACGATTTCTTGTTGCAGCTTTCGGGAATTTGCAGTTCTGTATAACTTATGACAGAGGTTATCTTGATAGACTCTGCCATTTTTAATAGATTCAGAGCTGTACAGGCATCTCTGCGCAAGAGAGAAAATGACTCATTACAGATGATGTACATCAGCTTGATGATTTGATTGCCACCATGCCTTAATGGTTCCAGAATCATGCCGATGACTGGAAGTTGCATTCCTCTAGGTTCATTGAGTGGTCTGTCTGTTGTTCGAAGCCAGAAGTCTCTCAGCCACAGTTCTTTTGTCTGATAGGACTGTAACGGGCTCTTGTGTCCCATTTAAAGTTTGTGAGATGGCTGTTACCTGAAATGTCTTCCTTCCAAACGGAAAATGTTGGATCTTTGAGCTCATACAAGAATCATGGCTGTGCATCCTCTTGGTGCGCAGTAACAGCATCATGATTCATCTTTGGGTCTTCTGTGTGTTCAGATGTTTTGGCCTTGCACAGTTTGCCAAAGTGTCCAATCCTGTTAGATTGAAAGCATTGAGCTGACTTTGCATGTGGGTGGCTGGGAAGTCCATCCCTTTGCTGGAGTTTCTGTTTCTGTGCTATTTAGCTAATTGGACTATGGTTCCTTTGTACCACAGTTTACTCTCTCCTCTTAAAATGGAAATTGTCACAGAGTTCAGACTGCCTAACTACCTGGATAGCTTTCTCGAGGGTTAGATCTTCCTTCACTTGTAGCATGTCTGAGAGTGCATCAGCTGTCTTTCTGACAACTATTCAATCCCTGGTAAGTTCAGATTTTAGGTCTCCATATTTGCAGCCTTTAGCCACCCTGTGCAGATCATTAATGAATGAGCCGAGGTTCTCTTGGCTGCTGGGCTCACTTATTAAATTAAGCCCTTTTCAGGATTTTCTTGTTTCTTAGGTTAAAATAAACATTCCTTGATTTTAGTACTTCTTCAAACTTAGCAGATGATCAGTTGTTTTCTTGACACGCAATACCACCTGCCGCCATTGGGCTTACTGCATAAAGTAATGTGTAAACCTGCTCAATTTCTGACTTTTATTCATACCTGAAGCAATCTTTTATCTGAGAAATTTCTTTCTCCAAAGTCCCCATCACATGATTGATCTGGGCCTTGGATGAGTCCAAATTGATCTGGAAGAGTGGATTTCTGATCCATGGTTAAAAAATGTTGAAGTGTAAGTTCAGCTTTAAGAAGTTGCTGAGATTCAAGATGGCGTATCGTTTCATTTGAAGCCAAAGGGACGAAGGGTTTACGCACGCTTGCTGGTTTTGATGGGCGCGTGCTGCGTGGCGCTCATGCTCAGCCTTGAAAACATTTTAAACAATGGTCGCTGCTCCATTTCAATGGTTTGAGTCATGAAAACATGGTATCCTGGTCTTTGCTGGTCATTAAAGCCAATTCTTTAGTCGGAATTCTTTGAGGTGAATTAATTTTGTTTTCCTTTTCGGAGCAAGCGCAGACACCAATCTGGGAATCTGGTTTGTCCAAAGCTGTTTTTCAATGGAAATTACTGATCACTAAACTATTTAAAAGTTTCTCAGGATTTGCTTTATCCTGGAATTTTAAAAAAATAGCTCATCCCTGCTAGGTCTGTTGATTCTGTACTCTGGGAATTGAAGCTGTACTTCCTTTTTCTTAAATTATACATTTAGAGTCCAACGGGTTTGTTTTGGAACAAACCCGTTGGACTTTACCCTGGTGTTGTAAGACTTCTTACTGTGCTCACCCCAGACCAACGCCGGCATCTCCACATTATAAATTTAGAGTACTCCTCAATTCTTCTTTTCCAATTAAGGGGCAATTTAGCGTTGCAAATCCACCTACTCTGCAGATCTTTGGGCTCTGGAGTTGAGACCCACGCAGACACAGGGAGAAGTACAAACTCTGCACGGACAGTGACCCAGGGCTGGGATCGAACCCGGGTCCTCGGCACCATGAGGTAGCAGTGCTAATGAAGTTGGACTTCCGAGAGATCCTATGGAGTCTTCTGCTGTTGTGAAGAATTTTAAATTTACGCCTTCAGCTTCAATGCCTTTCTTTGGAGCTTTCTTCTGGTGATATTCCCCTGTTTGTCTGCTTCTTGTGTTTGTTTCAGGTCAAAAGGTGGCTTTGAATGTTTCTTCAGCCTTGCAAAACTTTAATTTTTCTCTGTATTTTTGTAAGGTTTGGGTTTTTCCATTCACTGCCACCATGTTCTCGGGTGTTGGATACCATTTGCTAGGTTTTCCTTAAGTCTTTGTAGTCTTTAGTAGGTTAATTATATGTATTTATTAACTAAAAGAACATATATACAATAAACGGTTCAAACTCAGTGTTGTCTCTATGCTTGCTAGTGCACGGCTCTGTCCCCAGACTAACCCCCAGGTGCAGGTCATATGTTCTCTTGCATCACTGAGTGGGCTGTACTGTACTCAGCCCCACGTTAACCCTATATGTGCCAGATCCTTCACACTACACAAAGGTCTGTCCTATTGCAGATTTCTGAGCATCCACAAGCTGAGAGCTGGGATGTGGCAGGTGGAAGGTTGGAAATATTTTGGCTCTCAGATATGGCTGTCTCAGAAGACTGCGGAAGAGTGCGGGCAGCTATCAACCAGCATAGATGCTACATGGCTGGCAGTGAAAGAAGGACCATTTCTTGACCCAGCAAAAATAAGCCGTTCACCACAGTTGAGTTAAAGGATTTACTTTGTGAACAGCAATTTCGAACCGTCATCGCTCACTGAGGTGACACTCTTAGAAGGAAATGGAGATTAGTAAAGAGGTAATGCGCGACATGGTAGCACAAGTGGATAGCACTGTTGCTTCACAGCGCCAGGGTCCCAGGTTCGATTCCCTGCTGGGTCACTGTCTGTGCAAAGTCTGCATGTTCTCCCCGTGTCTGTGTGGGTTTCCTCCGGGTGCTCCGGTTTCCCCCACCGGCAAATCCACAAAATGCAGATCATTATCGCCAGGTACCCTGTCCCCACCACGCCTGGCAGCAGGGACCTACGTATCACAAAGAAATTGATCCTAAGATATACCTGCTGTACCTGGGAAAGGAATGGAAAATCCTTCTCTTCTGGGTGTAAAAATCTCCATGGGTCTGCTCGTCCCATCTGCTCCATGAAGACCCAGCACGTTAGGGGCAGCACGGTAGCACAAGTGGATAGCACAGTTGCTTCACAGCTCCAGGGTCCCAGGTTCGATTCCCCGCTGGGTCACTGTCTGTGCGGAGTCTGCACGTTCTCCCCGTGCCTACGTGGGTTTCCTCCGGGTGCTCCGGTTTCCTCCCACAGTCCAAAGATGTGCAGGTTAGGTGGATTGACCATGATAAATTGCCCTTAGTGACCAAAAAGGTTAGGAGGGGTTATTGAGTTACGGGGATAGGGTGGAAGTGAGGGCTTAAGTGGGTCGGTGCAGACTCGATGGGCCGAATGGCCTCCTTCTGCACTGTATGTTCTATGTTCTATGTAATAAACGTCCTACATTTTCACCAAAGGAAAGCAGCAGAGTAGAAAACATTGATTTTGAGATACATGGGTCAGAATTGAATAGGTGGAGGGATTTCCCACCCCACCACTGAAAAAGTCAGTGAGAATGCATCCCCAGTCTTAGGAGTTAATTGACTGGAGATTGGCTTTCTGCTCCCATCTTGAGCGGCGGCATTGTCTCCAAGAGTTGACAGCCATCTGTTCAGCTGGCAGTTTCCTGGTCCCTGCAGCACCAGTGGGAGAATGACAACTGGTGGGACTGAATCCAATCACAGATCTGAAGGTTACGCAGTGATGCCTGGATAGGAGGCCCCGAGGTGGTGGTGGGGGATTTGCGAATGGGGTGAGGAATGGGTTCAAAGGCCAAGGTGGGATGCCACATGCTGGCTGGAAAAACTCAGCTGAGGCTTGGAATAGGCCTAAAGTGGTCACTAATTAGCCATTTAAGAGGCCAGGAGGACGCAATAGGCCCCACAGCGAGATTGTACATGGGCAGGTACGTAGCGGAAAGACACCTAGAGTTTTATGGGACCCCCATTTGTAAACTCGCCCATGGAGGAGCATGAAAATCTACCCATGAAGTAGAAAAATAAATTGCGCCTTCCTTTGAATATTTCTGGATGAATCTTTCTTAGAAGCAATATGGAGAGTAACCTAAGACGTTAGTGTGGGGAAAATGGGAGGCCTGTTTCTGTCTGCACTGCTTTTAATTAAGTATTTGGACTATCAATCCTAATCACACCTCTCTTTGAATATCCCACCAATGAGTACAGAATTGTACAAGTGTTTCAGTCCTGAGGGGAGTTCTACTTAAGGTTAACCGATTCCTTGTCTGGAGGGTAGCTGCTTACCCCACCTCCGATACGGCCAGTCTGTTTTTGGTCCCTATAGTAACATATTGTGGTAGTCACCACTAACTGTATTAGATGTATATTAGATGTAGTACGGTAAGACTCCTGCACTAGAGGTACATGGGTAAATCCCTGCCTGCTGGCTCCGCCCAGTAGGCGGTGTATAAATGTGTGTGTTCGCCGGTGCTGCAGCCATTCTGGTTCCAGCTACAGGAGGCACCACATCTTTGCTCAATAAAGCCTCGATTATTCCAGTGGTATTTATCTGCTTCTCAATCCAGCAGGTCGGGTGGGCCTTTGGGCCTGCCTGGAGTGCTGGTACCTGGTGTGCCATCCGGTGCCTGCCTCCGTGCTGTTGATGTGTCCCTGTCATGTCAGGAAACTAGAACTGGAATTGGAAAATCCCAGTCAGACTCCTTAACTCATATTTGGCAAGGCTGTTGTTGAATTTTATTAACTGTCATTCGCATGGGGGCAGGCAGACTGTCAGTCCCGAATCTATCTTGGCACCTCAGAATGCTGCCCAGTTCTGCTGTCTTTGAGGCCTGTCCATCTCCATTTCCGATCTCGATAGTGCCTGAAAAACCCACATAATACTTCTGTCTTTGCCCCTGAGGAACATATTTTCCTTGAGGGGAAAAAGCTCAGTTAATAGGAATAGAGACCTTTTTTATCAGGTCACTGGCCAATTATATGGAATTGCAGGCATGAGCTGGAAAGGCCCTGATGTACCCTCAATAATGACACGTCTTCGATCAGGGTACATCCGGGAGCACTGTGGTCGGAGCTTCTGTGCGGTGCGGGGTAGGGGATTGGGGAGGAGGGAGGGTAGCTGGGGTTGGCGTTTGGGAGTAGGAAGGGTAGTTGGGGGTGGGGGTGGCATTGCCGCCGTGGAGGAAGGAGGAGGAGGTGCAAGGGGGGGGCGCGTTTGGTTGCGACAGGCGTTGTGTGGGTGCAAGGGGGAACATTGGCGAGTGGGGAAGCGTCAGTAGGGGAACCAGCGGGTGCCAGATCCCGCAGGGAAACCGTATCCTGCCATCCGCCCAAGTGCGCGACGTAGGTATACTGGGAGTTTGCATGTAGCAGCTGGACCCTCTCAACCAGTGGGTCCATCCTATGGCTCCTCACATGTCTCCGGAGAAGAACAGGTCCCGGAGTCATCAGCCAAGGTGGAAGCGAGACCCCGGAGGTGGACTTCCTGGGGAAGACAAACAAGCGATTGTGAGGGGTCTCGTTCGTGGCCGTGCAGAGGAGCGACCTGATGGAGTGGAGCGCGTCGTGTAGGACCTCCTGCCAGTGGGTGGTTGGGAGATTTCTCGACCGTAGGGCCAAAAGGACAGCCTTCCAAACTGTCGCGTTCTCCCTCTCTACCTGCCCGTTTCCCCACGGGATGTAGCTGGTCGTCCTGCTCGAGGCGATGCCCTTGCTGAGCAGGTACTGACGCAGCTCATCGCTCATGATCGATGTACCCCGGTCGCTGTGGATATAAGCGGGAAAACCTAACAGGGTGAAGATGCTGTGCAGTGCCTTTATAACGGAGGCTGAGGTCATGTCGGGGCAGGGGACAGCGAATGGGAAACGGAGAACTCGTCGGTGACCGTTAAGAAATAGGTATTGCGGTTGGTGGGCGGGAGAGGCCCTTTGAAGTCCATGCTTAGTCGTCAAAGGGCCCAGAGGCCTTCATTAGGCGAGCCTTGCCTGGTCGATAGAAGTGCGGTTTGCACTCCGCGCAGATTTGGCAAGCCTTGGTCATGGCCCTGACCTCCTCGGTGGAGGCAGGTAGGTTGCGGAACTTAAGGAAATGGGCGAGCCGGGTGACCCCCGGGTGACAGTGGTCATTGTGGATAGCCCGCAGGCGATCCTCCTGCGCATTGGTGCACGTGCCGCGGGACAGGTCATCTGGGGGCTCGTTGAGCTCCCCTGGATGATACTTAATATCGGACACGTAGGTGAAGAGCTCGATTCTCCACCTCAAGATCTTGTCGTTTTTGATCTTGCCCCGCTGCGCATTATCGAACATAAGCGACCGACCGTTGGTCGGCGACGAGGGTGAACCTCCTACTGCGGTCCTACTGCATGACTCCATGCGGTCGGGGTCGGGCCCTAGGACCCCGTTTTACACGACGTAGCCGAGGATGGCTAGTCGGGTCGTGTGGAAGACGCATTTTTCTTTGTTGTAGGTCAGGTTGAGGGCCCATGCGGTCTGGAGGAACTTTCCGAAGTTTGCGTCATGGTCCTGCTGGTCATGGCCGCAGATGGTGACATTGTCCAAGTACGGATAAGTAGTCCGCAGCCTGTACTGGTCCACCATTTGGTCCATCATCCTCTGGAAGATGGAGACCCCATTAGTAACGCCGAAGGGGACTCTAAGGAAGTGGAAAAGCCGGCCGGCCACTTCAAAAGCAATACAGAGGCAGTCTTCCGGGCGGTTAGGGAGCTGGTGGTAGGCAGATTTTAGGTTGACCGTGGAGAATACCCGGTATTGCGCGATCCGGTTGACCATCTCTGTTATGCGGGGGAGGGGGTACGCATCGAGCTGCGTGAAGCGGTTTATGGTCTGGCTGCAATCAATGACCATCCGTTTCTTTTCCCCGGACCGGACTACCATCACTTGTGCCCTCCAGAGGCTGCTGCTGGCCTAGATGACCCTCTTTCAGTAAACGCTGGACCTCTGACTTGATGAAAATCATATCTTCGGCACTGTACCACCGGCTCCTGGTGGCGACGGGCTTACAGTTGGGGGTGAGGTCCGCGAATAGTGAGGGGGGTGCAACTTTCAGTGTTGCGAGGCTGCATACCGAGAGGGGGACAAGGGTCCGCCGAACGTCAGGGTCAGGTTTCGGTGGCTACAGTGGAAATCCAGGCCGAGCGCAGGGGTGAGGGAGGATGTACAGCTTGAAACGGGCGTACTCGGCGCCCTGGATCGTGAGATTCGCAATACAGCACCCCTTGATTTGGACCGAATGGGACCCAGAGGCGAGGGCGATGGTTTGGGATGTGGGATATGTGCGCAGGGAGCAGCGCCTTACCGTTTCTGGGTGCACAAAACTCTCCGTGCTCTCGGAGTCGAAGAGGCAGGGAGTGTCGTGCCCGTTGATCTGGAGGAGCATCATGGAGTTCTGCAGGTGCTTTGGCCATGACTGGTCGAGGGTAATTGCTCCCAGCTGTGGGTAGTCAGAGTCTTCTGCCGAGTCAAAGTTACACAATGGCCACCCCCATCAGTTGCACATGTCGGGTTTAGAAGATGGCCGCATGAGTCCAATGATGCATCAGAAAGGGGCGTGTCCGGCCAGCACGCAGCCGTGTTGCGGGGCCTGTGAGCTTGATTTTCGGGCTTGTTGAGATTTTTGTTTCTGGGCCTTGGGCCTGGTCAGGCAGATCCTCGCGAAATGTCCCTTCTTTCCGCAGCCGCTACAGGTCGCGGAACGGGCAGGGCAGCGCTGTCGTGGATGCTGACCCTGTCCACAGAAGAAGCACGGTGTGCCCCCTATCTGGGCGGGTCACCGCGCGGCGCAGGCCCGTGGCGTGGCTGAGTCCAGGGAAGGCCGAAAGGGGCTCGCAGGGTCCGCGGGGTACGTGCCGAGGTTCTGATAGGCCACCTCCAGGGAGGTGGCGAGAGTTAGCGTTTCCTGCTGACCTTTGGTCCCGTTTTCCAGGAGTCGCTGCCTAATATAGTTCGAACGTATTCCGGACACATAGGCGTCACGGATGTGTAGGTTCATGTGGACCTCCGTGGTCATATCTTGATGGTTGCAGTTTCTAGCGAGCATGGTGAGCTTTTCCAAGTACTCGTCCAGCGATTCCCCTGAGCGCTGCCAACGAGTAGAGAATAGATGCTGTGCATGTACCTCATTGATGGGTTTTACGAATCGCTTCCTCCGAATCTCGATCGCGGCGCTGTAGTTGGCCGCCTTCTCGATCAGGCCGGAGATTCTGTGGCTCACCCTGGCGTGGAGTAGTCGCAGATTGCAAGGCTCGGCGACGGGGATTGACGAGGAGTCCAGGTAGGTCTCAAAACACCGGAGCCAGTGTCCAAAACTTTCTTTGGCTTCCGGCGTACGTGCGTCCAGGTTGAGCTTTTCTGGTTTGAGACCGCTACCCATCCTTTCGCAATCTGCTGGCTCCACCTCCCAGGGTTCTGGATATAAGGTAACGTCCTGTGGGCGGCGCTCAGTGAGCACTCATCTCTCTGCCTGGCGAAGTTCTCTGCTTATTAAAGCCTTCGTTTACGAGTACACTCTCTCGTGTCATTATTGAGGGTACATCAATTTAATAAGCAGAGGTGGAGTCCCCCAGGGTTCCAAACCCGGTCTTAAAGGGGCATTACATGCATCGGTCTTAAAGGCACATTACCCATTCATCACAGGACCATTCCCAGTTTTAAACCTAATTTACATTGGATCACATTAACTGAGTGCTCAGTGAAACATAATCCTATGATCTGGTCCTGGATCCTGCCAATTGAAGAGTTTAGGGGGACAAGAGTTAAGCCTAAGACAGCCTGATAAGCTTTTGCTCTTCTTTAAGAACCACTCACTCTCCACCCCACATGCTGCCTCAAAACCTCTCACCACCACCACTTCTCCGACTGCTTCCCCCACACCTGGCCATTTTCCCAAATAGGACAAGAGCCAGAAGGCTGGAGACTTGATTCACAGCTGCAAACCTGTAACCATACTGATATTTGCTCTCAATTCTTAGGAGCTAGCTAGCCAGCCAAGACCCATACCTGCGGAGCTGAGGACCCAGGTTCGAATCCCGGCCCTGGGTCACTGTCCGTGTGGAGTTTGCACATCCTCCTCGTTTCTGCATGAGTTTCAACCCCACACCCAAAGATGTGCAGGTTAGGTGGATTGGCCACGCTAAATTGGCCCTTCATTGGGAAAAAAATAATTGGGTACTCTAAAAAAAATTTTTAAAGACCCACACCTGCACCACAATGGCCTTGGGCCATATTATGGCCCAGGGGCTGAAATGCAATACTCCTCAGTCTAAACAGAAGAGTACATTTCGGGGAAGTATTTTATCTGCGGTGCACTGTTCCCTTTGTTGGAACAGGAAGTGGGTGCTAACTTCTGCTCTCTTGCTTTTTGCTGCTTCTCACATGACTACAATTAAAATGTAAAGTGCCAGCGGTATGCGCAGGAGACACCGTGCAACCGCATGGAGGGGCTTAGATTTTAGTGGTGACTGTCAGTTGACAAGGCTGCAGCTACAGGCAGGCTGTAAAAGAGCCTCTTGGACAAATACCAAACTTTCCTGCTTCAACTTCATTGTCAACAACCTAAGACATATTAAGAGCGCAAATCTGGCAGGGGGTTTTTCAAAGTCAAATTTCACTTTTAAATAATCATTTTACATTGGTTTCACTTTAGTCATGAGCGCACTATTGTTATTTGTTGAGACTAGCTTAGTCAGATAACTAAATGCACTGGCATGCCTCATGGTTGACACTCATTGATGATTACAGGGGAGTTAGAGATATTTCTTTATTATGGAAGAAACAATGTAGTGCTTTTGTGTTCACTCCATATTGAATGTTCATGTTAGTGTCCAGTCTTGGCTTCGCCACTTTGTGGACATGATTGAATTTGCAGGCTCAGATGGTCCTTTCAATAACATTGACCATTGTCCGAGATCACTCTCAGTTGTGACAACAGAAATGTTGCAGGTGAACTCAAAGCTTTGGAAGGACTCTGTCAGTCAACACCCTGAGGTGAACCTACGTTTGGACTGTAATGACGTTGGGGTGAATTTTTCGCCTCGCCAGCCACATGTTTCTCGACGACGCACCATCACTGGCAGCGGGATTCTCCATTCCCGCTACTGGCCAATGGGATTTCCCATTGTAGCCACCCCAATCCGCCAGGAAACCCACGGGCGGGGGTGCGTTGCCGGCAGAACAGAGAGGTCCGCCAATGGAGCGTTCACCTCATTGTCTTTTAGGCCCTTAATTTACTTACCTTAAGTGACTATTCCCACCAAACCACGCACAGGACATCAGGATCTTCTCTCATCCACTTCTCCATGCCTCTGACCCCATCCTGTGCCCTCCCTTGGATGGAACACCCACTCATCCAGGTCCCTGACCCCACATCTCATGCATTCCCTCTCACCACTGACTCACCCTTGCCAGTCCCAAATCTCCACGCAAGCTGCTATAGCTGCTATTCTCCTGCTCCCCACCTTGTGGCACAGAGTTTAACCAGGAAATCCTATGATCTCAAACACAACTGTGCAAAGCATGCCATCTTTAAACAAACGTGAATTTGTGGCAGTGAGATTCTCGTGCGGCTCTGACATAGGTAGGTATGTCAATTTGTGACATACCTACTAAAAATGAGTAATTTATACTGGAATTAAGTAGAGTAAATTAACTAATAAATCATTGCTATGGTTTTGAATAAAGATTAGTAGAAGAGTAAAGTACTTTATTTTTCATAAAGATACAAAGTTATTTCTCTCAGAGGCACTTTAGAAAACTTGATGATTGGCTCAGCATACACCCATTTTTGCTGATGTTGCTGCCCTCCACAAATACACATGCTAGTGTGTCTTGGGCAATTGTCCCAACACTATGAACCATAGGGAAATTCAGGTCAAGGAGCAGAAATGTAGCTGCAGGCAGCTACCTGATATAGCTCATATTAAAGGTCTTGTGCAGGCTTTGAAACACTTATGCATCTTCAAGATCCTCTTTTAATTTTTAATATTTTTGTGTATCTATAAAGAAAAGAAGTAATCATGAAACTGTAAATACTAAGGGGAGACTGGATTTATTTATGTCACTATTGCCAATAACTCCCTCTTCGTAGATTAGCTTATATTGAATGTCATATAGAACAATTATAAAAGGCATTATGACTAAAAATAACTGTTTGTAAGTCAATTGTATGGAACTGTACTGTGCTTATTAAAACCTTCTTCCAATTAGTTTAATGATGCTTTAACCCAGTTATTTGAAATGATTTGATATCTCCAATAAAATAGTGGAGATAGAAATCTAATACAAGCACTTGAAGCATTTATTTGAAACACTACCAGCATTATATGATAAGGAAGAGATCAATGTATTAATCCAACAAGCATCATAGACAAGTTAACATGGCTGGACAATCTAGGGTTACCGCAACTATTTAGTATGAAACTCTATAATGTGACCCTGTCAATTTTTTACTTTTTTTCTGGCTGAAGAATTAACCATTGTAGATGATTTTGCCAATAAAAATGGCAGCATTTTTCAAAGTTACATTCACTTTCAAGTTGGAGAGTTGGAACAAGAAGATGAAAAGAAAAGTAAGCTTAGAATAGGCATGATATAGGGTATATTACACAACAGTAAAACTAATAAAAGGCAAAGAGGTGAGAGAAAATATGACACAACGAATATGTCAAGCAAGGGCAATGTCTATATAAAATTATGTAAGCTTATATTTAAAAAGTATATTTTTTTATTACATTTGTAACATTTTATACATAAGAAAGAAAACATGCCCCATCCCAACCAGAACTCGTACAAAAAAACACAAACCCTCCAGCTGTACCATATTCTCCTCCAGGATCCTCCCATAAATCCCTGAGGTACCCGCCTCCTCCAAGCCCGCCACTGACAGAACTATTTCCAAGAATAAGGAAGGCAGCATCACGGAGAATGTCGGAAAGATCTTCCTCGCAAAATCCCGCACCTGCATATGCTGGAAAGTTCCAGACCATGGGTTCCCAAACTCCTCTGTCAATTCCTCCAAACCCGCGATCCAGAACAAATCCCTCATTCCTACTATCCCCTTGTCCTCCCAGTCCATGAACCCGGATTCTAATCTAGCCAGTTCAAACAGGTGACTTACACAGATCGGCGTCATCTTCAACATCATCCTTAATTTAAAATGCTGACACAAATGCCTCCAAACCTTCGGAGTAGAGTATTTCCCTGGGAAGAACGGGAGTGGCACCATCACCAGCGCCAGCATCCCCGACCCCTTACATGAACCCGACTCCACCTTAACCCAAATTTCCTCTTGGTCCCCGTACCAGCCGAGCACCTTTTCGGTGTTCGCCGCCCAGTAGTAAAAATCAAATTCGGCAGAGCCAAACCGCGCGACTATCGACCCTTCTCAAGTACCATTTTCTAATTTCTGGCTATCTTGCCTATCCAAATAAACAATGTAACCAGCCACTCCACTCCCAGAAAAATGCTTTTGGTAAAAGCACTTGCAGGCATTGGAATAAAAACCATGCTGAAATATTCACCTTCATCGATTGAACCTGACCAGCCAATGCAGAGGGAGGCTATTCCACCTCTGTAAATCTGCCTGACCCTACCCACTTACAGACCGAGGTCTAATCTCGAGCTACCTGCACCCGCAGATACTTAAAGTGGGAGATCGCCACATAAAACGCAGCCCCCCCCCAATCCGCTCTCTTCCCTGGCAGAGAAATCGAAAAGCACTTGCTTTTCTCCAAGTTCAGTTTGTATCCCGAGAAAGCCCCATATCGAGTCAACAGCCCCATTGTATCCCCACTGTGGGCCTGGTTCCAAGATGTACAAAAGAAGGTCATCAGCATATAGTGAACCCCATGCTCCACCCCCTCCCCACACTATGCCCCTCCACTTATCTGACTGCCTCAGCGCGATGGGCAAAGGCTCTATCGCCATCGCCAACAGGAGGGGGGACTGATTCATTCCCCTATACAACTGGAACATCCCGAATACAGATCCTTCATATGGACACTCGCCTTGGGCTCCCTATAAAGCAACTTAACCCACAACACAAACTTGGGCCCTATCCCAAACTGTTCCAACACCGCAAACAGGTAACTCCACACCACCCTATCAAAGGCCTTTTCCGCATCCAGTGCCACAATAACCTCCTGCTCCCCCTTCCCGACAGGGAGAGCACCACGTTCAGTAAATGCTGCACATTCGAGGATAACCGCCCGCCATTTGCAAACCCTGTCTGGTACTGCCCAACCACCTGCGGAAGACACTACTCCAACCTGAGTGCCAGCACCTTAGCAAGGATCTTGGCATCCACATTTAGTGGAGAAATCAGCCAGTACAACCCATACTTTACCGGGTCCTTACCTTTCTTCAACAGGAGAAAAATAGCTGCCTGCCTCATCGTTCCTGGGAGTGCCCCCCTTGCCACCACATCCTCAAACATCTCCACCAATAATGGTACCAGCCAGTCTGCAAACTTTTCATAAAATTCCATCGGGAACCCATCTGGCCCCGGTGTCTTGCCTGTCTGCATTTTCCCTATGGCCGTCCAAACCTCCTCAATCCCCAGTTGCTCCTCCAGACCCTCCCTATCCTCCTCCTCCACCATAGGGCACTCCAATCCCTCCAAAAACTCCATCATCTCCAACACATCCCCGGCCACTCCGATTTGTCCAGCTTTTGATAAAACTCCTTGTGGTGAATGTATTCACCAGAATAAGTTGTTGTAGAGTATTGTAATATGATCCCTTTTCCATATAGTGTACTGGAACCCTGGTGGGCTCCGCCCTCCCCGGCCGGTATATAGACCGGCAGCCTAGGGGCGGCGCTCAGTTGTTACAGCGATCTCAGGCAGGTAAGTTCTTGTGTAATAAAGACTATGTTCTCTCGCTCTCATCATCTAGCAGTGGATTAATGGTGCATCAATTTATTACACAAAGACATCACTATGGAAGCCGCTCTGAAGCCTAACAAATTGGAACTCGACGCACGAGCAGCAGAAGCTAAGGAAATCTTCTCCCACTGGCTCCGCTGTTTTGAGGCCTACCTCAACTCCTCTGCAACACCTCCCTCCGACGCCCTCAAGCTGCGCCTCCTCCACGCCTGGGTGAGCCACCAAATCTCGGGTACGATTCAGGACGCAGCCACGTACGACACGGCAGTTGCGATTCTAAAGAGACAGTTTGTGAAGCCCGTGAACGAAGTGTTCGCGCGGCACCTCCTCACTGCCCGCCGACAATGCGCCGGGGAATCGCTGGACGAGTACCTGGAGAGCCTGACCCTACTCGCCCGCAACTGCAACTACAAGGATGTGAAGGCTGACGAGCACATGAAACTGATGATCCGAGACATCTACGTGGCTGGGGTCCGGTCTAACTACATCCGGCAGTGACTGCTGGAAAACAGGGACACTGACCTACAGGACACGGTAAAGCTAGCCTGCTCGTTAGAGGTGGCCTACCAGAGCCTCAGCGCGTTCCCGGCAGACCCAGCGAACCCCTCGTGGGCACCACAGTCGCGGCCTCCACCAGAGCCGACTACATCCCAGGCCTGCGCCGCGTGGCTGCCCGATCCGCCTGGGGGACCACCTTGCTACTTCTGCGGTCAGGGCCAACACCCCCGGCAGCGTTGCCCAGCCCGCACCGCGACATGCAGCGACTGCGGCAAAAAGGGACATTTCGCCAGAGTCTGTCTGGCCCGATCCAAAGCCCCGAAGTTGAAAGCGTACCAGGCCCGACCCACAGACTCACAGGCCCGCAGACCCCACAATGTGACTGTGTGCCTGCCGGCACTGCCCCCTTCAGATGCGTCATTCGCCTCGTGCAGCTCGTGGGGGCTGCCATCTTTAACCCAGCCCGACACGTGTGTGGTAGTATGTATTGGGGGTCATGTGGGACTGGAAGCCCTAATGTCATTGGCTGACAGATCCCGGGTCCACCTAAAAAGGACTATGGAGCTCAGGATCATTCCAGAATGCCTGAGGATCAGCCCCCACACAGTGAATGCGGCAGCAGCCTTCAAACACTGGCAGACTTGCTTCGAGGCCTACCTCAGACCGGCCACTGGCCGGGTCTCAGACGAACAAAAACTGCAGGTCCTGCACTCGAGGGTGAGCACGGAGATTTTCACCCTCATTGAAGACACTGACGATTTCCAGACGGCGTTCGCAGCACTGAAAAGTCTCTATGTCCGCCCAGTTAACCAAATCTACGCTCGCTACCAGCTCGCGACGAGACGGCAAGCTCCCGAAGAATCGATGGACGAGTTCTACGCCGCGCTACCCGCGCCTATGGCCCCGACCGCGTGGCAGGCCATTGGGCCCCGTACGTACCCGTCGCGGCAAACCCCCCCCCCCCGGACACCCCACAGGCTTGCGCGGCCCAAACGCCGAGTCGCACCGGGGGCGCCCGCTGTTATTTCTGCGGCCAGGCGAACCACCCCCGACAACGCTGTCTGGCCCGCGCAGCCATCTGCAAAAGCTGCGGGAAAAAGGGCCACTATGCGGTGGTGTGCCGATCCCGCGAGGTCGCCGCCGTCCCGGGGCCACAGGGAGCCCTACAGGCAGTCTATGCCTCCCAACCCCCCCAGCACGCCATGTGCGACCGGCAGGCACAGCCGCTCTGGGTCCCGACCACCGCGGCCCCGGGAGAACTGGGAGCCCTGCACGCCGCCTACGCTCCCCAACCCCCCTCCCCGCAGTCCATGTACGACCCGCCGCCGGCGCTCCCGATTTGGGTGCCGGCCAACACTCTCCACGGAGAGGAATGGGTCTTTCGCGTCCCGAACGCCACCCTCACCCCCCTCCCGCGCCCCACGCCTCACCCGCCGGCTCCGCCGACTTGGGCCCCGACCACCGCTGTCCCCGGTGAGGGAGCTCCGCGCGGTCCTAGCGCTCGCCGCCCCACGCCTGTTCCGCCGGCGCCGCCGACCTGGGCCCTCGCCCCCGTCCCGCGCCCCACGCCTGACCCGCCGGCCTGGGCCCTCACCCCCGTCCCGCGCCCCACGCCTGACCCGCCGACCTGGGCCCTCACCCCCACCCCGCGCCCCACGCCTGTCCCGCCGGCGCCGCCGACCTGAGCCCTCACCCCGCGCCCCACGCCTGTCCCGCCGGCGCCGCCGACCTGGGCCCTCACCCCCGTCCCGCGCCCCACGCCTGACCCGCCAGCGCAACTTACCTGGGCCCCGACCACCGCTGTCCCCGGCGAGGGAGCTCCGCGCGGTCCGAGCGCCCGCGGCCCTGGCGCTCGCAGAGAGGGAGCTCCGCGCGGTCCTAGCGCCCGCGGCCCTGGCGCTCGCAGAGAGGGAGCTCCGCGCGGTCCTAGCGCCCGCGGCCCTGGTGCTCGCAGTGAAGGAACTCCGCGCGGTCCTAGCGCTCCCCAGACCCCCCAGCACACCATGTGCGACCCGCAGACGCCGCCATTTTGGGTCCCGACCACCACGAGGGGAGGAGGGGCGCCGCCATCTTGGACCGCCCCCGACCTGTACGACGCATGGGGGCGGCCATTTTGTCCACCCCCGACGCCATCTTGTGACCCCCCAGCCACGTGCGATGTATGGGGGCAGCCATTTTGTCCATCCCCGACGCCATCTTGGACGGCAACAACGGACCACACCCCACTACTACAACCACGGCTCGCTTCGGTTACGCTCGATCAGGCTCAGCCCCGGACTCTCCAGACGACGACGACAACGGTCCTAATTAACGGCCACGAGACGCCATGCCTAGTCGACTCCGGGAGCACGGAAAGTTTTATACACCCCGACACGGTAAGACGCTGTTCCTTAACTACCTACCCCAGCGCACAAAAGATTTGCCTAGCTGCAGGATCCCACTCCGTACAGATCCAGGGATTCTGCATAGTCACCCTAACGGTACAGGGGAGGGAATTCAAAAACTACAAACTTAACGTCCTTCCCCAACTCTGTGCCCCTACCTTGCTGGGCTTAGACTTCCAATGTAACCTACAGAGCCTTACGTTTAAATTCGGCGGCCCCATACCCCCACTCACTATCTGCGGCCTCGCTATCCTCAAGGTGCAACCCCCGTCCTTGTTTGCGAACCTCACCCCGGATTGCAAACCCGTCGCCACTAGGAGCAGACGGTACAGCGCCCAGGACCGGACCTTCATTCGGTCCGAAGTCCAGCGGCTACTAAAGGAGGGCATAATCCAGGCCAGCAATAGTCCCTGGAGAGCGCAGGTGGTAGTAGTGAAGACAGGGGAGAAACAAAGGATGGTCATTGACTATAGCCAGACCATCAACAGGTACACACAACTAGACGCGTACCCTCTCCCCCGCATATCCGACATGGTCAATCGGATTGCCCAGTATAAAGTCTTCTCCACCGTGGACCTCAAGTCCGCCTACCATCAGCTCCCCATCCGCCCAAGTGACCGCAAGTACACAGCCTTCGAGGCAGACGGGCGATTATACCATTTCCTACGGGTCCCTTTTGGCGTCACAAACGGGGTCTCGGTCTTCCAACGGGAGATGGACCGAATGGTTGATCAACATGGATTACGGGCCACGTTCCCGTACCTCGACAATGTAACCATCTGCGGCCACGATCAGCAGGACCACGACGCCAACCTCCAAAAATTCCTCCAGACCGCCAAAGCCTTGAACCTCACGTACAACGAGGACAAGTGCATTTTTAGCACCGATCGGCTAGCCATTCTGGGCTACATAGTGCGCAATGGGATAATAGGCCCCGACCCCGAACGTATGCGCGCACTCATGGAATTTCCCCTCCCGCACTGCCCAAAAGCCCTGAAACGCTGCCTGGGGTTCTTTTCGTACTACGCCCAGTGGGTCCCCCAGTACGCAGACAAAGCCCGCCCCCTAATACAGACCACGACCTTCCCTCTGTCGACAGAGGCTTGCCAGGCCTTCAGCCGCATCAAAGCGGACATCGCAAAGGCCACGATGCGTGCCATCGACGAGTCCCTCCCCTTCCAGGTCGAGAGCGACGCCTCCGACGTAGCTCTAGCGGCTACCCTTAACCAAGCGGGCAGACCCGTGGCCTTTTTCTCCCGAACCCTCCACGCCTCAGAAATCCGCCACTCCTCAGTGGAAAAGGAAGCCCAAGCCATAGTGGAAGCTGTGCGACATTGGAGGCATTACCTGGCCGGCAGGAGATTCACTCGCCTCACTGACCAACGGTCAGTAGCCTTCATGTTCGATAATGCACAGCGGGGCAAGATTAAAAATGACAAGATCTTAAGGTGGAGGATCGAGCTCTCCACCTTTAACTATGAGATCTTGTACCGGCCCGGAAAGCTGAACGAGCCGTCCGATGCCCTATCCCGCGGCACATGTGCCAACGCACAAATTAACCGCCTCCAAACCCTCCACGAGGACCTCTGCCACCCGGGGGTCACTCGGTTTTACCACTTCATCAAGTCCCGCAATCTCCCATACTCTTTAGAAGAGGTCCGTACAGTCACAAGGGACTGCCACATATGCGCGGAATGCAAGCCGCATTTTTTCAGGCCAGATGGAGCGCACCTGATTAAGGCTTCCCGCCCCTTTGAACGCCTCAGTCTCGATTTCAAAGGGCCCCTCCCCTCCACCGACCGCAACGCATATTTCCTTAATGTAGTGGACGAATACTCCCGCTTCCCTTTTGCCATTCCCTGCTCCGACATGACCGCGGCCACAGTCATTAAAGCCCTGAACAGCATCTTCACGCTGTTCGGTTACCCCGCATACGTCCACAGCGACAGGGGGTCCTCTTTCATGAGTGACAAGCTGCGCCAGTTCCTGCTCAGCAAGGGCATAGCCTCAAGCAGGACGACCAGCTACAACCCCCGGGGGAACGGGCAAGTAGAAAGGGAGAACGGCACGGTCTGGAAGGCCATCCTACTGGCCCTACGGTCCAGGGATCTCCCAGTTTCACGGTGGCAGGAGGTCCTCCCGGACGCTCTCCATTCCATCCGGTCGTTATTATGTACAAGCACTAATCAAACGCCGCACGAGCGTCTCCTTGTCTTCCCTAGGAGGTCCTCCTCTGGAACGTCGCTGCCAACCTGGCTGGCTGCCCCAGGACCCATCCTGCTCCGAAAGCATGTGCGGGCACATAAGGCGGACCCGTTGGTCGAAAGGGTTCACCTCCTCCACGCAAACCCCCAGTACGCCTACGTGGAGTACCCCGACGGCCGACAGGACACGGTCTCCCTGCGGGATCTGACGCCTGCCAGCACCACGCACACCCCCCCGACACCATCAACCCAACCGCCCCCCTTCCTGCCACCGCCGCACCCCGCGACCGCCCCCTTCCCAGGAGGATCAGTCCCCCTCCCCTTTGCACCGACAGCTGAAACCGTGCAGCTCCCGGAGGCGACAACGCTGGTACAAGCACCACCACCACCGCGGGGGCCGAGGCGATCGACACGGACGACCAGACCGCCCGACCGACTCGTGGCGTCGATGTAAAACAAAGATGGACTGTTCAATGAACATTTTGTTTTTCCTATACCCTCTGTAAATAGTTGTAACAGGACGATACTGTCCAATACTGTACTACCATGTAACTGTTCTATCCTCCCAGGACCAGCCCTGTAAACCCTTACCACCATACGAAGCATCACCCCGCCGGGTTCATTTTTGACAAGGGGTGAATGTGGTAGTATGTATTGGGGGTCATGTGGGACTGGAAGCCCTAATGTCATTGGCTGACAGATCCCGGGTCCTGGTTGGCCGTTGACCTCATACTCCGCCCTGAAGGCGAAGTATAAGAAGCCGGTGCCTTCCCCCGCAGGCCAGTTTACTATCGGGCTGCTGGGGAACAGACACGCTTAATAAAGCCTCATCGACTTCACTCTTTTCGTCTCATGGAGTCTTTGTGCGCTACAACGTGCGACCCGTGGGGGCAGCCATATTGGCCGCCATCTTCAGCACCAACCGACACTTGCGACCGATGGGGGCGGCCATCTTGGTCACCGTCTCCGACCCAGCCCAACACGTGCGACCCGTGGGGGCCGCCATCTTACGACCCCGATACCTCCGACCACACAGACGACCTGCAGCTTGGTGCAGTCACCCTCGACCAGTCGCGGCCAAAACACCTGAAGAACTCGATGATGGCCGTCCGGGTCAATGGGCACGAGACCCCCTGTCTTTTCAACTCCGGGAGCACAGAAAGCTTCGTCCATCCCGACACGGTAAGGCGCTGCTCCCTCCACATCTACCCCGCATCCCAGACAATCTCTCTCGCCTCCGGATCCCATTCAGTACAGTTCCGGGGGTACTGTGTCGCGAACCTCGCGATACAGGGCGCTGAGTACGCCCAATTTAAACTATATGTCCTCCCTCAACTCTGCGCACCCCTACTGCTTGGACTTGACTTCCAATGCAGCCATCGAAGCCTGACGCTAAAGTTCAGCGGACCCCTACCCGTCCTCACTGTATGTAGCCTCACAATCCTTAAGGTCACCCCCCACCCTTCGCTTTTTGCGAACCTCACCCCCGACTGTAAGCCCGTCGCCACCAGGAGCAGGCAGTACAGTTCACAAGACATGGTTTTTATCAAGTTGGAAGTCCAGCGACTTTTCAGGGAGGGCGTCATCGAGGCCAGCAACAGCCCCTGGAGAGCACAAGTGGTGATTGTCAGTACGGGGAAAAGAATCGGATGCTTGTGGACTACAGCCAGACCATTAACCGGTTCACGCAACTTGATGCGTACCCCCTCCCCCGCATAGCGGAGATGGTCATCTAGATCGCACAGTACCGGGTGTTCTCCACGGTTGATCTGAAGTCTGCCTACCACCAGCTCCCGATCCGCCGGAAGAGCGCCACTTCAGCTGCATCAAGACTGATATTGCCAAAGCCGCGATGCACGTGGTGGACGAATCCATCCCTCTCCAGGTAGAGAGCGATGCGCCAGACGTCGCCCTGGCCGCCACCCTCAACAAGGCGGGCAGGCCAGTAGCCTTCTTTTCTAGAATCCTCCACGCCTCCGTGATTCGACTCTCCTCTGTCGAGAAGGAAGCGCAAGCCATTGTGGAAGCTGTGCGGCACTGGAGGCACTACCTAGCCGGTAGGAGGTTCACCCTCGTCACTGACCAGCGGTCGGTTGCCTTCATGTTCGACAATGCACAACGGGGCAAAATAGAAAACGACAAAATCTTGACGTGGAGAATCGAACTCTCCACCTATACATACGATATTGATATTAAGTATCGTCCTGGGGAGCTCAACGAGCCCCCAGATGCCCTGCGCCAGCGTGCAAGACGACCGACTTCGGGCTATCCACATTGACCTCTATCACCCGGGGGTCACTCGACATATCCACTTTATTAAAGCCCGCAACCTGCCCTACTCCACCGAGGAGGTCAGGGCCATGACCAATGTATGAATGATAACTGTACCTTTAATGTCATGATCCCTTTAAGACCAGGTTTGGAACCCTGAGGGACTCCGCCCCCCAGGGAGCCATGTATAAGATAATGTCCAGTGGGCAGTGTGCAGTGAGCACACTTCTCGGCAGCTGTCTGGTTCTCTGCTAATTAAAGCCTTTGTATTACCAATCATCTCTCTCGAGCTGTAATTGAGGGTATCTCAATCAGGGATTGCCAAGTCTGTGCAGAGTGCAAGCCGCACTTCTACTGGCCAGACAAGGCCCACCTGGTAAATGCCTCCCGGCCCTTTGAGCGCCTCAGCATCGACTTCAAAGGGCCCCTCCCTTCCACCAACCATAATATATATTTCCTGACCGGCATCGACGAATACTCCCGCTTCCCCTTCGCTATCCCATGTCCTGACATGACCTCGGCCACCGTTATAAAGGCACTGCACAGCATCTTCACCTGTTCGGTTTCCCTGCATACGTCCATAGTGACCGGGGCACCTCGTTCATGAGCGATGAGCTGCGTCAGTACCTGCTCAGTAAGGGCATCGCCTCAAGCAGGACTACGAGCTACAACCCGCAGGGAAACGGGGAGGTGGAGAGGGAGAATGCGACGGTGTGGAAGGCCGTCCTTCTTGCCCTTCGGTCTAGAAGTCTCCCGATTCCCCGCTGGCAGGAGGTCCTCCCCGACGCGCTCCACTCCATTAGATCGCTCCTCTGCACAACCACAAACGAGACCCCTCACGACCGTTTGTTTGTCTTCCCTAGGAGGTCCATCTCCGTGTCTCGCTTCCATCCTGGCTGACAACTCCGGGACCTGTCCTTCTCCGGAAGCATACAAGGAGCCATAAGACCGACCCCCTGGTCGAGAGGGTCCAGCTGCTGCACGCCAACCCCCAATACGCCTACGTCACGCACCAAGACGGACGGCAAGATACGGTCTCCCTCCAGGACCTGGCCCCTGCTGGATCCCATGCCAACGTGCCCCCCCCCCACAACCCTTTACGCCCCCCTGGGGCTCCTGTACTGTTCCGAGCCCACGCTTAAGCCATCCAACTCCCCCTTACCGCTAACCACCACCCCCCTGCCTACCCCCACTCCTCAACCATCGCCGACACGCCAGACCGAAGCTCCAGACGACACGCTCCCGGAGTCAACGACCACAACGGCAGCACCCGCCACACCTCCAGGGCTGAGGAGGTCCAATAGAACAGTCCAGTATCCAGACAGACTGAACTTTTGATGACCCCTCTTCACCCCCGCTGGACTTCATTTTTTTAACAGGGGGTGAATGTGGTGAATGTATTCACCAGACTAAGTTGTCTGTAGGGTATTGTAATATGATCCCTTTTCCATGTAGTGTACTGGAACCCTGGTGGGCTCTGCCTCTGGCTCCGCCCTCCCGGACGGTATATATACCAGCCGCCTGGGGTGGCGCTCAGTTGTTACAGCGATCTCAGGCAGGCAAGCTCTTGTGTAATAAAGCCTATGTTCTCTCACTCTCATCGTCTAGCAGTGGATTAATGGTACATCACTTCTCAAATGCCCTATTCACCTTCTCTGGAGCAGACACCAACCCCCCACTCGCCTCCCGTATCTGAACAATCTCCCGGGAGGCCGCCTGCCGCCTAAATTGGCCAGCCAACAAACGGCTGGCCTTCTCCCCATATTCATACTTTTGCCCGTCTCAACTGGCGCACCACCTTGCCTATGGACAACAGATCAAACTGTGTCTGCAACACCTTCTTAATGGCCAGAAACTCGGGGGTGAGGATCTTCCGGATACTTGCCATCAACCTCCAAAATGTCATTTATCAGTCTCTGCCACTCCTCCCTTGCCTCCTTCTCAGCCTGCACCTTATGTGAGATTATCTCATCTCTCACCACCGCTTTCAAAGCTTCCCATAACAACAATGGTGATACCTCCCCATTTTTATTAAACTCCACATACTAATCAATCACCCTCACCATCTTCATGGAGAACCCCAAGTCCACTAGCAACCCCACATCCAAACTCCCCACCAGCCGCCGCACCGGCCCTCTCTCTCGGTGTGGGGCATGATCAGAAATGACGATCGCCGAATACTCTGCCATCCTTACCTCCGGCAACAAGGACCGCTCCATGATGAAAGAATCAATCCGAGAATATACTTTGTGCACTGGAGAAAAGAAAAAATATTCTCTGCCACCCTGAAGCTCCACGGGTCTACTCCTCCCATCTCCTTCATAAATGCCGCCAACTCCTTTGCACAGTGGATAGCACAGTTGCTTCACAGCTCCAGGTTCCCAGGGTCAATTCTTGGCTTAGGTCAGTGTCTGTACACAATCTGCACGTTCTCCCATGTCTGCGTGGGTTTCCTCCGGGTGCTCCGGTTTCCTCCCACCATCCAAAGGTGTGCATATTAGTTGGATTGGCCATGCTAAATTGCCCCTTAGTGTCCAAAAAAGGATAGGTAGGTAGGTGAGGTTACAGAGATAGGGTGGAGGGTGGGATTGGGTGGAGGTATGGATTTAGGTAGGGTGCTCTTTCCCAGGGCCGGTGCAGACTCGATGGGAAGAATGGCCTCCTTCTGCACTGTAAATTCTATGATCTATGATTTACCCCTCAAGGGGGCCAAAGACCTTGGATTAGAATGATCCTCTCTCGGGTTCAAGACCGTATTCAATTCCCCACCCACCGACTCAACTGATGTGTGTCCATATACGGGATGGCCATGAACATCTTCTTCATGAACCCTACATCATCTCAGTTAGGGGCATACACGCTAACCAACACCACCGACCATCCCTCCAAAGTACCCGTTACTATCACGTACCTGTCCCCCTGATCTGCCACCACTGTCTCTATCTGAAGCTGCACTCTCTTGTTAATCAGTATCACCACGCAAGGGCACTGCTATCAAAGCCCGAGTAAAACACCTGACGAACCCAACTCTTACGAACTTTACCTTGTCTGTCACCCACAAATGGGTCTCCTGCGGCAACAATACATCGGCCCTCAAACCCTTCAAGTGAGCGAAAACACTGGGCAACCCCCCCTTTCCCCACCTCTCTCCCATTCACTAGCCAACTCCAGTTGGCTAATGAGGTTATTCCCACCAGAGCCCCCATCCATAACAAAGAAACTAATGGCAGACACCCCACGCCCAATCCATCCACCTCAAATATCGAAACTTCCCTATCACCTAACTCATCCCGAAACTGTCACTCTCCTCCCCTCTCCCACCTGCATACCCGCTCCAACCCAAAACAACCCTCAGAAAGGAGAAAGGCAACCCACACCATGGAAACACACCCCAAACAAAATGTAATTTTAATGGTAACTTATGTACAAAGAAATTAAAGGGCAACAACAACAAAACAGATCCCCCTCATCCAACCACAAAACCAAAGTCCAAGGCCGGGATTCTCCGAGCATACGCGCCACAATTGCGCTCGGAGTGGGGGTAGAGAATGGGCGTCAGACCCGCGATTGGGTCCGACGCAGCTCTCTCAATTCTCCGGGGACCGGAGAATCGTCGGCAATCGTGCGCATGTGTTCAGCATGGCGCCAGCCGGGGGCCATTGAAAGAGGCCCCCGCGGCGATTCTCTGCCGACAACTGGTCAAGTTCTCACTGACGTGGTTCACTCATGGTTCCACCCGGCGGGGCACGGAGTGGCGGCTGCGGAGACAGTCCGCGGCCGCCCTGGTGGTGGGTGGAGGGATCCGTCACGGGGGGGCCTGCTGGACAGCTAGGCTCGCGATCGGGGACCTGACTATATTGTCAGGGCCAGCCCGTGACGTGGGTCCGCCATGTTGCGCGCGGCCGCCGCGCACCTGCACGGATCCCCGACCGGAAGTGCAGAGCCCCGTATCTGCACCCAGAGTTACGAGGAACACTCCAGGGCCTGCATGCCCCCTGCAAATCAGAGAATTACCCTGGACTTTCTCCAGGAAATTCCAGGGTGATTCGCGCCCGTTTACTCACGGGAGTGGGGACATCGCCCCATTATCAGAGAATTCCGCCCCAAGTGTCTATCTCAGTTCAGTCCCAATCCTTCCGCCTTTATGAACACCTCCGCCTCCTCCGCCAACTCAAAATAATGGTCCCTGGAGTTGTGCGTGACCCTCAGCCTCTCCAGGTAGACCCCCCCCCCCCCATAGCTCACTCCACACTTGAAAAGCGCTGCCTTCACTCTGTTAAAGGCCATACGTCTTCCTGCCAGCTCCACCATGCCATACACGAAAACCGCTGCTGTCCCACCTCACCTCCCAATTCTGCTTGGCCCATCTCAAGACCGGTTCCTTCATCTGGTAACTATGAAAACAGACAATCACAACTCTTGGTGGCTCATTCGCCTGGGGTTTCGGCTGGAGCAATCGGTGGGCCCTATCCAGCTCGAGGGGGGGGGGGGGGATTCTCTTCCACCTCCTACAGCTTTGCGAACATTTACACAAAGTAATTTGTTAGCCTCGTGCCCTCCACACCCTCAGGTAGCTCCACAAATCTGAGGTTCAGCCATCGTGACCCGTTCTCAAAATCCTCAACCTTGGACCTCAGGCCCTTAATTCTGTCCTCCATCTTCATCAATTCCACTTCTAGCGAGGCAGGCTGGTCACTTTGTGATGACAGAACTTCCTCCACCCCTTCAGCACCTCACCATGCACCCGCACTGTCTCCGACAGCTTTGCAAGAGCCTCCTTTGTCAGGGCCAGTGACTCTTCCACCAATTTCTATGTCCATCGTCTCCCTCTCTTGCCATTCAAAATGTTTGGAAATTTGCCGCTCAACTCCACCACCATCATATGGCCAGGGTATCCACTGTAATGGGCACAGCACCACCCGTCGTGCTTGCTCTCACCATATTTCCTCCATCAGAACTCCACACTGTAGTCGAATCTGCCCGTGGACAAGCGCACGTACCCTTTCTCCCAATATTCCTTCTTTGGGATTTCAACATCCTCGAGCCCTAACTCTGTTAGGATAGGTTTACACACAAAAACCATGCAAAATGTGGGTGACTAGGGCCAAAAACCAAGGCCTCTAATGGGAGCGACCAACGTGCGACCTTCACATGTCGTCATCGGAAGTCTGTAAACTTCTATTACTCATGTTGAATTAACATTACAACAATAGAGTTTATTCAGAGAATTGAATCGCAAAATAACTGTAATATTTCTGCTGGTTTGGTGGCGGAACTGGGAGCTGCAACAAGGCTGGTATTATCAGGAGTGTGAGTTGTAACAAAGCTGGTATTACCAGGAGTGTGAGTTGTAACAAAGCTGGTATTACCAGGAGTGTGAGTTGTAACAAAGCTGGTATTATCAGGAGTGTGAGTTGTAACAAAGCTGGTATTATCAGGAGTGTGAGTTGTAACAAAGCTGGTATTATCAGGAGTGTGAGTTGCAACAAAGCTGGTATTATCAGGAGTGTGAGTTGTAACAAAGCTGGTATTATCAGGAGTGTGAGTTGTAACAAAGCTGGTATTATCAGGAGTGTGAGTTGCAACAAAGCTGGTATTATCAGGAGTGTGAGTTGTAACAAAGCTGGTATTATCAGGAGTGTGAGTTGTAACAAAGCTGGTATTATCAGGAGTGTGAGTTGTAACAAAGCTGGTATTACCAGGAGTGTGAGTTGTAACAAAGCTGGTATTACCAGGAGTGTGAGTTGTAACAAAGCTGGTATTATCAGGAGTGTGAGTTGTAACAAAGCTGGTATTACCAGGAGTGTGAGTTGTAACAAAGCTGGTATTATCAGGAGTGTGAGTTGTAACAAAGCTGGTATTATCAGGAGTGTGAGTTGTAACAAAGCTGGTATTACCAGGAGTGTGAGTTGTAACAAAGCTGGTATTACCAGGAGTGTGAGTTGTAACAAAGCTGGTATTATCAGGAGTGTGAGTTGTAACAAAGCTGGTATTACCAGGAGTGTGAGTTGTAACAAAGCTGGTATTATCAGGAGTGTGAGTTGTAACAAAGCTGGTATTACCAGGAGTGTGAGTTGTAACAAAGCTGGTATTATCAGGAGTGTGAGTTGTAACAAAGCTGGTATTACCAGGAGTGTGAGTTGTAACAAAGCTGGTATTATCAGGAGTGTGAGTTGTAACAAAGCTGGTATTATCAGGAGTGTGAGTTGTAACAAAGCTGGTATTATCAGGAGTGTGAGTTGGAACAAAGCTGGTATTACCAGGAGTGTAAGTTGTAACAAAGCTGGTATTACCAGGAGTGTGAGTTGTAACAAAGCTGGTATTACCAGGAGTGTGAGTTGTAACAAAGCTGGTATTACCAGGAGTGTGAGTTGGAACAAAGCTGGTATTACCAGGAGTGTGAGTTGTAACAAAGCTGGTATTACCAGGAGTGTGAGTTGTAACAAAGCTGGTATTATCAGGAGTGTGAGTTGTAACAAAGCTGGTATTACCAGGAGTGTGAGTTGTAACAAAGCTGGTATTATCAGGAGTGTGAGTTGTAACAAAGCTGGTATTACCAGGAGTGTGAGTTGTAACAAAGCTGGTATTATCAGGAGTGTGAGTTGTAACAAAGCTGGTATTACCAGGAGTGTGAGTTGTAACAAAGCTGGTATTATCAGGAGTGTGAGTTGTAACAAAGCTGGTATTATCAGGAGTGTGAGTTGTAACAAAGCTGGTATTATCAGGAGTGTGAGTTGTAACAAAGCTGGTATTATCAGGAGTGTGAGTTGTAACAAAGCTGGTATTATCAGGAGTGTGAGTTGTAACAAAGCTGGTATTATCAGGAGTGTGAGTTGTAACAAAGCTGGTATTATCAGGAGTGTGAGTTGTAACAAAGCTGGTATTATCAGGAGTGTCAGTTGTAACAAAGCTGGTATTATCAGGAGTGTGAGTTGTAACAAAGCTGGTATTATCAGGAGTGTGAGTTGTAACAAAGCTGGTATTACCAGGAGTGTGAGTTGTAACAAAGCTGGTATTATCAGGAGTGTGAGTTGTAACAAAGCTGGTATTACCAGGAGTGTGAGTTGTAACAAAGCTGGTATTACCAGGAGTGTGAGTTGTAACAAAGCTGGTATTATCAGGAGTGTGAGTTGTAACAAAGCTGGTATTACCAGGAGTGTGAGTTGTAACAAAGCTGGTATTGTCAGGAGTGTGAGTTGTAACAAAGCTGGTATTATCAGGAGTGTGAGTTGTAACAAAGCTGGTATTACCAGGAGTGTGAGTTGTAACAAAGCTGGTATTACCAGGAGTGTGAGTTGTAACAAAGCTGGTATTATCAGGAGTGTGAGTTGTAACAAAGCTGGTATTACCAGGAGTGTGAGTTGTAACAAAGCTGGTATTATCAGGAGTGTGAGTTGTAACAAAGCTGGTATTACCAGGAGTGTGAGTTGTAACATTGCTGGTATTACCAGGAGTGTGAGTTGTAACAAAGCTGGTATTACCAGGAGTGTGAGTTGTAACAAAGCTGGTATTATCAGGAGTGTGAGTTGTAACAAAGCTGGTATTATCAGGAGTGTGAGTTGTAACAAAGCTGGTATTATCAGGAGTGTGAGTTGGAACAAAGCTGGTATTACCAGGAGTGTGAGTTGTAACAAAGCTGGTATTACCAGGAGTGTGAGTTGTAACAAAGCTGGTATTACCAGGAGTGTGAGTTGTAACAAAGCTGGTATTACCAGGAGTGTGAGTTGGAACAAAGCTGGTATTACCAGGAGTGTGAGTTGTAACAAAGCTGGTATTATCAGGAGTGTGAGTTGGAACAAAGCTGGTATTACCAGGAGTGTGAGTTGTAACAAAGCTGGTATTACCAGGAGTGTGAGTTGTAACAAAGCTGGTATTACCAGGAGTGTGAGTTGTAACAAAGCTGGTATTACCAGGAGTGTGAGTTGGAACAAAGCTGGTATTACCAGGAGTGTGAGTTGTAACAAAGCTGGTATTACCAGTAGTGTGAGTTGTAACAAAGCTGGTATTATCAGGAGTGTGAGTTGTAACAAAGCTGGTATTACCAGGAGTGTGAGTTGTAACAAAGCTGGTATTATCAGGAGTGTGAGTTGTAACAAAGCTGGTATTACCAGGAGTGTGAGTTGTAACAAAGCTGGTATTATCAGGAGTGTGAGTTATAACAAAGCTGGTATTACCAGGAGTGTGAGTTGTAACAAAGCTGGTATTATCAGGAGTGTGAGTTGTAACAAAGCTGGTATTATCAGGAGTATGAGTTGTAACAAAGCTGGTATTATCAGGAGTGTGAGTTGTAACAAAGCTGGTATTATCAGGAGTGTGAGTTGTAACAAAGCTGGTATTATCAGGAGTGTGAGTTGTAACAAAGCTGGTATTATCAGGAGTGTGAGTTGTAACAAAGCTGGTATTATCAGGAGTGTGAGTTGTAACAAAGCTGGTATTATCAGGAGTGTGAGTTGTAACAAAGCTGGTATTATCAGGAGTGTGAGTTGTAACAAAGCTGGTATTATCAGGAGTGTGAGTTGCAACAAAGCTGGTATTATCAGGAGTGTGAGTTGTAACAAAGCTGGTATTATCAGGAGTGTGAGTTGTAACAAAGCTGGTATTATCAGGAGTGTGAGTTGCAACAAAGCTGGTATTATCAGGAGTGTGAGTTGTAACAAAGCTGGTATTATCAGGAGTGTGAGTTGTAACAAAGCTGGTATTATCAGGAGTGTGAGTTGTAACAAAGCTGGTATTACCAGGAGTGTGAGTTGTAACAAAGCTGGTATTACCAGGAGTGTGAGTTGTAACAAAGCTGGTATTATCAGGAGTGTGAGTTGTAACAAAGCTGGTATTACCAGGAGTGTGAGTTGTAACAAAGCTGGTATTATCAGGAGTGTGAGTTGTAACAAAGCTGGTATTATCAGGAGTGTGAGTTGTAACAAAGCTGGTATTACCAGGAGTGTGAGTTGTAACACAGCTGGTATTACCAGGAGTGTGAGTTGTAACAAAGCTGGTATTATCAGGAGTGTGAGTTGTAACAAAGCTGGTATTACCAGGAGTGTGAGTTGTAACAAAGCTGGTATTATCAGGAGTGTGAGTTGTAACAAAGCTGGTATTACCAGGAGTGTGAGTTGTAACAAAGCTGGTATTATCAGGAGTGTGAGTTGTAACAAAGCTGGTATTACCAGGAGTGTGAGTTGTAACAAAGCTGGTATTACCAGGAGTGTGAGTTGTAACAAAGCTGGTATACCAGGAGTGTGAGTTGTAACAAAGCTGGTATTACCAGGAGTGTGAGTTATAACAAAGCTGGTATACCAGGAGTGTGAGTTGTAACAAAGCTCATATTACCAGGAGTGTGAGTTGTAACAAAGCTGGTATTACCAGGAGTGTGAGTTGCAACAAAGCTGGTATTACCAGGAGTGTGAGTTGTAACAAAGCTGGTATTACCAGGAGTGTGAGTTATAACAAAGCTGGTATTACCAGGAGTGTGAGTTGTAACAAAGCTCATATTACCAGGAGTGTGAGTTGCAACAAAGCTGGTATTACCAGGAGTGTGAGTTGTAACAAAGCTGGTATTACCAGGAGTGTGAGTTGTGACAAAGCTGGTATTACCAGGAGTGTGAGTTGCAACAAAGCTCATATTACCAGGAGTGTGAGTTGTAACAAAGCTGGTATTACCAGGAGTGTGAGTTGCAACAAAGCTGGTATTACCAGGAGTGTGAGTTGTAACAAAGCTGGTATTACCAGGAGTGTGAGTTGCAACAAAGCTGGTATTACCAGGAGTGTGAGTTGCAACAAAGCTGGTATTACCAGGAGTGTGAGTTATAACAAAGCTGGTATACCAGGAGTGTGAGTTGTAACAAAGCTGGTATTTCCAGGAGTGTGAGTTGCAACAAAGCTGGTATTACCAGGAGTATGAGTTGTAACAAAGCTGGTATTCCCAGGAGTACGAGTTGTAACAAAGCTGGTATTACCAGGAGTGTGAGTTATAACAAAGCTGGTATACCAGGAGTGTGAGTTGTAACAAACCTCATATTACCAGGAGTGTGAGTTGTAACAAAGCTGGTATTATCAGGAGTGTCAGTTATAACAAAGCTCATATTAGGAGCAGTGTGAGTTGTAACAAAGCTGGTATTACCAGGAGTGTGAGTTGTAACAAAGCTGGTGTTACCAGGAGTGTGAGTTGCAACAAAGCTGGTATTACCAGGAGTGTGAGTTATAACAAAGCTGGTATACCAGGAGTGTGAGTTGTAACAAAGCTGGTATTACCAGGAGTGTGAGTTGTAACAAAGCTGGTGTTAACAGGAGTGTGAGTTGCAACAAAGCTGGTATTATCAGGAGTGTGAGTTATAACAAAGCTGGTATTACCAGGAGTGTGAGTTGTAACAAAGCTCATACTACCAGGAGTGTGAGTTGTAACAAAGCTGGTATTACCAGGAGTGTGAGTTGTAACAAAGCTGGTATTCCCAGGAGTACGAGTTGTAACAAAGCTGGTATACCAGGAGTGTGAGTTATAACAAAGCTGGTATACCAGGAGTGTGAGTTGTAACAAAGCTGGTATTACCAGGAGTGTGAGTTGTAACAAAGCTCATATTACCAGGAGTGTGAGTTGTAACAAAGCTGGTATTACCAGGAGTGTGAGTTATAACAAAGCTGGTATACCAGGAGTGTGAGTTGTAACAAAGCTGGTATTACCATGAGTGTGAGTTATAAGAAAGCTGGTATTCCCAGGAGTACGAGTTGTAACAAAGCTGGTATACCAGGAGTGTGAGTTATAACAAAGCTGGTATACCAGGAGTGTGAGTTGTAACAAAGCTGGTATTACCAGGAGTGTGAGTTGTAACAAAGCTGGTATTACCAGGAGTGTGAGTTGTAACAAAGCTCATATTACCAGGAGTGTGAGTTGTAACAAAGCTGGTATTACCAGGAGTGTGAGTTATAACAAAGCTGGTATTACCAGGAGTGAGAGTTATAACAAAGCTGGTATTACCAGGAGTGTCAGTTGTAACAAAGCTGGTATTACCAGGAGTGTGAGTTGTAACAAAGCTGGTATTACCAGGAGTGTGAGTTGCAACAAAGCTGGTATACCAGGAGTGTGAGTTATAACAAAGCTGGTATTACCAGGAGTGTGAGTTGTAACAAAGCTGGTATTACCAGGAGTGTGAGTTGTAACAAAGCTGATATACCAGGAATGTGAGGTGTAACAAAGCTGGTATACCAGGAGTGTGAGTTGTAACAAAGCTGGTATTACCAGGAGTGTGAGTTGTAACAAAGCTGGTATTACCAGGAGTGTGAGTTGTAACAAAGCTGGTATTACCAGGAGTGTGAGTTATAACAAAGCTGGTATTACCAGGAGTGTGAGTTGTAACAAAGCTGGTATTACCAGGAGTGTGAGTTGTAACAAAGCTGGTATTACCAGGAGTGTGAGTTGTAACAAAGCTGGTATTACCAGGAGTGTGAGTTGTAACAAAGCTGGTATACCAAGAGTGTTAGTTGTAACAAAGCTGGTATATCAGGAGTGTGAGTTGTAACAAAGCTGGTATTACCAGGAGTGTTAGTTGCAACAAAGCTGGTATTACCAGGAGTGTGAGTTGTAACAAAGCTGGTATTACCAGGAGTGTTAGTTGCAACAAAGCTGGTATTACCAGGAGTGTGAGTTGTAACAAAGCTGGTATTACCAGGAGTGTGAGTTGTAACAAAGCTGGTATTACCAGGAGTGTGAGTTGCAACAAAGCTCATATTACCAGGGGTGTGAGTTGTAACAAAGCTGGTATTACCAGAAGTGTGAGTTGTAACAAAGCTGGTATTACCAGGAGTGTGAGTTATAACAAAGCTCATATTACCAGGGGTGTGAGTTGTAACAAAGCTGGTATTATCAGGAGTGTGAGTTATAACAAAGCTGGTATACCAGGAGTGTGAGTTGTAACAGAGCTGGTATTACCAGGAGTGTGAGTTGTAACAAAGCTGGTATTACCAGGAGTGTGAGTTGTAACAAAGCTGGTATTACCAGGAGTGTAAGTTATAACAAAGCTGGTATTACCAGGAGTGTGAGTTGTAACAAAGCTGGTATTACCAGGAGTGTGAGTTGTAACAAAGCTGGTATTACCAGGAGTGTGAGTTGCAACAAAGCTCATATTACCAGGCATGTGAGTTGTAACAAAGCTGGTATTACCAGAAGTGTGAGTTGTAACAAAGCCGGTATTACCAGGAGTGTGAGTTGTAACAAAGCTGGTATCACCAGGGGTGTCAGTTGTAACAAAGCTGGTATTACCAGGAGTGTGAGTTGTAACAAAGCTGGTATTACCAGGAGTGTGAGTTGTAACAAAGCTGGTATTACCAGGAGTGTGAGTTGCAACAAAGCTCATATTACCAGAAGTGTGAGTTGTAACAAAGCTGGTATTACCAGGAGTGAGTTGTAACAAAGCTGGTATTACCAGGAGTGTCAGTTGTAACAAAGCTGGTATTATCAGGAGTGTGAGTTATAACAAAGCTGGTATACCAGGAGTGTGAGTTGTAACAAAGCTGGTATTACCAGGAGTGTGAGTTGCAGCAAAGCTGGTATTACCAGGAGTGTGAGTTGTAACAAAGCTGGTATTACCAGGAGTGTGAGTTGTAACAAAGCTGGTATTACCAGGAGTGTGAGTTGTAACAAACCTGGTATTACCAGGAGTGTGTGCTGTAACAAAGCTGGTATTACCAGGAGTGTGAGTTGCAACAAAGCTGGTATTACCAGGAGTGTGAGTTGTAACAAAGCTGGTATTACCAGGATTGTGAGTTGTAACAAAGCTGGTATTACCAGGAGTGTGAGTTGTAACAAAACTTGTATTACCAGGAGTGTGAGTTGTAACAAAGCTGGTATTACCAGGAGTGTGAGTTGTAACAAAGCTGGTATTACCAGGAGTGTGAGTTGTAACAAAGCTGGTATTACCAGGAGTGTGAGTTGTAACAAAGCTGGTATTACCAGAAGTGTGAGTTGTAACAAAGCTGGTATTACCAGGAGTGTGAGTTGTAACAAAGCTGGTATTACCAGGAGTGTGAGTTGTAACAAAGCTGGTATTACCAGGAGTGTGAGTTGTAACAAAGCTGGTATTACCAGGAGTGTGAGTTGTATCAAAGCTCATATTACCAGGAGTGTGAGTTGCAACAAGGCTGGTATTACCAGGAATGTGAGTTGTAACAAAGCTGGTATACCAAGAGTGTTAGTTGTAACAAAGCTGGTATATCAGGAGTGCAGGCTGTAACAAAGCTGGTATTGCCAGGAGTGTGAGTTGTAACAAAGCTAGTATTACCAGGAGTGTATGTTGTAACAAAGCTGGTATTACCACGAGTGTGAGCCGTAACAAAGCTGGTATTACCAGGAGTGTGGGCTGTAACAAAGGTGGTATTACCAGGAGTGTGAGTTGTAACAAAGCTGGTATTACCAGGAGTGTGGGCTGTAACAAAGGTGGTATTACCAGGAGTGTGAATTGTAACTAATTGTGCCAATTAGCCTGACCTCGGTTGTTGGCAAGATTCTAGAATCCATTGTTAAGGATGAGATTTCTAAATTCTTGGAAGTGCAGGGTCGGATTAGGACAAGTCAGCATGGAGTTAGTAAGGGGAGGTCGTGCCTGACAAACCTGTTAGAGTTCTTTGAAGAGATAACAAATAGGTTAGGGAGAGCCAATGGATGTTATCTATCTTGACTTCCAAAAGGCCTTTGATAAGGTGCCTCACGGGAGACTGCTGAGTAAAGTAAGGGCCCATGGTATTCGAGGCAAGGTACTAACATGGATTGACGATTGGCTGTCAGGCAGAAGGCAGAGAGTTGGGATAAAAGTTTTTTTTCGGAATGGCAACCGGTGACGAGTGGTGTCCCGCAGGGTTCAGTGTTGGGACCACAGCTGTTCTCTTTATATATTAATGATCTAGATAACGGGACTGAGGGCATTCTGGCTAAGTTTGCCGATGATACAAAGATAGGTGGAGGGGCAGGTAGTATGGAGGAGGTGGGGAGGCTTCAGAAAGATTTAGACAGTTTAGGAGAGTGGTCCAAGAAATGGCTGATGACATTCAATGTGGGCAAGTGCGAGGTCTTGCACTTTGGAAAAAAGAATAGAGGCGTGGACTATTTTCTAAATGGTGACAAAATTCATAATGCTGAAGTGCAAAGGGACTTGGGAGTCCTAGTCCAGGATTCTCTAAAGGTAAACTTGCAGGTTGAGTCCGTAATTAAGAAAGCAAATGCAATGTTGTCATTCATCTCAAGAGGCTTGGAATATAAAAGCAGGGATGTACTTCTGAAGCTTTATAAAGCATTAGTTAGGCCCCATTTAGAATACTGTGAGCAATTTTGGGCCCCACACCTCAGGAAGGACATACTGGCACTGGAGCGGGTCCAGCGGAGATTCACACGGATGATCCTAGGAATGGTAGGCCTAACATACGATGAACGTCTGAGGATCCTGGGATTGTATTCATTGGAG
Organism: Scyliorhinus torazame; assembly: GCF_047496885.1. NCBI lineage: Eukaryota > Metazoa > Chordata > Chondrichthyes > Carcharhiniformes > Scyliorhinidae > Scyliorhinus > Scyliorhinus torazame. The sequence goes on from NC_092717.1 coordinate 114,757,967, forward strand.
TTTAGGAGGTTGAGGGGAGATCTAATAGAAACTTACAAGATAATGAATGGCTTAGATAGGGTGGATGTAGGGAAGTTGTTTCCATTAGCAGGGGAGACTAGGACCCGGGGGCACAGCCTTAGAATAAAAGGGAGTCACTTTAGAACAGAGATGAGGAGAAATTTCTTCAGCCAGAGAGTGGTGGGTATGTGGAATTCATTGCCACAGAGGGCGGTGGGGGCCGGGACGTTGAGTGTCTTTAAGACAGAAGTTGATAAATTCTTGATTTCTCAAGGAATTAAGGGCTATGGAGAGAGAGCGGGTAAATGGAGTTGAAATCAGCCATGATTGAATGGTGGAGTGGACTCGATGGGCCGAATGGCCTTACTTCCATTCCTATGTCTTATGGTCTTATGGTAACAAAGCTGGTATTACCAGAGTGTGGGCTGTAACAAAGCTGGTATTCCCAGGAGTATGAGTTGTAACAAAGCTGATATTACCAGAGTGTGGGCTGTAACAAAGCTGGTATTCCCAGGAGTATGAGTTGTAACAAAGCTGATATTACCAGAGTGTGGGCTGTAACAAAGCTGGTATTACCAGGTGTGTGGGCTGTAACAAAGCTTGTATTACCAGGAGTGTGGGCTGTAACAAAGCTGGTATTACCAGGAGTGTGAGTTGTAACAAAGCTGGTATTACCAGAGTGTGGGCTGTAACAAAGCTGGTATTCCCAGGAGTATGAGTTGTAACAAAGCTGATATTACCAGAAGTGTGAGTTGTAACAAAGCTGGTATTACTAGGAGTGTGAGTTGTAACAAAGCTGGTATTACTAGGAGTGTGAGTTGTAACAAAGCTGGTATTACCAGGAGTGTGAACTGTGAGACTGAAAAACTATTTAAGATCTTTTGGTGACAAAATTGCTCAGAGGCCCCTTTGTTTTCTTGTCAGTTGCAGTGGCAAACTAACAGTATCTTCCAGAAAATGGTGAAGAACTGACTGTGCCAGTTACAACCTGCTTTCTCCGGGTAAGTAGTTCTATATATGTTTGCAAGACAAATATTATTGAGACAAGGTGACGGGGAGGGAAACCCCATGCCAAGAGTTCCCCTTCCATTGGCTTGATTGAGATTTGCGCTGGATTCTCCGCCAGCGGGATGCTCCTTTTTGCCAGCAGCCCGGGGATTTTCCGCCGGCATGGAGCTGCCCCACAATGGGAAACCCCATTGACTAGCCGGCGTAACGGAGCATCCTGCCGGCGGGTTGAAGCAGAAAGTGACGCAGCGGGGCAGAGAATCCAGCGTGGAATCTCTAGAGACCAGTAATCATAGTGAGTTCAGCCTTGCTGGCCTAATAGGTGGACTCCAAGTAAAAATGTGATTTGGAGTACCTCCGCACTCTCCACTCTACCCCTGTCCAAGAAAATGGAACAGGAAATAAATAGATTGACCCTCTCACATGTGGAGCCTGAAAGAATGAACTAGGGGTGCCTCAAAGCCTGGAGGATGGCAGTAATGCTTCTGTTTGTATGAGTTGATAGCATCAGAGTTTCACTTGTACTGGAGTTTGTGCTCCCCACTGATCCTGTAAATCTGGCATGGTAGGCCCTAGAAAGTATTGGGAGCTACAAACCAATTCTAAATGCTGTGTCAAGTCCTGAGGCATTTTTGGATTTGTGTTTGGTGTGCGGTGTCCAGCATTATGGTCAAGGTGGAATAATGGATGTTTTATCAACTCACATGAATATTAATAACGATTTATAAAAATGAAAACAACATAACTTGCATTTTATAGTGCCTTTTATGTACCAAAACGTTTTAAGGAGCTTCACAGGTGCATTGTAAAATAAAATTTGACACCGAGCCACATAGGGAATGTTTGATTTTAGCAAGCATCTTAAAGGATGAAAACAAGATTGGGTGGCAGAGAGGTAGGGGGTGAGAATTACACAGCTTGGGGCCTGGGCAAGGCACAACCGCCAATGGAGGAGTGATTCAAATCAGGAATGCGCAAGAGGTGTGAACTGGAATGGTGCAAACATCTTGGAAGATTGTGACACCAGAGACGATGACAGAGACAGGGAGGGACAAGGCCGTAAAGGGATTTGAAAACAAGGATCTGAATTTTAAAATTGAGATGTTGCTTAACCAGGAGCCAATATCGGTCAGAGAGAACGAGGACGATCGGTGAACGCGACTTGGCTTGGATTAGGACGTGGGCAGCAGGTGCTTCGATGACCTCAAGTCATGAAAGTTGTACGGAGAGAGGCCGGCCAGGAATGCATTTAATTGTCAAATCTAGAGGTTATCTAAACATAGATAAGGCTTGTATCATTTAATTCCAGTGCTCATCATTCTATTTCCATGATGAAACTTCCTTAAGCTATGTTCCACGTGAAAGCTATTTCCTCTGGAATAGAACATAGAACATTATAGCCCTTTGAAAAAGTTGGGGAAAGAAAAAGATCTTGCTCAGAACATAAGATAAAACGTCATCCCACTCCAGCCTTTGCTAGGATAAATGTTCCCCATGATTCGTTGTCTGATATGGGAGGCCATCTCTCCTGTACATCAACAATAGGAAACTCACTTTATCATCACAGCTCTACAAATTACTTCCAGCTTTGACAAAGAGTCGCCCACACTCAAAATGTTAACTCTCTTCTCTCTCCACAGATGCTATCAGACCTGCTGAGATTGTCCAGTATTTTCTGCTTTTGTTTCAGATTCCAGCATCCACAGTAATTTGCTTTTAAATTAGTTAATTTGTGTTTTCTCATTTAAGATAGCCCCGACAGCGCGTTAACGTACCTGAAACATATCATTTGCACACTTCCGGCATAAGTTATGCTGACATGGGAGAATAACGACGGGTTTGGAAAACATTTCTAAACAGATCGGACAAATCAGTTGCTTTTCCAGGTTGTCCATGGTTTGCCGATCATTAGTCAGGAGGTTGTAGTCCATGGACGTGGTCATGTCAGAAAGTTTCCAAGATTCGGGCTAACTGCTAAACTTAATTTCAGAAGTTAAACTGTGTCCGTTTCTCTTTACCCTTTCTTCCTGGCTTGGACTGGGGTTGTGACCTGATTGACGAGAACACTTACTGTTTCTGCATGGGTCACAGTGTTTTGCATTGGATTAGAGGGTTTGATGTTGTTTTTAGCAACAGTACGTCAGCCGTTGCTATGTTTGCCATGCACTGCTAAGCCTATGTCCTTATATGAAACTGACACTGAATGAGATTGACTGCCAGAGCTGCTGTCTATCTTCTATCTTTCTCCCCAAACTTACACCTGTCAGCACGCACGTCCAAAACAGCTGCTTCTCTGGACATTGACATTTAGAAAGAAACGTTCTTTCTGCCGAATTGGAACAAAAGCCGTCAAATAGAATTACACATAATAACTTTTTGCCAAATTCACAGCCTCCCAAGGCAGTAGTGCAATAATATGCAAATAAATTGCATTTTATTAAAATATCTTGGTACCATGACAATCACTGCTGACAACCTTGACAGTTCTGCACTGGCTCGCTCAAATTTACAACCAAGCTAAAGTTTTAAATAGCAAAGAGGTTCTGTAGCTAGTTTGCATGTATCATAAGGGTTAAGAGAGTCTACTATCACATCCTGATTAAATATAAAATGATGGAATGCCCCCGAACAATATTTAAATATTTTATGCATATTGCTTTGATATAAAATATAAAATGAATAAGTATTTCCATTTTTAAAGTGATTGAAAGGTAACTGTGTGGAATCATTTTGCACAAATTCAAATCAGTAGTAAGTTTTGTTATGGTGCACTTTAAAAAAATGTATTTTATTCCATGCCATGTAACATCAACAAAATACAAAATACACAATCCATCAAATCACAATCCACAGTTTGTACAATTTCTCCCTTTTTATCCCCTCCCCCTGCCCCATGATGAAGATCGCCTCAAATAGCGTCATGACCGGCCTCCACCACACCTCAAAACCCTCCTCTGAACCCCTTAGCTCAAATTTAATCTTTTCCAACCGGAGAAAGTCGTACAAATCCCTCCAGCCAGGCCGCCACCCCCGGCGGTGTATCCGACCTCCAATTTAACAGAATCCTTTGCTGGGCAATTAGAGAGGCGAAGGCCACAACATCGGCCTACTTCCCCTGCAGAAGCTCCGGCACTTCCCATACCTCCAAAATTGCCACCATAGGATCCGGCTTGACTTCCACATCCACTATCTTGGATAGCGTTCCGAACGGCGCCTCCCAGTATCTCTCCAGCTTCTCGCAGCCTCAGAACATGTGCACATGATTCGCCGACCTCCGCCCACACTTCTCGCTGAACAACCCACTCATCCTCGGCCAAGTCATGTGTGCCCTGTGCACCGCCTTGAACTGAATCAAGCTCATCGTCATGCAGGAGGAGGTTGAGTTCACCTGCCGAATCACCTCATACCAGAGTCCCCAGCCTATTTCCCTTCCCAACTCCTCCCATTTACTCTTGATCCTCACCATCTGTGCCTCACCCTGCTTCCCTAATCATCCATATATCTCCCCAATCCTGCCCTCCTCCAAGTCATCAGAGAACAGCAGTTGTTCCAACAATACGTACTCAGTAGCTTGAGGAACGCCCTCCACTCCTTTCACACAAAGTCCCGCAGCTGCATATACCTAAACTCACTGCCCCTCGGCAGCTCAAACCTCTCCCACAGCTCATCCATCCCCACAAACTTCCCCTCCGAGAACATATCCCTAACCCGCTCCAGCCCCGCCTCCCTCCACTTCCCATACATCCCATCCATCCCCCCGGCTTCAAAATGTGGTTTCCACACATGGCATCAGCACCGACATCCTTTCTAACTTAAAATGCCTCCCTATCAGGTTTCACACTCTTACCGTTGATTGCACCACCGAGCTCCCCATATATTTCCCTGGGGCTAACAGCAATGGGGCCATCACCATGGCCCTCAGACTGTATCCCCTGCAGGACTCCTCCTTCAACCTGACCCACTTGACCGCCCCCTGCCCCCCCCGCCCCGACCCCCCCCCCCCCCCCCCCCCCCCCCCCCATCGTCTCACCATTTCCACATTCGCTGTCCAATAATAATGCACAGTAAGAAGTCTTACAACACCAGGTAAGACGTCTTACTGTGCTCACCCCAGTCCAACGCCGGCATCTCCACATCAATAATAATGCAGCAGGTTAGGGAGCGCCAACCCCCTTTCTGTCTCTGCCAATGTAATAGAGCCCTCTTCATCCTTGACACTTTCCCACCCATATAGACTCCGAGATCAGTACCTCCACCCTCCAGAAGAAGGACTGAGGGAGAAATATCGGGAGAGTCTAAAAAATAAACAGGAACCTTGGCAGCACATTTATCTTCACCACCTGCACCCTCCCTGCCAACATCAAGTGCAAAACCCTAATCCCACCTCTTAAAATCCCCCTTAACCTCCTCCACTAACGCTGTCAAATTCCACCTGCGTATCGTAACAGCGCCTATACTTCCTCAGGAAAGTAAGGAAATTTGGCATGTCCACACTGACTCTTACCAACTTTTATAGATGCACCATAGAAAGCATCCTAACAGGCTGCATCGCAGCCTGGTATGGCAACTGCTCGGCCCAAGACCGCAAGAAACTTCAGAGAATCGTGAACATCGCCCAGTCCACCACACGAACCTGCCTCCCATCCATTGACTCCATTTACACCTCCCGCTGCCTTGTGAAAGTGGGCATTATAATCAAAGACCCCTCCCACCCGGCTTACTCACCCTTCCAACTTCTTCCATCGTTCAGGAGAGACAAAAGTCTGAGAACACGCACAAACAGATTCAAAAACAGCTTCTTCCCCGCTTCTACCAGACCCCTAAATGACCCTCTTATGGCCTGACCTGATTAATACTTCTCTCCTGTCTGCTTCACCCAATGCCGGTGTCTATGTATTTACATTGTGTACCTTGTGTTGCTCTATTATGTATTTTCTTTTCTTTACATGTACTAAATGACCTGTATGAACTGCTTGCAGAAAAATACTTTTCATTGTACCTCAGTACACGTGACAATAAACAAATCCAATCCAATCACGTATCACCTGAATCCCCAAATACCTAAACCTCTCTTGAGCTGCCTTAAACAGTAGCCCCCCGTCCTGCTGCATTCACTGGGAACACCTCGCTCTACCCCATGTTCAGCTTATACCCAGAGAAGGCGCCAAACCTCTCTGACAGGCCCATGATCCTTCCCATACTCTCCAGTGGGTCCAACACAAACAACAGCTGGTCGTCTCCATACAACGACACCCAGTGCTCCCTGCCCCCACTCACAATTCCTGCCACTCGCCTGACCCTTGAAGGGCCATTGCCAAAGGCTCAATCGACAGCACAAATAACAATGGCGACAGTGGACACCCCTGCCTCGTTCCCCTGTGTAACCCAAAGCCCGGTGAACTCATCTCGCTTGTGCGCACGCTTGCCACCCGGGATGAATACAAAAGATGCACCCACGCCACAAACTTCGTCCCAAACCTTCCCAAAATTTCAAACAAGTACCTCCACTCCACCTGGTCAAAGGCCTTCTCAGCACCTCTAGAAACAATAACCTACGGCGCCTGCCCCTGTGTCGGAGTCATAGCTACATTTAACAGCCTTCTGATATTACTGGAGAGCTGCCTACCCGTCACAAAGCCCATTTGATCCTCAGAGACCACCACTGACACACACCCCTCCACCCTACCCACTAACACCATCGCCATAACTTTCACATCAGTATTCAACGAGTTGGGCCTGTACAACTCACACTCCAGCAGATCTTTCCCCTTCTTTGGGATCAGTGTAATTGATGCCTGTGTCAGCATCTCTGGTAACTCCCCCCTCTCCACCGCCTCCCTGAACATCCCCAGCAGGTGAGGCGCCAACTCTGTTGCAAACAGCTTATAAAACTTCGCCGGAAAGCCATCCGGCCCTTCCCAGACTGCATCCCCCTGATACTATCTATCACCTCCCTCAGCCCTAGTGGCTCCTCCAATGCTTGCCTCTTCTCTTCCTCCAACTCTATGAACTCCAACTCATCCAAGAATTGTCCCATATCCGCCTCTTGTCCACCTGGCTCTGCCTTATACAACTTCTCATAATGCACCCTAAACACTTTTTTTATCTTCCCAGCTCTGAATCCACCTCCCATTCTTCGCCATCACCCTTACAAATTCCCTAAACGCCGCCTGCTGCCTCAACTGGTGGGTCAACATGCAGCTCGCCTTATCTCCATATTTGTACTGCTTCCCCTCACCCTTCGCAGCTGCCTCACCACTTTGTCTGTCGCCAACCTGTCAAATTGCCCCTGCAGCCTCTTCCTCTCCGTCAACAACTCCTTCCTGGGGACCCCCCTCCCAAGTATCTCCTATCCACCTCAACCATCTCGTCCAACAGCCGCTTCTGCTCCTCCCTCTTCCTTCTATCTCTGTGAGCCTTGAACGGGATAATCTCCTCTCATATCACCATCTTCAATGCCTCCCAAAACATGACCGCCAACACCTTCCAATTCTGATTAAGCTCCACATAATTCCTAATCACCAGTCTCAACTTTTCACAAAATGCCTTATCCACCAAGAGACCCGAATCTAACCTACACCCGGCCTCTGCACCTGCCCTAAGCTAAGCCTAACCAATGTGGCACATGATCCAAAATCACAATTCTTTCACACTCTGCCCCCACCACCCCCATCAGCACCGCCTGACTCACCACAAAGAAATCTATTCTGGAATACACCTTATACATGTGCAAGAAGCAGTACTCGCTCCCTCCCGGGTTCCTAAACCTCCGCGCATCCACCAACCCCATTCTATCCATAAACCCTCCCAGCTCCTTCGCCATTCTCGACCTTCCCATCGACTTGGGCTCGACCTGTCCACCTTCGGCTCCATTACACAATTAAAATGCCCTCCCATGATCAACTGGTGCGTATCCAAGTCTGGGATGGCTACCAGCACCCCCTTTACAAACCCCGCATCATCCCAATTAGGCGGATATACATTGACTAGCATCATCAGTATCCCTTCCACATACCTTCCCCCCGGGTCCCACACTTTCCTGGGCCCCACAAACCCTGTCCTCTTGTTCAACAAAATGGCCACCCTTCTCAAATCAAACTCCGAGTGAAATACTTGCTCCACCCATCCCACCCTCAGCCTAACCTAATCCTTCACCCGGAGATGCGTCTCCTGTAGAAAAATCACCTCCACTCTCAACCCTCAGGTGCGCAAAAGCCCAGGACCTCTTGACTGGTCTATTTAGTTCCCGGACGTTCCACGTCACGACTCTTACCGGTGGCTTACGCCTCAATTCCCCTCTACCATCCGGCCATCATCCCCCACCAGTTCTGCCTCACTTAATAGCGCCCTGAACTGGGCCCATGCAAGATGGCCCCCTCTCCGCCCATGACCACACTCAACCTCCCACCCTGCCATGTCACATTCCCCTCCTGCACACCCCCCTTCCCCCCTCCACCTGTCCACCCCTCATGACCTCCTCCCCCATCACATCTCCGTTCACTAGCTTTGCTTGCTATGGTGGCAGCTCCCGCCCAGGACCTCGTTGCACACCCTGCCCCCACCAGTCCCTCCTTCGCCTGCGCAACTGACCTCTAACCCCCTGAATACCGACAAGACCATCAATTCCACAAAGAGGGCCCTGTCATACACACCCCTTACATGAAAAAGAAGGCACCTAAAATCACAAATACCCTCTCCCCAAAAAACACAATAAAAGGCAGGAGTGGGAGAGCAATCGCACCTCTTACAAATTTACAATATAAAAACAGCCATAAAATCCAACTTTTTCAGACTTAACCCCTCCACCCCACACCATTCCCCCAACCTATGGTCCCTTATAAAGTTGTTAGCCTCCTAAGGCGTCTCAAAGTAATATTCCCAGCCTTTGCACGTTAACCAAAGTCTCGTTGATACAGCACTGCCTTGGTCTTGTTGAATCCCACACGCCTCTTCGCCAGATCCCCTGCCAATGTCCTCCTATATTGGCAGCACGCTAGCACAAGTGGTTAGCACTGTGGCTTCACAGCGCCAGGGTCCCAGGTTCGATTCCTTGCTGGGTCACTGTCCGTGCGGAGTCTGCACATTCTCCCCGTGTCTGCGTGGGTTTCTTCCAGGTGCTCCGGTTTCCTCCCACAGTCCAAAGACGTGCAGGTTAGGTGAATTGGCCATGATAAATTGCCCTTAGTGTCTGAAAAAGAAAGGAGGGGTTATTGGGTTACGGGTATGGGGTGGAAGTGAGGGTTTGGGTGGGTCGGTGTATACTTGATGGGCCGAATGGCCTCCTTCTGCACTGTATGTTCTATGTTCTACGTTCTATATCTGGACTCGATTACCCTCCCAACCACAGGCTCGCTTTGCCCTGGCCCACCTCAGGACCTTCTCCTTTTCCAAAAATTTGTGCAACCGCAAAATCATCGGCCGCGGCGGCTCCCCTGCTCTCAGCTTCTGCCTTAAAGACCTGTGGGCCTGATCCACCTCTGGGGCCTTGTACAACACCTCCCCCACCAGCCAAGCCAGCATCCTCAACACGTACTGTCGTGGAAATTATAAGAAAGACAAATGCTTCGAGCTTCGATTCAGGAAATGTATTTGACACAAATTTGCAGAGAGGGCTGTGTTTGGCTAAATAGCCATTCCACAGTACTCTGAATTATACAGTTGAAAACCATTATATTTATAGTGTGAAATAAACAACTTTGCAGAAATAAAACCTTGGGACCATACGCAAGAGGAAATATGAATGTTTTGCCCTTGGTTTAAAAACAATTCTCGTACGCATTTGTTACCCTTTGGGAGGACAATGTATTATCACAATAAGGCTGAGAACCAAATATTAAGCAGTATAATTTCCGTTACTGACCTTCTAAATTTTGTTCAGAAACAGTGTTAAAAATATAGTCAAACAATCCTATTATGCTTTAAAGTGCTGTTTTCTTTAATAACAACTAGATATTAATGTATGCTCTAAGTGGGCAACTAATCCTCACATTAATTTCCCTTCCACGCGTCCTTTGTGGTGCTTGTTCCTTCCACACGCTCTAGCAGACCCACAATCCACAAGTTCTGCCACCTGGACCTGTTCTCCTGCGTCTCCACCTTAACCCGCAACGTCTTGCACAGATCCCCCAGGATCCCCACCTCCGCCTCCAAAGACACAATCTGATTGCTCTGGTCGGATACCACCATCTCCACCTCACGTATCGTCACCCCTTGTGCCTCGAGGCACTTCTCCACCCGGTCCAATGACCCTTGCAGAGGTGCCACTGCTCCCTCAATCACCTTCGACCAGTCGTTCTGCATCTCCTTTCTTTGTTGGCGAAATTCCACCTTGATGAAGCTCATCAACTGCTCCATATGTGGTTTTCCCACCGATGGCGACCATTCCCCCTCTGCCATTCTCGAAATTGGCGCTGCACCACAGGTCTACTCCAACACCTTAGCCAGGTCCTTAACTGTCTTCTGCCGGGTCTGATAGCCAGTAGACGTGCCAATCCAGAGGAGAACCTCCTCTCCTGCACCTTCCGCTCCACATTTCTGCCGAAACTACCCCACGAACTAAAGTGCCGGAGCTGCTCTGTGTATGACCACTCACCCCATGGCCGCCACCGGAGGCATTATGATCTATTTGTGAGACATGTGCACTGTAGAACATGCCAGGAGCAATACTAGAACAAACCAGGAGCAGTACCAATAGTGCCTAATAATGAGGTGCCAACTTAGTAAAGCTATAACACAGGACCACATGCCAAATAGGGGAAGCAACATGTAATTTAAAATAATTATTTCACAGAATGTGGGAGTTGCTTGCTAGGCCAGCATTTACTATCCATAACTGCCCTTGACAAGCTGGTGGTGAGCTGCCTCTTCAACTGCTGCAGTCCTTGTGGTGTAGGTGCACCCACAGTGCTGTTAGGTAGGTAGTTCCAGGATTTTGACCCAGCGACAGGGAAGGAACAACAATTTATTTCCAAGGCAGGATGGTGAGTGACTTAGGGGCGAACTTACAGTTGGTGATGTTCCCATGCATCTGCTGCCCTTGTCTTTCCAGGTGGTAGAGATTGTGGTTTTGAAAGATGCTGCAAAAGCTGCCTTGGTGAATTGCTGTGGTGCATCTTGTAGATGGTATGCACTTCTACTGCAATTCGGTGGGAGAGAGAGTGATGGACAAGGTGCCAATCAAATGGGCTCTTTATTCTGGATGGTGTCAAACTTCTTGAGTGTTGTTGGAGCTGTATTCATCCAGGCAAGTGGAGTATATTCCATCACATTCCTGACTTGTGCCTTATAGATGCTGAACGAGTCAGGGGGTAAGTTGTTTGCATAAGAATTCCCAGCCTTTGACCTGCTCTTGTAGCCACAATATTTATATGCCTGGTCCAGTCCAGTTTCTGTCAATGATAACCTCCAGGGTGTTTCATCTTGACCTCCTTCTGAGATCCCCAGCATTACAGATATCAATCTTCAGACAATTCCACATGGTATCAAGAAACAGCTGAAGGAATGGAATACACCAAAGGCTGTGGGCCCTAACAACATCCAATTGTACTACTGACTTGTGCTTTAGAATTAGCCAAGCTGTTCTGGTGCAACTACAACACTGGCATCTGCCCAACGATGTGGAAAATGGCCCAGATTTGTCTTGTCAAAAAAGCAGGACAAATCCAATCCGGCCAATTCCGACCCATCAGTCTATTCTCAATCATCACCAAAGTGATGGAAGGTGTCATCAACAGTGCTATTAAGCGGCACTTACTCAGAAATAACCTGTCCATCATTTACAAGGCGCAAGTCAGGAGTGTAATGGAATACGCCCCACTTGCCTGGATGAGTGCAGCTCCAACAACATTCAAGAAGCTCAACACCATCCAGGACCATGCAGCCCGCTTGATTGCTCCCCCTTCCACAGTCAATCCCTCCACCACTGATGAACAGTGGCAGCTATGTGTGCCATCTACAAGATGCACTGCAGGAACGTGCCAAGATTCCTTAGACAGCACCTTCCAAACCCACGATTGTTACTATCTAGAAGGACAAGAGCAGCAGATACCTGGGAACCCCACAAGCTGGAGGTCCCCCTCCAAGTCACTCACCACCCTGACTAGGAAATATATTACCGTTCCTTCATTGTCATTATGTGGAGATGCCGGCGTTGGACTGGGGTGAGCACAGTAAGAAGTCTTACAACACCAGGTTAAAGTCCAACAGGTTTGTTTCGATGTCACTAGCTTTCGGAGTGCTGCTCCTTCCTCAGGTGAATGAAGAGGTATGTTCCAGAAACACATATATAGACAAATTCAGAGATGCCAAACAATGCTAGGAATGCGACCATTAGCAGGTGATTAAATCTTTACAGATCCAGAGATGGGGCGACCCCAGGTTAAAGAGGTGTGAATTGCATCAAGCCAGGACAGTTGGTAGGATTTCGCAGGCCAGATGGTGGGAGATGAATGTAATGCGACATGAATCCCAGGTCCCGGTTGAGGCCGCACTCATGTGTGCGGAACTTGGCTATAAGTTTCTGCTCGGCGATTCTGCGTTGTCGCGCGTCCTGAAGGCCGCCTTGGAGAACGCTTACACGGAGATCAGAGGCTGAATGCCCTTGACTGCTGAAGTGTTCCCCGACTGGAAGGGAACATTCCTGCCTGGTGATTGTTGCGCGATGTCCGTTCATTCGTTGTCGCAGCGTCTGCATGGTCTCGCCAATGTACCACGCTTCGGGACATCCTTTCCTGCAGCGTATGAGGTAGACAACGTTGGCCGAGTCGCACGAGTATGTACCGAGTACCTGGTGGGTGGTGTTCTCACGTGTAATAGTGGTATCCATGTCGATGATCTGGCACGTCTTGCAGAGATTGCCGTGGCAGGGTTGTGTGGTGTCGTGGTCACTGTTCTGAAGACTGGGTAGTTTGCTGCAAACAATGGTTCGTTTGAGGTTGCGCGATTGTTTGAAGGCAAGTAGTGGGGGTGTGGGGATGACCTTGGCAAGATGTTCATCATCATCAATGACGTGTTGAAGGCTGTGAAGAAGATGACGTAGTTTCTCCGCTCCGGGGAAGTACTGGACGACGAAGGGTATTCTGTCGGTTGTGTCCCATGTTTGTCTTCTGAGGAGGTCGGTGCAGTTTTTCGCTGTGGCGCGTTGGAACTGTCGATCGATGAGTCGAGTGCCATATCCCGTTCGTACGAGGGCATCTTTCAACGTCTGTAGATGGCTGTTACGCTCCTCCTCGTCTGAGCAGATCCTGTGTATACGGAGCGCTTGTCCATAGGGGATGGCTTCTTTAATGTGTTTAGGGTGGAAGCTGGAGAAGTGGAGCATCGTGAGGTTATCCGTGGGTTTGCGGTAAAGCGAAGTGCTGAGATGACCGTCCTTGATGGAGACGAGTGTGTCCAAGAATGCAACTGATTTTGGAGAGTAGTCCATGGTGAGTCTGATGGTTGGATGGAACTTATTAATGTCATTGTGTAGTCGTTTCAGTGATTCTTCGCCGTGGGTCCAAAGGAAAAAAATGTCATCGATGTATCTGGTGTATAACGTTCATTGTCATTGACATCTTTGCTAATCTCTCCTTAGCTGCAACCTATTTATTTCCATTCTACCCCATCACTTCCCCCCCTACCCCTCCCAATGCATAATTAATCACATTTCTATCCCTTTTCAGTTCTGTAAAAGAGTCAATGGACTCTAAACATTAACTATGTTTCTCTTTTCACAGATGCTGTCAGACCTGTTGAGCTTATCTCGCACTTTTTGTTTTTATTTCTAAAACTTTTCCTAGGCTTAGACACAATAAAAACGTTTCAATAGATGAATTATAGAACCTGTGTACCCAGCCCGTGTGAATATCGTGTGTACAGTCAATGTGTACATAGCCCTTGTATTAAACCCATGTTGTATAACAACCCTGGTGTGCAGCCCATGTGAGCATAATCCCTGTGTAAAACTCACACAGAACTCGGATATACAACTCCTGTGTTAAATCCGTTTGTCCAAATCCCCATGTGTACAGCCCATGTGAGCATGGCTGCGAACAGAATAAACAGTCTCACTTGTAAAGTATTTATTACAATTTAAAATGTTCTTAAAACAGGGCGATCAACGGTAGGAAACATCAGTTGAAAACTGAAATAATAAAAGAAAACGTCCTTCGAGCCGGAATCGAACCAGCGACCTAAGGATTTCCGGAGTTTGGATTCTACAGTCCTCCGCTCTACCATCTGAGCTATCGAAGGCGCTGAGAAACTAACATCGTCCTGGTCAATAACAAGCAACATTCGCATATGGAATACAGGGGTCTTAATGTTCCGGGTCCGATTGTGCAGCGGGACTGGGAGCGCGGCGCCGCCCCCCCGGGGATTGGCAGTGCATTGCCGAGCCTCCCCCGCGGGACTGGATGTGCCGAATCCCACCTCCCCGGGAGCGTCAAGCTCGCCTGCCCGCCCAACCACCCCCCGGGACTGGGAGCGCCGAGCCCCGACGCCCCGGGACTGGAAGCGCCGAACCCCGACTCCCCCGGGACTGGAAGCGCCGAACCCCGCCCGGGGACTGGGTGCGACGTGCCACCCCCACCCCTCAGACCGCCTCCAATCTGAGCAGCAACCAATCCACAGGAGCTTCCAAACAAGATTCAATCTGCACACACTCAACAGAAGCAATATCAGCCTTTCCCCCAGGCTGTGCCTCTGAAACCGGTCTGCGCCCTAACAAATAATCCCAATTGCACCCAGTACTCCGGCATTCGTCTGCATACACACACACAGCCTGTTACTCCGGCATTCGTCTGCATACACACACACAGCCTGTTACTCCGGGAATAGTCTACATACACACAGCCTGTTTCTCCGGCCATTAGTCTGCACACACACACAGCCTGTTACTCCGGGATTAGTCTACATACACACAGCCTGTTTCTCCGGCCATTAGTCTGCATACACACACGCACAGCCTGTTACTCCGGGAATAGTCTACATACACAGCCTGTTACTCCGGCATTAGTCTGCACACACACACAGCCTGTTACTCCGGGATTAGCCTGCATACACACACACAGCCTGTTACTCCGTCATTAGTCTGCATACACACACACACACACAGCCTGTTACTCCGGCATTAGTCTGCATACACACACACACAGCCTGTTACTCCGGGATTAGTCTGCATACACACACACAGGCTGTTACTCCGTCATTAGTCTGCACACACACACACACACACACAGCCTGTTACTCCGGCATTAGTCTGCATACACACACACAGCCTGTTACTCCGTCATTAGTCTGCATACACACACAGGCTGTTACTCCGTCATTAGTCTGCACACGCACACACACACACAGCCTGTTACTCCGTCATTAGTCTGCATACACACACACACACAGCCTGTTACTCCGTCATTAGTCTGCACACACACACAAACACACACAGCCTGTTACTCCGGCATTAGTCTGCATACACACACACAGCCTGTTACTCCGTCATTAGTCTGCACACACACACACAGCCTGTTACTCCGGGATTAGCCTGCATACACACACACACAGCCTGTTACTCCGGCATTAGTCTGCACACACACACAGCCTGTTACTCCGGCATTAGTCTGCATACACACACACAGCCTGTTACTCCGGGATTAGCCTGCATACACACACACACAGGCTGTTACTCCGTCATTAGTCTGCACACACACACACACACAGCCTGTTACTCCGGCATTAGTCTGCATACACACACACACAGCCTGTTACTCCGTCATTAGTCTGCACACACACACACAGCCTGTTACTCCGTCATTAGTCTGCACACACACACACAGCCTGTTACTCCGGGATTAGCCTGCATACACACACACACAGTGTGTTACTCCGGCATTAGTCTGCACACACACACAGGCTGTTACTCCGTCATTAGTCTGCACACACACACACACACACAGCCTGTTACTCCGTCATTAGTCTGCATACACACACAGGCTGTTACTCCGTCATTAGTCTGCACACGCACACACACACACAGCCTGTTACTCCGTCATTAGTCTGCATACACACACACACACAGCCTGTTACTCCGTCATTAGTCTGCACACACACACACAACCTGTTACTCCGTCATTAGTCTGCACACACACACACAGCCTGTTACTCCGGGATTAGCCTGCATACACACACACACAGCCTGTTACTCCGGCATTAGTCTGCACACACACACAGCCTGTTACTCCGGCATTAGTCTGCATACACACACACAGCCTGTTACTCCGGGATTAGCCTGCATACACACACACACAGGCTGTTACTCCGGCATTAGTCTGCACACACACACAGCCTGTTACTCCGGGATTAGTCTGCATACACACACACAGCCTGTTACTCCGGCATTAGTCTGCATACACACACACAGCCTGTTACTCCGGGATTAGCCTGCATACACACACACACAGCCTGTTACTCCGGCATTAGTCTGCATACACACACACAGCCTGTTACTCCGGGATTAGCCTGCATACACACACACAGCCTGTTACTCCGATATTAGTCTGCACACACACACAGCCTGTTACTCCGGGATTAGCCTGCATACACACACAGCCTGTTACTCCGGCATTAGTCTGCACACACACACAGCCTGTTACTCCGGGCTTAGCCTGCATACACACACACACAGCCTGTTACTCCGGCATTAGTCTGCACACACACACAGCCTGTTACTCCGGCATTAGTCTGCATACACACACACAGCCTGTTACTCCGGGATTAGCCTGCATACACACACATACAGCCTGTTACTCCGTCATTAGTCTGCATACACACACACAGCCTGTTACTCCGGGATTAGCCTGCATACACACACACACAGCCTGTTACTCCGGCATTAGTCTGCACACACACACCCAGCCTGTTACTCCGGCATTAGTCTGCACACACACACACACAGCCTGTTACTCCGGCATTAGTCTGCATACACACACACAGCCTGTTACTCCGGGATTAGCCTGCATACACACACACACACAGCCTGTTACTCCGTCATTAGTCTGCACACACACACACACACAGCCTGTTACTCCGGCATTAGTCTGCACACACACACACAGCCTGTTACTCCGGCATTAGTCTGCATACACACACACAGCCTGTTACTCCGGCATTAGTCTGGAGTCTGCATATTCCACTGGGAACTCTTGACCGTAAACTTGCTTCTCCTGAGTTAAGCAGCGCTGAGTCAGTCGGTTAGCTCCCCTGGGAGTCAGCAAACAGGCAGAGAACGATGACCAGCCTCTGAATGGCTGAATGCTGTAATTGGACACCAACTGATTTATGTTCATTGTGCCGCTACTATAGTAAAATAGCGGAATAGTTAAATCTGTCGGGTCAGTGGCGCAATGGATAACGCGTCTGACTACGGATCAGAAGATTGCAGGTTCGACTCCTGCCTGACTCGCATTTTTGTTAATTACACCGAAGTATTGCGTAATTTTTGTTCTGCTCTTCCTTGGACTTTAAGTATCGAATATTGAATTAATTCCTCACTATGTGGAAATACATTATCTATTTCAGGATGATATTGTCAACCATAATAAACAATGCACGTTATAAACAGAGCGCAGCACCTAAAAAGTAAATATTCCAAGGCGCGTGGGCTCACATGCATAGCAAAAATTTGTAAGACAGAAAAGTGTTGCTTCAAAAATAGCACACCATAAATCATCAGTTCTCATTTATGATAAATACACATCAGAGACAACAGACATGATAATGTTGACAAAGTTCTTTGACAGAGTCACCCAGACCCCCTTAACAGATGCTGTCAGATTGCTGAGATTGTCCTGTATTTTGTGTTTTTATTTAATTTTACATTACCTCAAGACAAGTGGCGTACTTCGTAAGTCAAATGTATTTTTTGTTT